>NC_042620.1:319945746-320254967 GCF_901001135.1 Rhinatrema bivittatum
CCTCCCCCCCATTAGCAAACCTCCCTCCCCATGTGCTAGTCTCGCTCTAATAGTGCATACTGCTACTGTTCCTAGTTATGTTATGTTATATTATCCAAGTTGTTCACTCCCTTGTTCATTGTAAGACATATGTTTGTCATTGTTTTCTACTTGTTATAATGTAAACCGGAGTGATAAGTAATTCTGTTACCTGAACTTCGGTATAAAAAAAGTTATAAATAAATAAATAAGACGCGCGAAAGACGCAATGATGGGAGTGGAATTTGGAACGGAGGACATCCTGAAACCCTTAACGGGTTGGTGGAAGGATGTTGGGTAGTTAAACCGAAAAGAATAAGAGTAGACGGACTGGCCAAACATGGAGCATGCCAGCTAGTCGTATCTATGGGAATAGACGTGATCACTTTAGGGGCATCCAGGGACTGGAGAAGCTCCATCATCTGGTGCCAATCTGTCCTGCGTAACCTATTTCCAACGTGACGTACCAACACCCTTCTGCCTGCCTGGTGGGGTTCAGGATGCCCTCTACCAAATTCCACCCCAGTTGTTGTGCCTGTTGCACGGCGTTGGGTACATTTGGTGCATGTTCAGACATCC
This sequence comes from Rhinatrema bivittatum, assembly GCF_901001135.1. NCBI lineage: Eukaryota > Metazoa > Chordata > Amphibia > Gymnophiona > Rhinatrematidae > Rhinatrema > Rhinatrema bivittatum. Next base: position 319,946,344 of record NC_042620.1, read on the forward strand.
TCAGCTCGGTACTCACCCATATGTGAGGACTACCATCCTGCTTGTCCTGTGAGAAAGCAAGTGTTGTTTACCTGTAGCAGGTGTTCTCACAGGGCAGCAGGATGCTAGTCCTCATGAAACCCGCCCGCCGCCCCGCAGTGTTGGGTTCGTAACGTTTTGTTTTATTTTTTTCGGCACTGCCTGTAGCTATCAAATAAGACTGAAGGGGGACCCCTGCTGGCTGCAGGGTTAGTGCCATGCTGGGCATGCCCAGTAGGGGCCAGTCAAAGTTCTGGAAACTTTGACAGAAGTTTTCCGTGATTGGGCTCCATCCTGATGATGTCACCCATATGTGAGGACTACCATCCTGCTTGTCCTATGAGAAACTGAAGAACGCCAATGGAGCTCAGAGTTTACTCGTCTGACCTCTAGGATGCCAACTTGATTCCCCTGGCTCATCTTTTCTATCTTCCTCCAGGATACATTTAATAGCAAATTACTTCACAACAGCAGCACTGTTCAGAGCAGATTCTATGGAGTCTCCCTGGTGGCAGGACTGCAGTGACTGCACCTCCTTCTTCCTACCTGCACAGCCCCGAAAAAGCAAGCTTTGTGGTTTGTGCCCACATGAGTGGGAAGGAGGCGGCGCAATTGCCATGGCTGTAAGCATCAACTCTGGCCCTGTGGGGCTGGAAGAAAGGAACAGGACTCAGGAGGCAGAGCAGCACTGGCCGGGCCTGCATGGCCAAAGACAGGAACTGGAGCAGTGGTAGCCCCAAAAAATGGGTGAGAGGAGTCATCCTGATGGCTGTATGAGCCCAAAGAGGCTGCTGTAGGTTACTCTGTGTGCACGCGCGCATATGTGAAGCATAGAATGTGTGTGAGTAAGAGAATGTATGCACATGAGTAAGCATGCCTGTAAGTGTTGGAGTATGTATGTATATGCAACAAACCCCCCCCCCCCCCACTACTAATTCACAACAATCTCAGGGTGACTGGAAATCAAAAGTTCCCAGGTGGGAAGATCAAGGGATATTTTTAACATTATTTGTTTTAATTATTGGGTGTTATTTGATGTCTGCTGTTTCGAAATATTTTATTGAAACTTGGTAAATTTTTAAAAATGTGTATATTCTGAGGTCACATAAGAACATAAGACTTGCCATACTGGGTCAGCCCAAGAGTCCATCAAGCCCAGTATCCTGTTTCCAACAGTGGCCAATCCAGGTCACAAGTACCTAGTAGGATCCCAAGTGGCATACAGAGTCCAAGCTGCTTATCCCAAGAATAAGCAGTGGATTTCTGCAACTCAACCTTAATAATGGTTTATGGACTTTTCCTTCAGGAACTTGCCCAAACTGTTTTGAAACACACCTACACTAATAGCTTTCACTATATCCTCTAGCAACAAATTCCAGAACGTAATTATGTATTGAGTAAAAAAATATTTTCTCTTATTTAGTTTTAAATATATTACCTAGTAAATTCATTGTGTGTCCCCTAGTCTTTATACTTTTTGAAAGAGTAAACCAGAGGTTCCCAATCTTTTTTGTGTCATTGCACACTGGCATTGGGCTCACTTCATCACAGCATGCCAGCACCTTCCTTATTCCCACTCCCCTGTCATCATTCTCTTTTCTTTCTCCTCCCCCCCCAATTCCTGGCATCATCCTCTTTACTCTTTTCTCTCCCCCCATATCCCAACCACTCAAATCATCACCAACTTTTCCCCTCTCTTCCCTCTCCCTTCACTCTACTGCAATTCTCATCTTCTTTCCACCAGCCTTGGTAACATCACATTCTCTTGCCTTTCTTCTCCCTCCCCCACCACCTCTTGTATCATCACCTTCTCCTCCCAACCCTCTCTCCCTATCCCCCAGCATAATCACCTTCTCTTCCCTTTCTCTCTACCCCTTAGCATCAACATCTTCTCTTTCCTTTTCCTTCCCCTCTACCCCCTTCATCACATTCTTTCCTTTTCTCTCTCCTATACCCCCATGCATCATTACCCTCTCTTTTCTTCTCTCCCCTTCTATCACCCTGCATCATCTTCTCTTTCCTTTTCCCTCTCCTCACCCCCTGGTATTATACCTTTCCTACCCTCTCCTTCCACCCCTCCCCCAATATAATCTCCATCAACGTCTCTCCTACCTGCTTCCCTCCTTGACATCAGTACTTTCTCTTTTCTTCCCTTCCCTCTCCCCCAATACCCCCAGCTTCCTATCAAATTCAACTGCCTCTTCCAGCAGCACTTACCTGCTGCTGCTTCGCTCTCCTCTGCGTGTTTCCCTCTGTAATCAGAACTGCATGGGGCCAACAGGACTTGTAAGTCTCCAGGGTCCTCCATACCATTTCAACTGCTGAGGAGAGCCAGCAGAGGGGAAAACAGAAGCAGCAGCCAATAAGCGCTGTTCTCTGACTCCCCATGCCAGTGGGAGGATATCCTGCAGGCCACCTACTGTAGGGGAAAGAGAAACTGAAGACTGTTGCAGCACACCAGAACAACAGCTGCGGCGCACCGGCTGGGAAACGCTGTAGTAAACAACTGATTAACGTTTACTCTTTCCATTCCACTCATTATTTTATAAACTTCTATCATATCTCCCCTCAGCCATCTCTTCTCCAAGTCCCAATCTCTTTAGCCTTTCTTCATAGGGAAATCATTCCATCCCCTTTATCATTTTGGTTGCCCTTCTCTGTACCTTTTCTAATTCTGCTATATCATTTTGAGATATGGTGACCAGAACTGTACACAGTACTCAATATGAGGTCGCACCATGGCATTATGATATTCTCTGTTTTAGTCTCCATTCCTTTCCTAATAATGCCTAGCATTCTATTTGCTTTCTTGGCTGCTGCTGCTGCACTCTGAGCAGAAGATTTCAATGTATTTACGATGCCTACATCCTTATCCTGAATGGTGAATCCTAATGTGGAACTAATGTAGCTATAATTTGGGTTACTCTTTCTTAAGTTCATCACTTTACACTTATCCACATTAAATTTCATTTGCTATTTTCATGCCCAGTTTCCCAATTTTGCAAGTTCCTCTTACAATTTTTCACAATCTTCTGATTTATCAACTTTGAATAATTTTGTGTCATCTGCAAATTTGATCACCTCACTTGTTCCCATGTGTTCCCAGTAGTCCCAGAACAGAGCCCTGGGGCATTCTACTATTCCCCTTTCTCCAATGGAAAAATCTACCATTTAGACCTACTCTTTATTTTCTATCTTTTAACCAGTTGGCAATCCACAATTGGACACTTCTTCCTCTCCCATGACACTTTAATTTCCTAAGACGTCTCTCACGAGGGACTTTGTCAAATGCTTTCTGGCAATCCAGATACACTATATCAACTGGCTCACCTTTATCCACATGTTTATTTACACTTAAAAAAAAATGTAGCAAATTGGTGAGGCAAGACTTCATTTGGCTAAATCCATGTTGGCTTTGTCCCATTAAACTATGCCTATGCTCAGCAATTTTATTCTTTATGATAGTAACTCTGCTGTTCGTAGAAACTATCAGTGAAGATTTAATGTGATTTGGAGTTATGAAAGGTGAAAGAAAAATATATTTGTTCCATGTTCTCTCTACCTTGCATCAAACCAGGTAGAGAGAACATGGTACAAATGTATTCTTCTTTCACCACACCAAATCACATTAAATCTTCACTGATAGAAATTGCGCTGTTCAAATGTATGACTGTGCATGTAAAACTGACCCCCAAACCCCAACTTACCCGACAAACCTCACCCCGAGAACACAATGCCCTCTCTTTACAGTGGTATAAAAAGTTCAGATATAAGTGAGCCTCCACAGATATGTTCTCTCTCTCTCTCTCCTCCCCTCCCGAACCACAATTCGCATTGAAAACGTTTTTGGCCGGTAACGCACAGCTAACAAGCACAACACAGGAAAAAGGTGTAGTTATTTCCAGCGTTAAAACCTGCATTGCTGTGCGTTACTCTGTCGCATGCCACACTAACTGACCCTCATTTCCATTTACTCCGCCCAAATTCCTCCCACTTGAATACAAATATAAAATTTGCATATGCTGATGTACCTAACAGTTACTTGTTTTGAAAAGTTTTTGAAAGGTTCCATTAGTCGCTAACACCATTATGAACTGCCTAAGTACTTTAGGGTTTATGCTGACATGCATCCCATATAGGCATATATAAAATATATAAATAAAATACAGTCAATCGGTTAAAGAATGGACACAGGAAGGACTTTAAAAAAAAAAGGGGTGTGACCATTATTTAAAAAATGCACAATAAAAGAACTAAAATACAATAGGACAAAAATACACAAGTCCCAGAGGAAAAGGACAAAAAGAGGGTAATGAGTACTCCAGACAGTGAAACAATTTAAACAGTATTGCTGCTTTAAGAAGAGTGTATCTTTAGCTGAGAATAAAGGTGCCCAGAGTGTAGAAGTCTGTATCATTTCTGCAACAAACAATGGAGAAAATACAAACACTTTTATACCAAGTTTATACCTGAAAAGAGTAACCAGAGCTCTCCTCTTAGTGTCTCAGGAATTCCCCGAACGACCAAGTCTCGTGTTTTCCTTATACGAAACATACTAACACCACGTCCACATTCTGTAAACATAATATTCCATGACTGCTCCTTCATCTTTTCTTTCAGCTAAGAAAAAAACAAAAACATTAGAAAAACATAACTCTCAAAAAGAGATGTGCTTAGAGGATAAAGCAAAATTGCTTACCTTGTAATAGGTGTTAACCCAGAAAAGCAGGATGTAGTCCTCGCATATGGGTGACGTCACTGATGGAGCCCTAGTGCGAGAAAAATTTCTGTCAAAGTTTCTAGAAACTTTTGACTGGCCCTGTGAGGCTACTGAGCATGCCCAGCATGCCATGATATTCTCTGCCACAGGGGTCTCTCTCTAGTCTCGTATGTAGCAAAATGCTTTAGCAAAAATAAAATAATAAAGGTATAAGACCCAACTCCGCGGGGTGGCGGGTGGGATTCATGAGGACTACATCCTGCTGTCCTGGGATAACACCTATTACAAGGTAAGCAATTTTGCTTTATCCCAGGACAAGCAGGATGCTAGTCCTCACATATGGGTGATTAGCAAGCTATAGGCTGAGTCATTTTGTAGTGAAGCAACAATGAAAAATTGTTGGTGAAAATGAGTCAGCTGAAGATCACAGCAGATTGGATGTAGAAGGAGTTGGGATTAAACTGGAAACAAGTTCTTTAAGACAGATTGTCCATAGGCTGACTCTTGTCGTCCTTCTTTATCCAAACAGTAATGAGCTGCAAAGGTGTGAAGAGAACTCCATTTTGCTGCTTTACATATGGCAAGGAATGGCACTGAATGATAGTGTGCTACTGAGGTTGACATTGCTCTTATTGAATGCGCCTTTACTCGTCCTTGGAGAGGAAGGCCTGCTTTTATAGCAAAACTGTATGCAATCTGCTAACCAGTTACATAGAGTATGTTTACCCACTGCCTTTCCCAGTTTGTTTGGATCAGAAGAAACAAACAGTTGAGTGGATTTCCTGTGGACTGCAGTGCGGTCTAAGTAAAAGGCTAACGCACATTTACAGTCCAAGGTGAGTAATGAGGCCTTGAAAAGAATGTTGGTAAAACTATGGATTGTTTCAGTGGAATTCCGTAACTACCTTGGGGAGGAATTTTGGATGTGTTCGGAGAACCACTCTGTCATGAAGGAATTTTATGTAAGGTGAGTACGTGACAAGTGCTTGTAACTCACTAATCCCCCTAGCAGAAGTAACTGCTTTGAGGAAGATAGTTTTCCATGTGAGAAATTTAAGATCACAGGAATTCATGGGTTCAAAGGGAGAACGCATGAGTCTTGTTAAGATCAGATTCAGGTCCCATTCTGTGACTGGTGGCCGAATTGGTGGTTTATGGTGAGTTAAACCTCTCATGAACCTAGTGATGAGAGGTTGCGTGGATATAGGTGCATCTCCCAGCTTGTTATGGTAAGCCAAGATTGCACTTAAATGTACTCTAACAGATGAAGTCTGAAGACCAGAGTCTGAAAGTTGACAAATAGTCTAAGAGAGAAGTTGTGGGGCAGGAGAAAGGATCAATACTCTTTTGCCTACAGCACAAAGTAAACCTTTTCCATTTTGAAGAATAGTTCTTTCGTGTGGAAGGTTTGCGTGAAGCTAGAAGTACTTGAGATACATTGGATGAAAGACTGAGTGGCTGTAAAATCAAGCTTTCAACATCCATGCTGTCAGGGAGGGGATTGAAGGTTGGGATGGCGCAACCAACCCTGATCCTGAGTTATGAGATTGGGAGCTACACCCAGGCGAATTGGATCCCTGATCGAGAGGTCTAGAAGTGTGGGAAACCATACTTGTCGAGGCCAATACGGGGCTATGAGGATCATGGACCCCTTGTCCTGTTGTAGCTTCACTAGAGGTTTAGTTATGAGCGGTATTGGAGGATACTAGTATAGTAGGCCTGAGTTCCAAGGGCGAGCAAAGGCGTCCTTGACTAGCTGGTTTTTCTGTTTGTGTAAAGAACAGAACTTGTCCACTTTGTGATTCAGGTGTGATGCAAAGAGGTCTATTGTCGGTTGACCCCAACGTTGAAAGATCCTGGTCGCAACTGAGGGATCCAGGGATCATTTGTGTGGTTGGAATTGACGACTGAGTCGATCCACTAGTACATTTTGAATGCCTGCCAGATAAGTGGCCCAGAGAAACATTGAGTGTGTTAGGGCCCAGGCCCAAATCTGTGCAGCTTCTTGACAAAGGAGATACGAGCCCGTACCTCCCTGTTTGTTGATGTACCACATGGCTACTGTGTTGTCCGTTTGGATTAGAACAGTCTTGTGTGAAAGGCAGTCCTTGAACGCATGCAGCGCATAACGTATAGCTCGAAGCTCCAGGAAATTTATTTGAAATGTTGCTTCGAGGTTTGTCCAAGTCCCCTGGGTTTGGAGATTGTCTATGTGAGCTCCCCAACCCAAGGTGGATGTTAAAGTTATCTGTGGGACTGGTTGCTGAAAAGATAGGCCTTTGCACAAGTTGTCCATGATTGCCCACCAAAGAAGAGATAATCTTAGTTGGTGGGTCACTTGAATTGGAGAAGGTAGTGGTTGAATGGCTTGGATCCATTGTGATCTTAAAGTCCATTGGGTAACTCTCATGGCGAGCCGTGCCATAGGAGTGACATGAACTGTGGAGGCCATGTGGCCTAGTAAGGTTAGAAATTGATGAGCTGTCGCTTGTTTCTGTGAGTAAATGGATTTTGCCAGGACGGAAAGTGTCCTTGCCCGATCTTCGGGTAGAAAGGCTCTTGATAGGATAGTGTTCAGGTCTGCACCTATGAATTGAAGTAGGTGAGATGGAGTAAGGTGGGATTTTTGATAGTTGATGAGAAAACCCATGGAGTGAAGTAGAGAAATCGTTCGACTGAGAGAAGTGAGAGCTCCTTGTTGAGATTGACTTCTGATGAGCCAGTCTAGATATGGACAGTTTGTTTGTGTAAGTGTCCTGCTATTACTGCCAGACATTTTGTGAATACTCTGGGAGCAGAGGCTAGTCCGAATGGCAGAACTCTGTACTGGAAATGTTGATGGCCCACCATGAAGCGTAGGTACTTGCGATGAGGAGGGAATATTGGAATGTGAGCGTAAGCATCTTGAAGATCCAGAGAACAAAGCCAATCTCCTGTTTGAAGCAGTGGAAGCATGGTGCCTAAAGAAACCATCCTGAACTTTTCTTTTTTCAGAAATTTGCTGAGATTTCTGAGGTCTAGGATGGGACGAAGGCCTCCGGTTTTCTTTGAAATGAGGAAATAACAGGAATAGAATACTCTGCTGTGGAAAGAAACTCGGTGGAGATTCTGGTGGAATTGAGAGGAAATTGAGTTTGTAACCTCTAGAGACTATGGAGAGTACCCATTGGTCTGATGTTATTCTTAGCCAATGTGTGTGAAAATAGGATACTCTTCCTCCTACTGGCAGGTCTGGTCGAGGATTCAGGAGATGGACTTGTTCTCTGGCCTGTATTTCAAAAGCCCGCAGCTGGGCCTGTCTGTGGAGGAGGTTGCGGGCGAGTAGTTCTTGGCTGTCTAGCTTGGGAACGCTGTTGTGGACTAGTTGATCTACCCCTAGAGGCTTGGGGGTAGTATCGCCTTGTCCTGTAGTATGGGCGTCTGGTTTCTCTCCTAGGTTGTTGACGAGGAGGTTGTGTAGAGGGTTCTTGTGGAACCTGTGACAACTGACGTAAGGTCTCTGTATGCTCCTTAAGCTGTTGTGCGGCATCTTGGACCTTTTCGCCAAACAAGTTGTCCCCCACACACGGCAAGTCAACAAGTTTATCCTGGACCTCAGACCTGAGGTCCGAGGCCTTAAGCCATGCCCATCTACGAGCGGTGATTCCAGCAGCTGCTGTTCTGGAAGCCGTCTCAAAATTGTCGTAGGCCACCCTCACCTCATGTTTTCCGGCTTCTAGGCCTTTATGGACTATGGCCTGTGCTGCCTCCTGGAATTGTGTAGGTAAAGAAGTGACAAATTCTTCCATCTGCTTCCAGAGATTTCTCTGATACTGTGTCATATACAGTTGATAAGAAGAGATTCTGGCATTCAGGATGGCGCCTTGATACACCTTTCTTCCAAGGGAATCCAGAAACCGGTGCTCTTTACCCGATGGGGTTGATGAGTGTGGGCGGATACGCTTAGATTTTTTCTGGGCAGATTCCACTACCACAGATTGATGTGGTAGCTGTGGTTTTTGGTATCCTGGAGCTGCCTGTACCAAATATGTAGTGTCTTCACGCTTGTTTACTGCCGAGACAGAACATGGGTGCTCCCAGATGCGGTGTTGGAGATCCAAGAGCACTTCATGTATTGGAATAGCCAATACTTGCTTTGGTGGGTCAACAAACTGAAGGACTTCTAAAGTTTGTTGCCTTGTATCTTGTTCTGCAGTCAGCTTAAAAGGAATGGTGTCTGCCATGTCCTGTATGAAGGTGGAGAAAGACAAATCTTCTGGTGGGGACTTTTTTCTTTGGTCTGGAGGTGAAGGCTCAGAGACATGAAGTTCTCAGAAGATGTGTCAGTCTACTGATCATCTGAAGAGTCATCTGGATCATCTCTATATGGAGATCGTGGGGGAAACCTGGGTGGGTGATGGCCTGAAGGGCCTGGCTGTGGATTATCAGAGGGGATTAAAGGAGAAACGTTCTCCAATGTTTTTGGTGGAAGTTTGTTGATGACATCTTGATATCTCTGTAAAAGACGCTGAAAAAATGCCAGATCATGGGGTTCAGGATCTTCAGATGGTGGTTGCATCGATGGAATAGTGGTTGGTATCGATGCAGGCGTTGTTAGAGGTGCCCGCAACAGTGTTGAAGACGTCGACTGTGTTGGCATCGAGATCAGCCTCGAAGAGGTCGATTGTATTTGTGCATAAGTGGATGTCGATGCCGTGATGAATCTCTTTGCAGTCATCGATTCCATGCTTAACCTCTGTGTCGATATTGACACCAGCATCTGTAAATTTTCTGGCATCGATGCTGTGTGCATCGGCGGGACTGCCGGAGTTGTTTGTTGATCCTTTAAAGCCTGTATAACCGCTTGTCTGATGAGGTCTGACAATTCCGGCGTTACAACTAATGGAACCAGAGCAGTTGTAAGCGGTGGCGGAGGCTGAGGTATCAGATCCTGCACAGAGCCCTGTGGAGAATCTGGTATCGATGGCTGTGGCAGAAGAGGCCCAGGCGCTGAAGGAACCGATGTTTCTTGGTTCCGTGGCCGCTTCGCTGTCAAATCTTCCTGGGGAATGGATCCGGACGTCGATGGACGTCGATGTTTCGTTTTATGTTGATCGGCAGACTTCGATGCTGTGGACGACGGTGGGGAAGGATGATCTCCCGATCCTTCCAGGCGAGGTTTTTTAAGTAAGATGCGTTTAGTAGCTCCGGCCGGAGACGACTTCGATGACGTCGGGGGAGATGGAATAAGTTGTAGGTGGAACAAATGTTCCATTTTCTCTTGCCTCGCTTTCCTTCCCTTCGCCGTCATCTCCGCGCATTTTGGACAATTATTAACATCATGTTTTTCACCTAGATACATGACACACTCTAGGTGTGGGTCGGTGATAGACATTGTTCTGTTACATACAGGGCATTTTTTGAAGCCCATAGCCATTTTTAGGTCGACAGCTGTCAATGAAAGAATGATAGTTCATGAGAAAAAAATATTTTACTCAAAGAGCAAAATATGAGACCGAGGTACTCACCAGACGGTGGAAAACCCCGAGAGACTCCAATGAGAGAGAACATTATAGAAAAATATGTGACTTTTCAGTCAGAAATTGTTGTGAGAGACTCGCAACGGCTCCTGTCCCGCGATGCCTACAGCAGCGCGGAAAAACGAAGACTAGAGAGAGACCCCTGTGGTATAGAATATCATGGCATCCTGGGCATGCTCAGTGGCCTCACAGGGCCAGTCAAAAGTTTCTAGAAACTTTGACAGAAAGTTTTCCCGCACTAGGGCTCCGTCAGTGACGTCACCCATATGTGAGGATTAGTATCCTGCTTGTCCTGGGATAATAAGGTTTCTGAACCCCATTCATAACTAGTCTATATTAGTACTGAGATATTCTGCAAGTCAGTAAACTACACAAAAGTTGGGTTAATTCCATAGCCCATTCCTAGATAGCAACCCTTTCAGAGTTTGCTTATATGGCGCCTCTTTGAGATTACAAGGCAGAAGATGAAGGGCCTATGAACAACTAACCATTTAAGATGGAGAAGTTGCCAAAAAAATAAAAAGCAGGGACTGCAAAGAGAGGTGTAAGTCTCATAGGGATGTATTCCTGAGTTGGCATGTTATACCCCCTATCTGCCCATATTCAAGTCGTACCTAAAATCCTACCCTTTTGAGGTTGCTTTTAAACCATAAATTCTTGCTCTTGCCAGTCCTAACCTTGATGATTTTAACTATATGTGCTATAAGATTTTCTGAAACTTATTTGTCTGGTCTACATGTCTTGAATAAATGGTCAGCTCTACGAAGCATGGACTGTTTGCATGTCTGTACAGTATTGCATTCACCTACCAATGTTATAGAAATAACAATTAGTAGTAATTAATATGGTCTAGATACAATACATGCAAATTCATGTCTGGGAATAAGTACAAACTTCCTATACCTTTATTAAAGAGGGCAAAGGCAGGAGAAGACCAGATATCTAGGAAAGGAAAAATAATCCCCCAATACATTTCTGCTTTTAAACAAACAAACTCATGAGTAGCACGGCATAAAGGTCTTTGTTTTTAGAATATTAGGCACTGCTATGGAATTAAACAAATGACACAACAGATTGTTATTACTAATTGATGCGTGACAAAGTCAGTAGCTCAAAAGAGCTGCTTTCATGGTGGTTGATATCACAAAAGCAGTTTGACAGTCAGGGGTGTCACAAGTGATAAGCAAATGGAAGCTAGTACCAGAGGTATGTCCTGTGCAGTCATTTTCAGCTGTGGACTAGCTGTGTCATCTGAGGTGGGGAACACTTTCCTCCCTGACATTGTTGCATCTAGTGATGGTCCTGCTGCTGACATTGACAACTTTCTTTGCATTTATTTTTATAGTTGGATTATCTGACAGTATAATCTTGAGCTTCCTATTACTTGTGGAAAATCGGCACTGTGATGGTGTCAGAGGTGGTGAGCCACATAGCTCTGCAGCTTATAGGGCTTCTTTTATTTGTCTTTCTTCTGGACATTGGAAGTTTTATTGCATTATTATTATTTCTTGGATTTAGCTTATGCCCATATTCTAAATATGGCTTTCGTAATTATTTGACAATTACATATTGTGTTGCAGTTTATTATTTTTGTATCTTCCATTAATACTTGGATAGTTCTGGCACATGGTTTTATGAATATGGAATGTATTTAACATAATAAAGTATATCTGCAAGTGTCAATGAACCTTCGCCTAACTAGACCAGAGCTTCATCACCCTCTGGAAATCCTCCCATGTCTCGAATTTCAGTAATGTTTTTGAAAATTTGGCACATGGTTTCCCTGGTTTAACTCCTATCAAGATCTCTTCTAATTTGCCTTCCAGTCCCATTTGTGAGTTTGTTTGTTGCAACTTCATAATGTAATGACTAAATTCCAAATAAGCATAAAAGTCTTTTTGGGGCAAATGGTATTTATTTTGCAGCTCTTGAAAACTATGTAATATGGTAGTTTTTTCAGTAAACATTTGAGAGAAATGAGATTTTTCTTTTGCCGCTCCTTAAACACATTGTTTTCCAAACCTGGAAGAAATTGAGGATTCCCACAAGGTCAAAAAAATGTGTAATTTTGTCTTCTGGCCCTTTACTCTTTCGAAACATCTGCCATGCTTTTCTACAGGAAGTTATTATCATGTACTGATCAGGATCAAACGGAAATTCCCTCAACTCTAATTGCAACACTGCAGATAGGACCAACCTTCAAACCAAATTTTCAAACATTTTTTGAGGGGAGACATAGGAGGATCCCAAAAACCAGTCCACAACATGTCTCAGCATACATGCCAAATTATAACATACTAAGTTGGATAACTCAGGCCTCCTTGTAAATGGGGCTTCATTAAATCCATTAAGGGCACACTTGCTTTTTTTCCATGCTCTAGAAAAGATCTGAATTTCCTATTTAACTCATGCACATTATTCAGAGTCAGCCAGATGGGTAGCATCTGCAGTAGGTAAAGCTACTTGGGAATCTCCATCATTTTAAGTAAATTGATCCTGTTAGGGACAATGGTAAATTGGTGCATAGTTTTAAATTTTTCTTCATATTTTAAAATAATGGAGTCACATTTGCCTTGTATAAAAGATCAATTGCCACTGGGATTTTTATACTTAAATACCTCATTTCATCTTGTAACCACTTCAAAGGGAAAGAAGTGCCCCATTGGTCCTTTAAATTCCCATAAATCTCCAGTGCCTCCGATTTGTCTTGATTTATCTTTAACACCACAAAACTTCCCAACTGAGATTGATATTCAATTACCTTATACAGTGACACCCTGGAATTCAAATGGTAGATCAAAACGTTGTCAGCAAATGCTTCCACCTTAAAGAAGGTGCTCCGGACTTCTAACCCTGTTATTGATCTATCTTCCTCAATTTTCCTCAGAAGTGGGTCTATAGACATTGGGGTAGATTTTCATATGTACGCCCGATTTTATAACATACACGCACATGTTATAAAATTGGGGGTCGGCGCGCGCAAGGGAGTCGGCCCGCACCGAGCCGTGCTGCCTTCCCCCGTTCCCTCCCAAGCTGCTCCGAAACTGGAGCGGCATGGAAGGGAACTTCCCTACCCCCCACCCCACCTTCCCTTCCCCCCTACCTTTTTCTTTTTTTTCTTTTGTTTTTAAAACTTACTTCAGCCCTGGGGCTGAAGTAAGTTGCGCATGCCGACCGACTGCCGGCACGCGATCCCCGGCACAACGGCAAATGGCTGCTGTGCCGGGATCCTCTGACCCCGCCCCTTTTTGCAAGCCCTGGGACTTACATGCGTCCTGGGGCTATAGGCCCGGCACGCGTAACCTTTTGAAAATCCGGCCCATTATGTATAACAGGGGAGATAGGCATCCCTGTCTAACCCCTCTACTTACCTTAAAAGCAGAGGATCTGACCCCATTGCTAAGATGTGCAATATTGGATTGTCATATAAAAGTAGGATATTCTTTACAATATTGCCGTGAAACCAAATCTGGATAACATCGAAAACAAGGCCAAGACACTCGATCAAAGGCTTTTTTGGAGTCGAATCCAACGGCCATAGCAGGGATTTGCTGATTTTTACAACAGACCATTGCTGTGATTAACTTGGTAATATGAGTGCCTGCTGTTCTTCCTTTTACAAAGCTCACCTGGTTGGCCATAATGATGAAAGGGAACACTAGACTTAATCTATCTGCTAGAATCTTGGCATAGATTTTCAAGTCATAATTGAGCAGTGAGATAGGCCTATAAGATGAAAGGGAAACTGGGTCTTTCCCTGATTTACAGGCCGATACAGTAAGGTGCGGTAGAAAGAGGTGCGTTAGGGCCGGGCGCACCCACGTTTGCCACACACACAGAGTTCGGATCACATACCGCTCGATACTCTATTTAAATGGCATGCAAATGCAAGCCGCGTCCATGAAGCGCAATCAGAGACCTTGGGGTAATACTAGACAATCGTCTAAACCTTAAGAAAATGGTCAACACAACCTCCAAAGACTGTTTCTTCAGATTACAGATTCTAAAACGACTTAAACCACTCTTATTCTTCCACGACTTCAGGACAATCCTCCAAGTGCTACTGTTCGCCAAAATAGACTACCTGCAGTGCCCTTTTCTTAGGCCTTCCCAAATCCACTACCAAACCACTGCAGATGTTACAAAATGCGGCTGCGAGATTGCTGACCAGTACCAGCCGCAGCGAACACATCTCTCCCATCAGGAACCTACACTGGTTACCAGTTAATTTCAGAATTCTATACAAATCAATCACCGTAATTCATAAAACTATCCATCATCATCTTCAACTCAACCTGGAAATCCCATTAAAACTCCACTCCTCTAACAGACCAACTAGAGATATTCTCAAAGGCACCCTGAAATTTCCCCCTACTAAAGCTTCACGCCTCTCGATGACCAAAGACAGAGCTTTTTCGATAGCTGGCCCATCTATCTGGAATAACATCCCTTCAAGTCTCAGAGTGGAGCCTTGCCTGTTAACTTTTAGAAAAAGACTTAAAACCTGGCTCTTTCACCAAGCCTTCGCCGACCCACCAGACAATCACTAGTTGTCCTTCACGCTTACCCGTTATGGTGATTATACTCACGAATGGACTCTGACTCTCCCAGGTTAAAGCACCATTAAGCTTTAACCCGTACGCCCTATGGCATCACTTCATATTTATTTCCTGCCTTATCTTCTTTCCAGCTTGTTGCAAGCTTCCAAGTTCTCTTCCCTGTTGATTGTAACTTTGACTCATTCCTACCTACTGTTTATCTTTCGTTTACTTGAATAGTTACCCCAGTTTTTATTCTTGTTAATTGTAAACCGATCCGATATGGTTATTTACTATGAAGGTCGGTATATAAAACTGTTAAATAAATAAATAAATATATTGGCCTGTTAGCTAGTACTGTTATATATGCTGTGCTGAAATCCCTTGGGAGGTTTCTTTTCTATAAAGCATAGTCATAGAATTTACTCATGGGACCCACCACTTGCTGCTTTAAAATTTTATAAGAAAACCCATCTGGACCTGGTGCCTTCCCCTGCTTGCTCATACTTATCACATTTAATATTTCATAAGCTTGTATGGGCCTGTTAATAAAGAATAGCTGATGTGCTGTAGTTTTGGTGATAGAAATGTTTTGGAAGAAAAGCAAGTTTGCTTACCGTAAACTGTGTTTCTGTAGATAGCAGGATGAATTAGCCATGCTGTCATGGGAACTGTCCATCAGACCCAGGAGGCGGAGCTTCTGAGTAGAACACAGAGCTTTGCTCTGTGCGGCTGCGCATGCCTTCCCACGCAGAAAAACAGTCTCTCCTCAGTCTGTGATTTAGTAGCGTACACACGTAAGTGGTTTGACTATCCAGGGAGGTGGGTGGGCCAGTATGGCTAATTCATCCTATCTACGGAAACACCGTTTCCGGTAAGCAAACTTGCTTTTTCCCATTGATAGCAGGGCTGAATTAGCCATGCTGTTATGGGAGTCCTAAGCTCCCAATCACGCACACGGGTATTTAGTAAGATATTATGCGTGATATAAGATTGTGGATAGTCAAGTAAAGTTTCAGGTGGACATAGTTTGCAGAATAACTCGTCCGAGTTTAGCATCATTAGTTGTCTGTTGATCCAGACAATAGTGAGATGTGAACGTATGTACAGATGACCAGGTGGCCGCCTTGCAAATGTCTATGGCTGCCACATGTCTTAGATGGGCCAGGGAGGCCAACACTGCCCTCACTTGATGTGCATTAGGTTGCAAAGGCAAGGTTAAGTTTGTTTTGTGTAACAGAATTGAATGCATTGGGTTATCCAGCTAGATATGGTCCGTTTTGCTACCGGTAGACCGGGAGCGTTCGGGTTGAAAGAGACAAATAGTTTAGAGGCTCTTGACTCGGAATGCGTTCTTTTATAATATGCTAGTGCTCTATTGCAGTCCAATGTGTGCAGCAATCTTTCTCTATCATTTTTGGTGAGGCTTGGGAAATAATGTGGGTAATTCAATTGATTGGTTCAAGTGGAACTGGCTGACCACTTTCGGAAGGAATGAAGGTTGTGTGCGAAGTACCACCTTGTTATGATAGAATTGCATATATGGGCGGTAGTGTACTAGAGCCTGCAATTCACTGACTCTGCGTGCGGATGTTAAGGCAATGAGAAATAATGTGTGCCTCCTCCATTGGAGGAAAGGGGGTTACCATTAGTTGTTCCAGTACGACATTAAGATTCTATGGTATCAGCGGCTTGGAAAACGGAGGCGAGTCAGGCCCTTTAGGAAACGGGAAATACAGGGTTGGACAGAGATGGGTTGTCCTCTATACGGCTGGTGATAGGCCGCTATTGCACTGAGATGTACTCTAATTGAAGAAGTCGCCAATCCCGTAGTGTATAATGAGTGAAGATAGTCCAACAGTATTTCTGGTGCACAGTCTAATGGAGGCATTCCCTTTGCAGAGCACCAGGATAAATATCTCTTCCATTTGAAGCTATAGTTCCTTCTTGTGGATGGTTTTCTTGAGGCGAGAAGTATAGTTTGCGCGGAGACGGATAGTCCCTGTTCCGTCAAGAGGAGCCGCTCAATCTCCATGCTGTCAAATGTAGCAATTTGTGCATGGGATGGAGCAATGTTCCTTGTTCCTGCGTCAAGAGATTGCTGCTATCTGGTAGTGCTATTGGTTGCGCTATTGATAGGTGCAAGAGGTGGGTATACCACGGTTGGCATGGCCACACTGGCGCTATCAGAATTAGCTGTGCTGCGTCGCTTATGCACTTTTGTAATGTTCTTGTAATGAGGGGTATTGGAGGAAACGCATACATCAGAGTTTCTGTCCACGGAAGGAGGAACGCAACTTTAGATGTTCGACGAGTGCTGGTCCAGACTGAACAAAAGCGAGGGATCTTCGCGTTGAGTTCTGTCATGAAGAGGTCAATTGTTGGTTGTCCCCATTGGTTGAACAGCATATCTGCTACTTGCTGATTGAGTGACCACTCGTGAGGGTAGAATATACGACTCAGACGGTCAGCTTTAGTGCTGATGGCACCCGGTAGGTACGTCGTGTGAAGGTGGATGGAGTGATGTGAAGCATGTTCCAGAATCTGTAAGGTTTCCTTGAACCGGACCCTCCTTGTTTGTTGATGTAGTACATGGCCACTTGATTGTCGGTGTAAGACCATGACTCGCCGGCCTCTTAAGTGCGGAAGGAATGTTTGGAGAGCGTTCCTTATCGCTCTGAGTTCGAGTAGATTGATTTGTAGATTCCTTTCTTCTGGGGACCAGAGGCCTTGTGTTTGCAGACGGTCCAAATGAACTCCCCAACCCTTGCGAGAAACATCGGTGGGAAGAACTGTATTGTGGGGGGGTATCGTGAATAATGCTCCCTTCGTGAGTGTTTTTGGCTGGAGCCACCATGTTATATCTTGCAGCATGGATTGAGTTAGCCGCACTTGGGTCGTTAATGCTTGGGAGTGTTATTTCCACTGCCCTTTGAGACCCCATTGTAGTCGACACATGTGAAGTTGGGTGTTCGGAACCATATGAATGGCTGCCACCATGTGACCCAGGATTATAAGGATCTGTCGCACTGAGGGTTGTTTAAGCAACTGGGTGGAGCGGAAAAGTCGTCGCATCTCTAGTCTCAGCTCTGTTGGTAGAAAAGCTCTGGTGCTGAGGGTATCCAGACGCTCCCCAATGAATTGAAGAGATTGCGTCTGTACCATATTGGATTTTTGGTGGTTTACCATGATTCCCAAACAATGTAGGCATTGTAATATTTGGTGAAGGTATTCTTTGAGGGACTGTGGTGAAGACTCTACTATGAGCCAGTCGTCCAGGTAAGGAAAGATTTTGATGCCCTTCTGACGAAGATGTGCCACCACCACTGCCATGCACTTGGTGAAGACCCTGGGGGCTTACGAGAGGCCAAAGGGTAGTACTCTGTATTGGAAGTGTCGTTCCCGAAACTGGAAAGAGTTGCCGCCATGAAGAGTGGTGGATAGGGATGTGTGTGTGTGTAAGCATCTTTTAGATCTATTGAGCACATTCAGTCCTTGGGTTGTAGAAGTGGTAATATGGTCTTTAGGGAGACCATCTTGAACTTTTCCTTGATTAGATTTTTGTTCAGCTCCCGTAGATCCAAAATTGGTCATTGTCCCCCTGTTTTCTTGGGAATCAGGAAATAAGGTGAATAAAAACCCGTGTCGAGCATGTAGAGGAATCCGCTGGATCGCTCATTGTTGAAGTAGGGATGAAATTTCCTGTGTTAATTGCTTTTGATGACATGGAATTCGATTGGGAATTAGGTGCGGTAGATTGAGTTTGTTGCGGAAACAAAGTTGATATCCCTGTCTTACAATTTCTAGAACCCATAGGTCTGTAGTTATGTTCTCCCAACATGGAAGGCATAAGGTGATCCTCCCTGGGGGGTGCAGTGGTAGTGATGATGGGGGAGATATTAAAAAGATGAGGCTGGTTTGGTTGTGTGCTGAGGCTGTTGTGCCGGTGTTCTTTGTTGTCTTGCCCTGCCCCTCTTCGCCTGAAGAGGTGGTGGTGTCGTCCTTTGTGGTGGGTTGTATGGAGTAGAACGAAACTGTTGATATTGCCTATAGGGACGCCGTTGATATTGTTGTCTGCGGTTTGTGGAGTAATATCTCCGTTGCATGGCAAAGGACGAGGAATGTGTCAACGATTGGACAGCTATTGCCTGGCCACTGTTTCTTGGAACTTGTCTCCAAAAAGATTGTTGCCCTTGCATGGTATGTTCGCTAGACGCTCATGAAGGTCTTCTCTAATGGCGCTGGAGCGAAGCCAGGCCATTCGGTGGGTGGCAATGGCCGATGCGGATGTATGAGTTGACGACTCAAGCGACTCGTACACCGTCCGGAGAAGGTGTCGAATGCCCTCCTCGAGGTCCTGTATCTGCTGAATTATGGCCTGTGTGTCCGGAGCAGGTAAAGCTGCCTTCAGGATCTGCAGATTTTCATACAGATATTGGACTAGGTAGAATTGGTGTTGACCAATTCTGGAGGAGAGTATAGATGATTGATATGCCCTCTTACCGAACTCATCCAGGATTCGCTGGTCTTTCCCTGGAAGTGTTGATGAATGAAGTTGAGATCGTTTGACTCGCTGCATTGCGGATTCCACAACCAACGAAGAGTAGGGCAGTTGTATTGTAGAGTAGAATTTAGACTTCTGTATTCGAAATTTGAGGTCTGTCTTTATGGAGACCGGTGGGATAGTATATGGTGTCTCCCAGGATTTTTCAAGGACCGAATCCAATACATTGTGGGATGGTAAGGAAGTGGGCTCAGCCGGACCGTCAAATATCTTAAAAAGGCCGAGCGTTTCTGCTCTAGGGGCCTGTAATTTTTGGACCTGTAGATTAAGAACGTTTCCTATCTTGTCCAGGAATTTGGGATATGATAGGTCTTCCGGAGGTGAGTAAGGTTCAGGAGTATCCTCTGTAGGATTAGAGGGGTACCCCGTTGACGCAGGAGATGATGGAGGGGAATCAGAGTCTGTTCTAACTGAAGAGTGTTTCCGTTCTGAGTTTCTAGGTGTTTGTGATGACTGTTCTGGAGAAGGGTTCTGTACTCTCTCAGGTGATGACCCCTTTTGAGGTGAAGGTGGCAACGTACTCGTAGGGGATGATGGCATTTGAAATGAGGATTGCAATGTCTCAAAAAGTCCTGATAGGGCTGACAATAATTGAAAAAAATGCCTCCTTGGTTTGTGGTGGCATTCTCTGTTTGCCATGTGTATCCCCATGAAGGGGCGACGGGTCTTCCCCGGTTACACAAGTTTTCCTCCGTTTCTTTACAAGTGGTGGGGGTGATGTGTCCCCCTGTTCTTGAGGAGATATTGATACATGATGTTGTCTCGGGGAGGAGTAGGAGGATGAGGACTTGAGTCTTAAATAGTCCCCTTCCGACTGCGGTCCCGATGTGCGTGTCTCACTTCTGAGGGAGAAGGACTGGTCCGAGAACCGGGAGCTATGGAGACTCATGGGGGGGAGAGTATGAGATAAGAACCCCTGCTCTCTCCGTGAATGTTGAAGATGGTAGGCCGCTGCCCATGGGTTTTGCTATTTTATGACTGAGGTATGTGGTGGAGTTGACTTTGATGTAGGCAGTAAGTGTGCCTGTTTGGATTTTCCATGTGTCAATTTTGACGGATGTGGTGTTGTTGAGGGGACATGTGTCGTGGTGATCGGCCGTTGCATCGGAGCCAACCCTTCTTGCGCCAAACTCTAAGCTTCCTGCGTCGATTTTGGAGGTTTCTGCGCTGATGTGGACGCTCCCTGTGTCGACTTCGACGCTTCCGGCGTCGACCCAGGTGCTTCCCGCATCGATGCCAATGTATCTCGCGTCGGCTCCGAGTCTTTCTGCGGCACTATCGACACTCTATGCATCTGCTTCGATTTTACATACGTTGGTGTCTTGTGTCTCGACGCAGACTCCTTTGACGGCGTCGATGCGTCGGAGTGTGCCGATTTAGGTGTCGATGAGGTGGACTGCTTCAGTCGGGTCCCCGACTCATGCCATGATGGCCTTGACGCAGACGCTGATGTACTGGAGTCCCCTGCTCCTCGCGACCTCGGCTCTTTTGAGCGCCGCTGTACTATATGCCTTATCGAGTCGTGGCTATAAAGGTCTTGACTCCGGGCTCTATCTCCCCCCTCCGACCCCTCAGTCCTGGAGGTGGAGGGCTTCACGGATGCCGCTCTTTTTACCTTGGGGGATCTTGTGCTTTCTGGGACCCGGTGACTAGTGCGCCTCTGAAGGTAGGGCATGGGACCCTGATTGCGCTTCCTTCAGGGCCTGAATCTTATGGGCTCTTTGTCGTCTGGCTCGCAGCAACATCCTGCCGCAATGCTTGCATGTGGCCTGTTAATGATTCGGCCCCTGGCAACAGTAGCAGCTATCATGCCCATCGGTGATGGACATGATTTTGCTGCAACCGCAGAGTTTGAACCCTGGAAGCCTCGGAGCCGGTTTTTGGGACATTTGCTTCTGTTTTTTTATTACTAGGTCTGAGGAGAAACTAGCTCCACGTGCGCTCTCGCACGCGGAAAAACAGACTGAGGAGAGACTGTTTTTCGGCGCGGGAAGGCACGCGCAGCCGCACAGAGCAAAGCTCTGTGTTCTACTCAGAAGCTCCGCCTCCTGGGTCTGATGGACAGTTCTCATGATAGCATGGCTAATTCAGCCCTGCTATCAACGGGAAAACTTCCTTCCTCCCCTCCCTGTCTATCTTCAGAATATAAAGTCTCATAAAACTTTCGCAAAGTCTCACATATCTCCGTCCTGTTAGTGGCCCATGTTTTCTGCACTGTTTTCAATTTTTCTATAAATGTCTTCCCCTTCCAAACCTTTACAGCATTTGCTAATATTTTGCCAGCTTTGTTTCTATACCAAAAAACGTCATGTTCAGAGAACTGGAGCATCTTTTGCACTCTTTGGTGGAGACAAGAATGCAAATTTTCTAACACCTTGTGATAATCCTCTTTAAGTGCCTTAGGCCTGGATTTTCTAAAATCGCAGGCCTTTGAGAATCGCCAGGTACTAGGGGGCGAAGCGGGGGGCGGGCCTGCAAAAGCCGGCAGTGATCGCACCACCACGGAGTTATCGCTGCCGTCTTTCGCAAACCAATAGCACCACCGTGAAAGGTGGTGTTTATTGGGCGCGTTACTGGCGGCGATAAACCCACCGAGTCTGCCCCAGTGCCGCCCCAACTCCTCCCCATCCGGTGCTGACGCCACCTTGACTCCGCCCCGATCTAGGTATCACGTGCAATATCAATAGAAAATGACCCCCTTAGACGGTGGCTTTTTTTTTTTTTTTTTTTTTTTTAAATCTTTCCCAATTTTGTTTCCAACTGAAAAATCATCTTATTCATACGTATATTCCTCTTTCAGAAAAGAGATTGCCTCCCTTTGTAAAACCGCCTTGCTTGTTTCCCAAAACAAACTCTGAGAATTAATGTGCTGTGTATTGTGTGTAACAAAGTCAGCCTACTTATTCCATAAAAATTGTTGGAATTCTTTATCCTGTCTAAGGTATGAGGGAAATTTCCAAAAAGTCTCTCCCCCTTCCTTCTCTGCTAATCTCATGTCTATCCTTATAGGTGTATGGTCCAAAATGCTAGCAATACCAATCTAAGTAGAACTAAACATCAAAATCACAGAACATATAGAAAGACATGGTTTAATGGAACAAAGTCAGCATGGCTTTACCCAGGGCAAGTCTTGCCTCACAAATCTGCTTCACTTTTTTGAAGGAGTTAAACAAACATGTGGATAAAGGTGAACCGGTAGATATAGTATACTTGGATTTTCAGAAGGCGTTTGACAAAAGTTCCTCATGAGAGGCTTCTAGGAAAAGTAAAAAGTCATGGGATAGGTGGCGATGTCCTTTCGTGGATTGCAAACTGGCTAAAAGACAGGAAACAGAGAGTAGGATTAAATGGACAATTTTCTCAGTGGAAGGGAGTGGACAGTGGAGTGCCTCAGGGATCTGTATTGGGACCCTTACTGTTCAATATATTTATAAATGATCTGGAAAGAAATACGACGAGTGAGAATCAAATTTGCAGATGACACAAAATTGTTCAGAGTAGTTAAATCACAAGCAGATTGTGATAAATTGCAGGAAGACCTTGTGAGACTGGAAAATTGGGCATCCAAATGGCAGATGAAATTTAATGTGGATAAGTGCAAGGTGATGCATATAGGGAAAAATAACCCATGCTATAATTACACAATGTTGGGTTCCATATTAGGTGCTACAACCCAAGAAAGAGATCTAGGTGTCATACTGGATAACACATTGAAATCATCGGTGCAGTGTGCTGCGGCAGTCAAAAAAGCAAACAGAATGTTGGGAATTATTAGAAAAGGAATGATGAATAAAACGGAAAATGTCATAATGCCTCTGTATCGCTCCATGGTGAGAACGCACCTTGAATACTGTGTACAATTCTGGTCGCCGCATCTCAAAAAAGATATAATTGCGATGGAGAAGGTACAGAGAAGGGCTACCAAAATGATAAGGGGAATGGAACAACTCCCCTATGAGGAAAGACTAAAGAGGTTAGGACTTTTCAGCTTGGAGAAGAGACGACTGAGGGGGGATATGATAGAGGTGTTTAAAATCATGAGAGGTCTAGAACGGGTAGATGTGAACCGGTTATTTACTCTTTCGGATAGTAGAAAGACTAGGGGGCACTCCATGAAGTTAGCATGGGGCACATTTAAAACTAATCGGAGAAAGTTCTTTTATACTCAACGCACAATTAAACTCTGGAATTTGTTGCCAAAGAATGTGGTTAGTGCAGTTAGTATAGCTGTGTTTAAAAAAGGATTGGATAAGTTCTTGGAGGAGAAGTCCATTACCTGCTATTAAGTTCACTTAGAGAATAGCCACTGCCATTAGCAATGGTTACATGGAATAGACTTAGTTTTTGGGTACTTGCCAGGTTCTTATGGCCTGGATTGGCCACTGTTGGAAACAGGATGCTGGGCTTGATGGACCCTTGGTCTGACCCAGTATGGCATTTTCTTATGTTCTTATATTCTTATGATGTTGGGAAAAGCTTCTTGAGCTCCCAAAATGTAAACATTTCTTGATAAAGAAGCATGAACCCTGGAAACATGAGTGTAGTCCTTAACTTCTGGTTTTAAAACTCTCCAAACATCTAAAACATTTAAACTATTACAGATGTATACCAAACCTTTTCTGTCCATGAAACACGACTTTTGTTTCAAAGGTTGGGATTTATCCAATAATGGGTTGTGGACACAGTTAAAGTCTCCCGCTAAAAATAACCAACCTTTCCTATATAGGATTAGTTGGTGTGTAATTTTTTTTCAATTAATTTGTGGTCATAGTGATTGGGTCCATACAAGTTACACAACATGATGCGTTTCCCCCTCAACTTATCTATGATTATTATATATCTGTCCTCTGAGTCAGAAATCTCTCTATCTGAAAAACTACATTTTTATGTACCAGGATAGCTACTCTTGCTTTCTTCCCTCTTGCAGGTGCATAATAGCAGGACCCCATCCAATCTCTTTTGCCCCAAATTCTGCTTTTTTTTTTTTATTATATGTCGTAAGCTACAAAAAATTCTAAGAGTCACTTACCATTTTAGGATCCAGGTTTTCTGCATCTTGGGGATGAAAGACAGTCATCAGAGCTTCAGTGCTCACTGTTCTACTGCTGCCTTTCTGGTTTGCCATTGATTGCCCCTCAAGATAGTCTACGATATTATCAGAACCAGCAGCCTACAGAATATATACAAAATATTTGTAACACCATTCAGCAATGTCCATGGACATTTGAGACAATGGTACTGTTGCACATTGCTATAGTTCAATTAAACCAGTACAATTTTAAAAATCTTTTCAGGCATCATGTCCAAAGCTGTTAAACATTAAGACCAGATATTCATTTCTTCATTACAGATAGCATCATACTTTTCAATGCACCAGTATTATGTTCTAAAAACACTGAGTATTTCAAACCCCCATTTAAAAGTTTTAGTTACTGGCTTTCTTGGAAAAGGTCCAAAAACTCTTAACCCTGGTACACAAAGAATAAAACTTGAGAGGATGCTGGTACATTTTTTAGAAAAAAGAAGAGGTTATAACTAAAGTGGTTTATTAAATAATGTGAATACTGTGAGGCTGATATTCAAAAGGTTTGTCTGGCTAACTCTGGGAATTAGTCAGACAAATGTTTGGAGTTTAAATTTACCCTTCCCTCTCCCTGCTGAAGGTGAGAACCGTTACTCATATAACATTTACCAATGGGGCTGTAGGTATTCTGGGATGCAGTAAAACTTTAGCCAGACTTTGCCAATATTTAGCACTGTCCAGCTAAAGTTATGCATGTACATCTGTTCAGGGAGAAAAGCTATCCTAAGAGAGAATTGAGCTGGATCCTCGTGGAGGATGGGACCTTGCCACAGCAGGTCCCTGTGTGGAGGCAGGGGCAGTGGATTCCCTGCCAGCAGTCTTCTCATGTCTGCATACCAGGGTCTTCTTGGCCAGTCCAGGGCCACTAGAAGAACTAGGCCTCTGTGCCGCTGAATCTTGTGTATAATGGCGCCCAGCAGGGGCCATAGAGGAAAATCATATAGCAGGATCCCCTGAGGCCAGGGCTGTACCAGAGCGTTGATCCCGTGGGAGAGAGGATCTCGTCTGTGACTGAAGTATCTGGGTACTTGAGCGTTGGACCTGTCCGCTAGTAGGTCAATGCCCGGAGTCCCCCACTGACCCACAATCATCTGGAAAGCTGTGGGCGACAGCTGCCATTCCCCCGGGTTTAGGCTTTCTCTGCTGAGGAAGTCTGCCGTGGTGTTGTCCTTCCCGGCGATGTGGACGGCGGAGATGTCCTGGAGATTCGCCTCCGCCCAAGCCATCAGGGGGGTTATTTCTAAGGATACCTGTCGGCTTCTGGTTCCGCCCTGTCAGTTGATGTATGCCACCGTGGTGGCGTTGTCCGACATCACTCTGATCGCCCTGTTTCGAAGTCTGTGGGCAAATCGCAGGCAGGCTAGCCTGACTGTCCGTGCCTCTAGTCGGTTGATGTTCCACCCCGACTCTTCTTTGTTCCACCGCCCTTGGGCGGTTAGTTCTTCGCAGTGTGCTCCCCATCCGTTCAGGCTGGCATCTGTAGTGAGCAGGGTCCAGGTTGGGGAGGACATTTTTGACCCCCGGCTCGTGTGGCCGGGCTGCAACCACCACCATAGCTGATTCCGCACTCTGGCTGGTAGAGGTAGGTGTATGGGGTAGTTCTGTGATCGTGGGCTCCACCGAGATAGGAGGGCGCGTTGTAATGGTATCATATGAGCCTGCACCCATGGTACCACCTCCAGAGTGGACGCCATGAGGCCGAGGACCTGTAGGTAATCCCAAGCTGTGGGCCAGGTGGCGCTCAGCAGGGCCTGCAGACGATTCCGGAGTTTTGATCTCCTCTTGGAGGTCAGGCTGACCTTGTCTTCCTGGGTGTCGAATCGGACTCCTAGGTATTCCAGCGACTGGGAAGGCTGTAGGGAACTCTTGTTTGTGTTGACTACCCATCCAAGGCTTTCCAGAAGAGATATAACTCTGTTGGTTGCCTGGTGGCTCTCCTCCGGTGACTTTGCCCTGATCAGCCAATCGTCCAGGTAGGGATGGACGATAATTCCTTCCTTCCTGAGTGACGCCGCCACTACTACTATGACCTTGGTAAAGGTCCGCGGCGCGGTGGCTAACCCGAAGGGTAAAGCTCGGAACTGGAAGTGTTGGCTCAGGACTTTGAAGCGTAAGTAGCGCTGGTGATCCCGATGGATTGAGATATGCAAGTAGGCCTCAGACAGATCCAGGGATGTGAGAAATTCCCCTGGCTGTATTGCACTTCTGACTGACCGCAGAGTTTCCATGCGAAAGCTGGGGACCCGTAAGTATCGGTTGACTGACCTGAGGTCCAGGATGGGCCTGAAAGTGCCTTCTTTCTTGGGTACTATGAAATAAATGGAATAATGCCCAGAATTTATCTCCCATGCAGGCACTGGGATTATGGCTTTTAAGGACAGGAGCCTCAACAAGGTAGCTTCCAGTGCTGCCCTCTTGAGGGGAGGACAAGGAGATTCCACAAACTTGTCCGGAGGGAGGCACAGAAGTCCAGGTAAAGCAAAATTGCTTACCTTGTAATAGGTGTTATCCCAGGACAGCAGGATGTAGTCCTCACATATGGGTGACATCAGTAATGGAGCCCTATGTACGGAAAACTTCTTTAAAAGTTTCTATGAAACTTTTGAATGGCACCGGAGTGCCTACTGAGCATGCCCAGCATGCTATGATATTCCCTGCCACAGGGGTCTCTCTTCAGTCTTGTTTTGTAGCAATCAGCGTTAGCCAAAAATAAAATAATAATAAACGTATCGTACCCAACTCCGCGGGGTGGTGGGTGGGTTTCGTGAGGACTACATCCTGCTGTCCTGGGATAACACCTATTACAAGGTAAGCAATTTTGCTTTATCCCAGGACAAGCAGGATGCTAGTCCTCACATATGGGTGATTAGCAAGCTAGAGGCTGAGTCATTTTGTGCTGAAGTGACCGTAAGGTATTATTATTGAAATGAATCAGCCGAAATCACAGCAGGTTGGATGTAGAAGGAGTTGGGGTTACACTGGAAACAAGTTCTTTAAGACGGATTGTCCATAGGCTGAATCTTGTCTTCCTTCTTTGTCTAAGCAGTAGTGAGCTGCAAAGGTGTGAAGAGAACTCCATGTTGCTGCTTTACAAATGTCCAGAATAGGCACAGTGCGAAGGTGTGCCACTGAGGCTGACATTGCTCTGATTGAGTGTGCGTTTACTCGCCCTTGAAGAGTAAGGCCTGCTTTCTCATAACAAAATTGTATGCAATCTGCTAGCCATTTTGACAGAGTATGCTTACCCACTGCTTTACCTGGTTTGTTTGGATCATAGGATACAAACAGCTGACTGGATTTTCTTTGGGCTGTAGTGCGGTTTAAATAGAAGGAGAGTGCACGCTTACAGTCCAAAGTGTGTAAGGCTCTTTCTCCTTGGTGAGAGTGAGGCCTAGGAAAGAATGTAGGTAAAACTATCGATTGGTTCAAGTGAAATTCCGTGACAACCTTAGGAAGGAATTTTGGATGTGTCCGGAGGGCTACCCTGTCATGGAGGAACTTTGTAAAAGGTTCGTATGTGACTAGTGCTTGTAATTCACTGACCCTTCTAGCTGATGTAATGGCTATAAGGAAAACCGTTTTCCAAGTAAGGTATTTAAGGTCACAAGTATTTATGGGTTCAAAAGGAGAACGCATAAGTCTAGTGAGTACTACGTTCAGATCCCATTGTATGCTTGGGGAATGAACTGGAGGTTTAATGTGAGTTAGGCCTCTCATGAATTTACTGACGAGAGGCTGTGTGGAGATAGATGCATCTCCCAGCTTGGTATGATAAGCTGAGATTGCACTTAAGTGTACCCTTACAGACGATGTCTTAAGACCAGAGTCTGAGAGATGGTAAAGGTAATCTAGTAGCGAGGTAGTGGGGCAAGTGAAAGGATCTAAATCTTTCTGAGTGCACCACAGCGTAAACCGTTTCCATTTGTAGGAATAATTCTTTCTAGTGGAAGGTTTACGTGCAGCTATAAGTACCTGAGATATAGTGGATGGAAGGTTGAGAGGCTGTAAGATCAAGCTTTCAACATCCATGCTGTCAGGGATAGGGACTGAAGGTTGGGATGGCGCAACTGACCCTGTTCCTGAGTTATGAGATTGGGAGCTACTCCCAGGCGAATCGGATCCCTGACTGATAGATCTAGCAGTGTGGGGAACCATACTTGTCGAGGCCAATATGGGGCTATGAGTATCATAGTTCCCTTGTCCTGTTGTAGCTTCACTAGTGTTTTGGTTATAAGTGGTATCGGAGGATACGCGTATAACAGGCCGGAGTTCCAATGGCGAGCAAATGCGTCCCTTGGTAGGCTGTTCTGCTGTTGGAGTAGAGAGCAGTAATTGTTCATCTTGTAGTTGAGCTGGGATGCAAAGAGATCTATCGTCGGTTGCCCCCAGCGCTGGAAGATCTTGGACGCTATTGTTGGATCCAAAGACCACTTGTGCGGTTGGAACTGACGACTGAGGCGATCCGCCACTGTGTTGTGGATGCCCGCTAGGTAGGTAGCCCGTAGAAGAATTGCATGTGTCAGGGCCCAGTCCCAGATTTGCGCTGCTTCTTGACAAAGGAGGTACGAACCTGTCCCTCCTTGTTTGTTGATGTACCACATTGCTACTGTGTTGTCCGTCTGGATTAAGACAGTCTTGTGTGATAGGCAGTCTTTGAATGCATGCAGCGCATAGGGTATAGCTCGAAGCTCTTGGAAGTTTATCTGAAAAGTGGCTTCGAGTCGTGTCCACTTGCCCTGTGTCTTTAGATGACCAATATGCGCTCCCCATCCTAAGGTGGATGCATCTGTAGTCAATGTCACTTGTGGCACTGGTTGCTGAAAAGGTAAACCTTTGAGCAAGTTGGGCATTAGCGTCCACCAGAGAAGTGCGGCCTTGAGCTCTGGTGTGATGTAAATAGGAGTGGACATTGGTTGAGTGGCTTGTATCCACTGTGTTTTGAGTGTCCATTGTAGAAGTCGCATGGTCAGTCTGGCCATGGGAGTCACATGAACCGTGGAAGCCATGTGCCCTAGAAGAATGAGGCACTGGTGAGCCGTCACCTTGAATCGGTTGCGGAGATCGTGAGTTAAGAGGACAAGTGTCTGAGCACGGTCTCTTGGTAGAAAAGCGGTCGCTAGCGTAGTGTTGAGCTCTGCCCCTATAAACTGTAGTAGATGAGTTGGTGACAGATGGGATTTCTGGTAATTGATGAGAAACCCCAAAGAATGAAGGACTTGGATGGTGAGCTTGAGGGACTCGACAGCACCTTCTTTTGAATGACTTCTGATGAGCCAATTGTCTAGATAAGGAAACACGTGCACCTTTTGTTTGTGTAGGTGTGCCACTGCTGCAGCCATGCATTTTGTGAATACTCTGGGTGCTGATGCGAGTCCGAATGGCAGCACTCTGTATTGAAAATGTTGATCTAGTACCCGAAATCGCAGGTATTGACGATGAGGAGGATAGATGGGGATGTGAGCGTAGGCATCTTGAAGATCCAGAGAGCAGAGCCAATCTCCCCTTTGAAGAAGAGGCAGAATGGAGCCTAGGGATACCATTCTGAATTTTTCTTTCTTGAGAAATTTGTTGAGGTTCCTGAGGTCTAGGATAGGACGAAGGCCTCCTGTTTTCTTTGGAATGAGGAAATATCGGGAGTAGAATCCTCTGCCCTTTTGAGGACCAGGAACTGGTTCTATGGCCCTGGCTCTCAGAAGGGTGGATAATTCTGTTTGAAGAATTATGGAGTGTTGATTTATTGAATGAGAGTGAAGTGGTGGTTTCTCTACAGGGGTAGTTGAGAAATCCAACCTGTAAC
The DNA here is from genome assembly GCF_901001135.1 of Rhinatrema bivittatum. NCBI lineage: Eukaryota > Metazoa > Chordata > Amphibia > Gymnophiona > Rhinatrematidae > Rhinatrema > Rhinatrema bivittatum. Next base: position 319,976,583 of record NC_042620.1, read on the forward strand.
CGTGAGTCGTGATGGATAACACCCACTGGTCGGTGGTGATGGAGGCCCAATTGCTGAGGAAGTGTTGAATGCGGCCTCCTACAGGTGTTTCGGGGAACGGATTTATGCTGCTGCTCTCTGGGGATGTTCAGAAACCAGACGTGGCCGTTGTTTGTGGAGGCGGCTGAGGCCTCGGCTGCCTTTGCCTAGGCTGCTGGCGCTGTGCTGGGCGGCTAGGCCTCTGTCTACCTGCTGGGGGGTAGTATCTTCGTTGGCGATAGTAAGGCCTTCGAGTGTCTCTTCTTGGAAACTTTCTAGAAGAGGCCTGCGACTCCTGAGGCTGAGACGACAATTGCTTCAAAGTCTCTGAGTGGTCCTTAAGCGTCGCTACCGCTTCCTTTATCTTGTCTCCGAAGAGATTATCCCCCAAGCATGGTAGATCAGACAAATGATCTTGGACTTCTGGGCAAAGATCCGATGCCTTCAGCCATGCCCATCGTCATGCAGCTATAGCCGATGCGGACAACCTTGATGCTGTCTCAAAACAGTCGTAAGTGGCCCTGACTTCATGTTTCCCCGAGTCAAGGCCTTTATGTACCAGTGCTTGAAATGCCTCTTGGTATTGATCCGGTAGGGTCAGAGAAAGCTCTTGAACCTGTTTCCAAAGGTTCCTTTGGTATTGGTTCATGTACAGCTGGTAAGATGTAATTTTTGATACCAGCATGGAACCCTGGAAAACTTTTCTGCCTAGGTTGTCTAACAACCTACTGTCCTTCCCAGGCGGCACTGAAGCATGAGATTTCTGTCTCTTCGCCTTCTTTTGGGCGGATTCTACCACCACTGACTGGTGGGGTAGTTGTGGTCTTTGGAATCCCGGGGTTGGCTGTACTAAGTACGTGGCCTCAGCTCTTTTATTAACCGGTGAGACAGAACTTGGATGCTCCCAGATTCTGTGTTGAAGTTCCTGTAAGACTTCATGAACTGGGATTGCCAACATCTCCTTTGGAGGGTCTACAAACTGTAAGACTTCCAAAGTCTTTTGTCTCTGATCCACCTCTGTTTGTATAGGGAATGGAATGGTATCAGCCATTTCCCTTGAAATCATCAGTTCAGTGTGCTGCAGCAGTCAAAAAAGCAAACAGAATGTTGGGAATTATTAGAAAGGGAATGGTGAATAAAACGGAAAATGTCATGCTGCCTCTGTATTACTCCATGGTGAGACCGCACCTTGAATACCGTGTACAATTCTGGTCGCCACATCTCAAAAAATATATAATTGCGATGGAGAAGGTACAGAGAAGGGCGACCAAAATGATAAAGGGAATAGAACAGCTCCCCTATGAGGAAAGTAAAGAGGTTAGGACTTTTCAGCTTGGAGAAGAGACGGCTGAGGGGGGATATGATAGAGGTGTTTAAAATCATGAGAGGTCTAGAACGGGTAGATGTGAATCGGTTATTTACTCTTTCGGATAATAGAAAGACTAGGGGGCACTCCATGAAGTTAGCATGTGGCACATTTAAAACTAATCGGAGAAAGTTCTTTTTCACTCAACGCACAATTAAACTCTGGAATTTGTTCCCGGAAGATGTGGTTAGTGCAGTTAGTATAGCTGTGTTTAAAAAAGGATTGGATAAGTTCTTGGAGGAGAAGTCCATCACCTGCTATTAATTAAGTTGACTTAGATAATAACCACCGCTATTACTAGCAACGGTAACATGGAATAGACAGTTTTTGGGTACTTTCTAGGTTCTTATCGCCTGGATTGGCCACTGTTGGAAACAGGATGCAGGGCTTGATGGACCCTTGGTCTGACCCAGTATGACATGTTCTTATGTTCTGAAAGTAAAATGTGCGGCTTGGCTGCACATTTTGCTTTCTGAATCGCGCAGGAATACCTAACAGGGCCATCAACATGCATTTGCATGTTGCGGGCGCTAATAGGTTCGGGGGGGGGGGGGGGGGGGTTGGACGCGCGTTTTCGGCGCGCTATTACCCCTTACTGAATAAGGGGTAAAGCTAGCGCATCCAAAACGCGCATCCAATCGCGGGTTAACAGTGCGCTCCGCTGGAGTGCACTATACTGTATCGGCCTGTTAGTTAGCTGTGTTTAAAAAAGGATTGGATAAGTTCTTGGAGGAGAAATCCATTACCTGCTATTAAGTTGACTTAGAAAATAGCCACTGCTATTACTAGCAACTGTAACATGGAATAGACTTAGTTTTTGGAAACTTGCCAGGTTCTTATGGCCTGGATTGGCCACTGTTGGAAACAGGATGCTGGGCTTGATGGACCCTTGGTCTGACCCAGTATGGCATATTCTTATGTTCTTATCCCTAAAATGGGGAATTATAGCTTGCAAACCAAAGAACAGCATCTCTGTTATGGGGTCCCTCGTCCCCCAACTCTGTCAGCCATGGATATGGCAATAGCTTGAAAGGTATACTCACCAATTAGATGGATTAGAACCCTCCTCACTGAGGAAGGGTCTTGAAGGCAAGAATGACTGGCAATAGTGGTCCTTATCAAAAAATGCCCATTGAGTTCTGCAGGTATCAAAGGTGACTCCTGGATAGAAGAAACCCCAAATCTTCACCGGGAGCTACTCTAGAAAGGCTCCCTCATGAAATAGACCTGCTGTGCCTTAGGACAACCTAAGGAGAGTGCAACCGCTCAACTTGTTCTTGGATCCCACAAGGAACCAAGAGCGACCACTAGTCAGAAGTAGTGACATGCCTTCTCAGGGAAACAAAGAAAGAGACAACCCCCCTAGAAGGGGTGGACAACCAGGTATCTAGAGGGAACCCATAAAAGTTGCTTTGGAACCCAGGCAAATTCTCCCTTCCTGAAGGGACAGGAAAGCAATGGGATTTGGGGCTTCCCGATCCCGAAAAACCTGTCAACTCTCCAGTTGAGAACTGAGACACAATCACTGATCGTTGAGATTTAGAAACAGTCAATCTGCCACTGGCAGCCACCCTCGGATGGAGAAGACCTCACAGTAATCAACGAATCAACTGCAAAAATGGTCAGAGGATGGGAATAAATAAAAAAGCTTGGGGGTAACCTGCACAGAGCGGCAGTTACTACCTTGAGAAGCCTGCTGGACAGACTAGACGGACCATTTTGGTCTTTTTCTGCTGTCATTACTATGTTATTATGACTCCCCCGGCCCCAGCCTACAAGGAGATGCACAGATTCAAAGAATCGAGGCTCCAATTCAGCGATAAACCTGCCAGGGACGGAGCCCCAGGGACTTCCCTGCAAAGGGGATTTGTGATATGAAAGGGATCGAAAGACATTCCTCTTCTGAGAAAGGAGAAGACTTCAGTGTCTACTCCCCCTTAGGGTTTGACCAGGAATGCAATTTTAGGTCAGTCCTGTGGCTGTGGCGCACAACCTGTTGTGCTTGCTACTAGGGAACACACCCACCCACCCATACAGTAGAGGGCAACTGGAAAATAGAGCCCTCCACTGTAAAAGCACACTGAACAGTACTTATACAATGGTATCCCCATCCTATGGATGGCGGCACACCTATGACCCCACTCGCTGTGCTTGTGGGTAGAATCCCACGGCATAGCAAGTACTGAGCACCATCTGCTAGAGTCGGTGGCTGCCCACTGCCAAAAGGCAAATCACAGTGTGTATGATGACACCTTCCTCACCAGTGCTCCCCAGTACTTTGTGGTGCAGAACTGACGAGGAGGCTGAGATCTTGACATGACAATGGAAGAACCCTAGCATGGCTGAGAACTGCACAGACAGGAAGAATTCCACCTGCTATCATCCAAGGCACTTGGAGTAGATGTCTTGCCATACCTGACCATGCATGCTGACTCCACTGTCACAGTAATTCCCAGTGGCAATCATAGGAACAGTACCACTGGGGCTCTGGGTATGGCATGGTGGTGGATGGCGCTCTCTGGTGTCACCCCTGGGTTCCAATACCTGATAATGCTCCAAGAACCTGGACACAGCCCTTGAAACTGTGTCGGGAATGGCTCACTGCCGTTTCCCTCATGGAACACCACCAGCAAAGTCTATGGTGACCATCTGTGCCCATGGTGTTCTGCAGCCCACAATGTTGACAGCACCCATAGGGGCCCATAGCACTTTCGCACTCACCAAAGATGGATCACATCAAGGGCGCCAAACGATGCTGCACCTAGGGCTTCAACACTACTTGACCAAATCTTGATCAGTTCAATAGTATATAGAACCAGCCCTGGTGCTCCAATCGCCTGTGGACCTCAACAGCCCGGTGGCACCGATAGAGACCCCAGTCCCTGAAAGCATCGATGGACCAGCAGTACCAAGGATGCCAGGGGCACCTGCAGAGGGTCTGCAGCCCCAACATGCCTCACTGGTGCCCACAGGAATCACTGACTGCCAGCGCCATCAACTGCTTCCCTTGGCTCACCTATCCATCCTAGGATGTCAATGCTGTGAACTCGATGCCATCCTTTGCCAGCGGCTATAGCTGATGATAACCTCACTGGCGCTCATTAACACCTATGGTGCACGAATCCAGGTGGGTCCTCCAATGCCCCCTGATTCCCAGCAGCTCAGGGCCCCAAGATCATTGGCATCCATGGTGCCCCCCATAGCCATAGGCCAGTGATGGGACAGCACAATGCTCCTCAGTTCCCCCGTTGGGACATGCCAAGGAGCCTCAAGGTTACCAGACCACTGTGCCTAGATGCCTCGGTGTACCAGGGTGCCTTGAATAAATGGTGACCCCCAGCACTCAATCTGTTTAAGGCTGAAATCCCTGTCTCTCGAGGGCTTCAGTGGCTCGAAGGCTCTCAATAGCCCCAGTAGTAGACGGCCTTGGGGACGACCAGGATGTTCAGTGGAGATCCCAGCACCTAATTGGTGGTGCTTGACATTGTCAAGAGTGGCAACGAAAGGCATTGGTGGCCGGCATTGGTGGCCAACATGCTGGATGGCCTCCTTGGTGGCCCTGCACCTCAATGGCATTGGGGCAGCTCCGCACTGTGATGGCATTGAGGGCAGCCACAGCAGAGGCCATGCACCTCAACAGTATTGAGGATAGCCACTCACGCACCTCGATGGTATAGGCATCAACGGCACAGGTATCAACAGCAGCTCTGATGGCATCGAGGGGGACCATGGTGCTTGATGACAGACCCGGTCCAACACTAGAGGTTGGTATCACTACTCCACTACATCGAGGCCCAAAGATGGCTATGGCACAGAGGTCCTTAAGGCACTGATGGCAGTCATGCACCCCAATGGCATCGAGGGCACCTTGGCATCTCAATGGTGTCAAGGGTGACCCATGGCGCTCAATGGCAATCCTGGTCCCCGAAGCGATCCTGCCATCAATGCGTCAGATCAAGGGTGCGCTGGTCACAGATGTGCACAGGCAACAGTTACCGATCATGGTACCAAAGGTGTGACAGCAAGCTGCTTGCCCAGGCTCCTGCTCATCCTCTCTCACAAGAGGACTGCAATACCATCACCAGCAAGCAGGAGGGAAGGCTACGTCATCATCCAGGGCTCTGCCCGTGGAAACTAGCTCCTTTGAATGGGGGGGGGGGGGGAGGATGAGCTCTCCCCCCATAGGAACAGTGTGGTCCTCAATCTCTGCACTGCCTGAACTTCCATTGATGCTGATCAGTCGGTGAAACATGAATGCCTGCCCAAGTACAGCTCAGGCGAATCCCCAGCCTCAGCAGCCCACACAGATCACCCATGGACTGCATTCAGTCAGTCCTGCCAGCACCTGACAAAGGTACAAAAACAGACAGAGCAAGGAGAGGACAAAGATACTAAACTGCTGGTACAGTATTTTTTATATATATATATATATATATTTTTTTTTTTTTTTTTTTTTTAAATTTTTTTTTTAATAAGGGATAGAAAGACTATCAGACTACACAGTGACTAAGGCCCGCCATGCAACTGGCAGACAGAAGAAAGAAGAAAAATGAGAAGAAATAAAACTACTGTAAGATAAAAGAAAACAGCTGCAGTTCTAGAAAAAAATCACTTACAAAAACTGTGAGGAGAGAGAGCAAAGCTGAATACTGTAAGAATCATGGTTCCCTCAACCACACGGCTCCATGGGAAAAAAAAAAAAAAAGACAGAGAATCTGCCTAGGAAGCAGGGTGATGACTAAAGCTGCTCATGCTCAGTAGGGCATGTTTGAAAGTTCTAGGCTCTTTGAGATCAAAGTTCGGTATTAGGCACCATCGGATGATGTCGCCCATGTGTAAGGGCTACTATCCTGCTTGTCCTCGGAGAAAAAAAAACCTCAAGCATGCATCCTGTGTGACATCTGCTTCCCCCTTCTGCACCGAGAAAGGACATGGGTTAGAGAGAATGCTGCCTGGGCAGGGAAGTGGGCAAGAGAACGGGGACTGATGGTGGGCCCCAGGGGAAAGATTCAACCTGCCTGCTGGGAGGTGAGACAGTAAGAACTCTGGTGGGGAGAGAAAGAGCCCAAAGTAGTATGAAGAGGGTGGGAAATGTTAGATTCGAGTCCATGAGCCCATGTCATTGTTCTTGTAAGTGTAGGAAGAAGGTCTTATGTTGGGGCCACTGAACCCCATCATCGCCCGATTGTGTATGTAGGGGTGGTGGGGTGGTCTTATGCTGGAACTACTGAAACCCCGGTATTGTATGAGAGGTGGGTTATGTGAGGGTCCAAAATGTCCAGACAATGAAGGAAGGAAAAAAGCCTTCTTCTTTAGGTTTAGTGATGCAAATATATGAGCTCTGGGAATGTAAATGTGTAGCATCTCTAATATCTTTGTATTTGCTTTGTACAAAAAGAAATGCATGCTGTTTCTATTTCTCCAGAGTTATAAAGCATGTAGAGACTGACAATGGCATTTCCAGTTCAGTTTTTGTTTGATATTTCTATTTATAAATTGTGAGCACTTATTCTGTATTTGATAAGGCTCTATCCATGTTCTGTCTGTGTGATAAAGGTGAGAAATTCCGTTAGTGAATAGCTTCTGTGCAGTGATCTGCTACAGATCACTGCACATTAATGTTCTAGGGTTGGGTGTAACATTTGCAATATCATCATTTCATTGACTTTGCAACTAGTTGTAGGTGATGGGGCCCTGCGTGGTTGCCCTTTCCCATCCCATCCCACCCCCAAGGAAGGTCCTGCATGTGAGTATCAGCACTTGTTTTTCCAGAAAAAAACCACTATATGTAACCATGGCAATGGTATATTATAAAAGCAAATAAGTGTGGAGCAACAGCAACATGAACAGCAGCAGCAGAGACCAGAGCTACACTAAGAATTGAGTTTCTGATTAACGGCACTCCTGGACACCTTTGTCAGTGGCCACAATGGAGAGATTCAGCTGAGCAAGTGAGAGATATCCTTTCCAATGGGTAGCCAGGAAAAAGTTCCCTCCTGTGTGTAGGGCTACACTGCAGCATTCAATATTGTAAATTAATATATGAGCTATGATAAATCATAGTATTCACATAGTTCTCCACATCTTTGCTGGTGTAAGCAGCACACAAATAATCCATTTTAGCTCAATAGGGCTCATTATACATGTACTCTTTACCCATAAATAGGGTAGGCAACTTTCAAAGCCCCAATTCTGTGGATAAAGCAGTGTTTTACCCATGGAAATGCCTTTGAAAATTCCCCTCCCTAAGAATAGGAAACAGATAGGTCTAAGATAGGGATGAAAGGAGCCGAAAGAGGGGCAAGCTGATATATTCATGCAAACATAGAACATATTCTGTTGTAGTGGAAATGCAGCTTATAATTCCCTATTGTAAGAAATTGATGATTAAAAAAAAAAAAAAAAGAACCCTCACCACTATACTCACAGTGTGCTGAGGACTTGAAGCTGATCCACACTTAATTCGTAGTCTTTGCACCAACTGATCAAAATCTCTAACATCAGTGTAACGGAAAACTCTATTCCCTTTGGTACTGATGGAGACAGCTTTATTTGTAACATCTGTCTTTTCTACACCTACAACCTGGAGAGAGGAGGGGCGGGAGACAGAAATTGGTATGTTTATCGCCATCCGGCTTCTAAAAGAACACATACACTGGCAGCAGATTATTCAGTCAAATCTTTCTGCTTTTTCTGCAGATATTTTTTCCAATCTAATCTACATGCATATTTTTGAAAGCTAAACCTAATCACATAGGGGCCAATGCAATATTTGTGCATAGAAAACAGAAGCTCAATGTCTAGCACCGTTTTCCTAATGTGTGCCCAGCCACCTTTCTTGAGTGTGCGATGCAATATTTAAATGAGGGGGTTGCGCTAAAAAGGCGGTGCTAGGGAAAATTGTGCGTCCCTACCACCTCCTTGGCATCGGGCACATAGGAGAGGTGGCTATTAAGTGCGGGTTGGGAAAACGGATGCTCAATATGAGTGTCCATTTTCTCCCACTACGGAGACAATATAAATGCACAAGATACACAACATTTTGAGAAAGCAGGATTTTTTGTTTTTATCAATGAGCCCTTGAGTGCAGCCTCGGGCTGGCATAAAATTTGCCACGTTGCAATGGGTGCACTGGCTGTGCGGGAAATTTTTTGCATTGTGGTTATTAGCTAATAGCCTCATCTACATGGAATTTACATGTGATGAGCGCTATTAGCTATGCGGTGGTTTGGATGTGCGTATTGCATCGGGGGTTGTGGATGCACATCTAAAATGAGCGTCCTATTATGTGTTAAGCCATGCAATAGCTGCAGCGCACGGTACTGCATCAGCCCCATAGTTTTTTCCTCCAACCTAACCACACCCTGGGAAAACCTCCACTACAATGCAGATAAAAATACGCATGTTATGGAATTATGTGCTTACTTTTACTCACTCACGGGATGGACAATTTTCGACAGCTGATTTATGCAGGTAAAATGCTTTTTACCCACAAAAATCCCTCTGACAATTACCCTTATAAAAGCCAAAGGGCAAGGATAAAATCAAACATATATGCTACATGACATAATCCTCAAAAAAACACTTTTATCCTACACCTGTTTTGTGGGCAATTACAGCAGTTGCAATTGCTTATAATTTATATAATGCATATTCTACAGACACAAATTTATGCATCACAACTAGCACAATCTTCAGAGGGAAGTAGTGTGATTAAATAGTTTATTGAAAGAATTGGAAGCCTTTTTATTAAAGTACGCTTTCATTAACATGCATTAAATTACTGCCTTAATGCGCATTAATGGTAACACAAATGCATGCATTATTAAAACAAAATCCCTCATAATGCATAAAGATTTTTAAATGGGTTATATTGTATGCAAATGCATGCAAAGCAGCTCATTAATATTAAAATGGATTAATACAAATCATGTTAAAAACCATGCAATTCTCAGTAACCCACAAAAGTTAACTCATCTCAACAGGTGAAGCTAAATTTTGCCAACTGAATCAGCAAACTAATGCACTTCCCGATGTCTTTGCTCTGACCCAGCCTCACTCCTCCCCATCTATATGGGACTGCCATGGCAAAATAAGCCCCCTCCCCCCACAACCACCTTGCTGTCTGAAAAGAGCTGACTACAGCCCTAATCTCCTCCCCTTAGATGCAGAAATGGATGCAGCGGGCAGAGTACTTCTTTTACTCTGCTGGAAAGAGTGCTTTCCCTGGCTGAAGAAAGATGCCAAGTGTCTCTGAACCCCACTGTCCCTCCTCCCACTTGCTCTATCTGAAGCTGTCCAGATACAGTAGGTGCAAGGATTGGGAGGAGGGACAGTGGGGCTGCTAATGGGTAATAGGTGTTCTCTGTAAACAGAAGGGCGCCTCATTGGATAGGATGGAGACAGAAAATCTCTCTCAGAGCTCAGAAAAAGCAAGGTTTTTCTCAGTATGTACAGACCTTCCTGTGCAGCATCCACTGCGCAAGTCTCTTTAGTCTCTAACAAGCTATAGGGAAGATGGGAGGGATTGCGTGGCTTGTTTATCCTCCTGTATATAGGAAACACTGTGCATAAGCAGGATAAACTCAGTCAAACTGAGGGTTGCATATATTATTTTGATACTTTTGCAATTTAGCAAATTACTGTAAACCAAAATTGCTACCTGTGGTGCAGGGTACAGTTGAAAAGATCAAATGAATTAGCTTTTAGGAAATGCCTAACCAAAACTGTCATCTTGATGCAAATTGTTTTCTAGGCAGTAATAAGCAGTGAAAGTATGCAGCAGCTTTTTCTTTTATGGAATCGGATCGAAGATGTGCCAAGAAAGCTGCCATAGCCCTAACCTGATGAACTTATATTTTACAATCATATATCAAGGTAGGAAGAGTCCTTTACATGACTAAAATTGAGAAATTACTACTTACCTGATAATTTCCTTTAGGACAGTCAGATGAATCCAGAACAAGTGGGTTATGCATTCCTACCTCAGATGGAGACTGAGTAAACTGACTTCACAGTATATCCACCCCTGCCAGTATTCTCATCAAAAGTATCTGTGGACTGATTAGCAAAGAACTTGATGAAAAACAGATAAACATTGCAATAAGCCAACAGGCAACAATGAGCTCAGACAAGAACTAGTCTAGAGACTAGAGTAACACTTACTAGTAAGCCCTGTTAACACGTAGGCACACAGGATCATTATGCAATCATATAGCAGCCAAGGGAGGGAAGCTGGAGTCATCTGACCGCCATAAAGAAAAGGAAATTATCAGGTAAGTAGTAATTTCTCATTTCTTAGCATCCAATCAGATGAATCCAGAACAAGTGGGATGTATCCAAGCTACTCCCAAATGGGGGGGAGGGGAGCTGCCCGCGGTCCAGTCAAACCCGCACGTGGAAAGGCTGCCTCTTCCCGGGCTTGTACATCCAGACGATAATACCTGGAAAGGTGTGTAAGGAGGACCAGGTTGCAGCTCGGCAAATGTCGACGGGAGACAACAATCTAACTTCTGCTCATGACACTGCCTGAGCTCGAGTAGAATGGGCCTGAACCAGACTAGGTAACAGCTTCCCAGCATCTACGCATGCAGTTGTGACTACCTCCTAAATCCAGTGAGCTATTGTAGCCACGAGACTGGCTCTCCCTGTCTAGTACAGCCATGGAGAACAGGCTATCCAACCTACACAAAGGCCCAGTGACCTCCAGATACCTGACAATATGTCGCTTGACATCCAAGGGCCGCAACATATGAGACTCTTCTACATCTCTCACCCTGATCAGAGATGGCAGGGAGACAGTCTGGTTCAACAAACTCAGAGACCACTTTCAGTAAAAAGAGAAACAGCCCCTGGCAAGACGAGGCCTGCAGCTCGGAAACCCTACGCACAGAAACCGCAAGGATAGAGTACATAATGGTCAAAATGTAGGGCCTACCAAAAAATCCAAAACCAATTGAGTTTCCATAGGGGCACCGGAAATGTAAAGGACGACGAAGATGTTCCACTCCTTTCAGAAAATGGACCACATCAGAATGAGCTGACAAAGATCCACTATTGACTGGACCCCTGAAACAGGTGAGAGCAGTTACTTGTACCCTTAAGGAATAAAAGGGCCAAGCCTTTATACAAGCCAACCTGCAAAAATTCCTAAGTGAACAGTATCTTGACCGAATAAGTAAGAGTACCTCAATCCTCAAACCAGGCCTCAAACACTCTCCAAATCCGTATATAGACCGAGGAAGTGGAGAACTCTCTAGCTCTTAGCAAGGCAGAGATCACTGTTGCACAGTATCCATATATTTCAGCAAGCAAGCCCTATCAAGGGCCATACCATAACAAAAAATAGAGTGAGATCTTTGTGAAGGACAGGGCCCTGCAGCAACAGGTTCCTGTGTGCTGGAAATCAAAGAGGCAAATCCACCAGGAGCCTCCGCAGATCCGCATGCCACAGTCTCCTGGGCCAAACTGGAACAACCAAGAGCACCATCCCTCTGTGGCATTCGATCATTCGAATCAATCTGCCCAATATGGGCCATGGAGGAAAGGCTTTCAGCAACTTGTCTTCAGTCCACTCCTGCACTAGGACATCGATCCCCAATGACCTCAGATCTCTTCTGCGGCTGAAGAATCACAAACACAGTGCGCAAAGTCGCCAACAGGTCCAGGTTTGGGAGATCCCAGTGATACCAAATAAGTTGAAACTCCTTGTCTGACAACGCCCACTATCCTGGGTCCAGACTCTCCCTGCTAAGAAAGTCTGCTCTTATGTTGCCTTAGCCTGCAATGTGCGAGGCAGAGATCACCTGGAGATGCACCTCTGCCCATAAGATGATCTATTTCCTGTGACACTTGCTAGCTCTTGGTTCCTCCCTGCTGACTGATGTAAGCCATAGTCATTGCATTGTCCGACATTATGCAGACCGTGACCCTGCAGCCTGTCGCCAAACTGTAAACATGCCAACTGAACCACCCTGGCCTCCAGGCGATTGATGTTCCAGAGAGACTCTTTGCACTCCAGCACCCTTGCGCTGTCAGTTCCTGATACTGAGCTCCCTAACCAAGGAGACTTGCATTCATTGCCAGGACTAGCCAGTCCAGAAGGGACAGCAAATCTCCCTTCCACAGATGATCTGCCTGCAACCACCACTGCAATTGGGAGAAGACCTCCATCAGCAGATGGAGCTGAATCGAATAACCCTAAGACTGCGGATTCTACCGAGACAGCAGGGAGCGCTGAAGAGGACACATATGCACCCTCATCCATGGCACCACTTCCAGGGTTGCCGCCATTAAGCCAAGGACCTGAAGGTAAAACCATATGGTCGGGCGCAGAATGTTCAACAGACTATGTTTAGCTAGCAACTTCTGAATTCAAGCTTCCAGCAGGAATACCTTGGCCTGCTTTGTGTCGACTGAACCCCCAGGTATTCCAGTGACTGAGTAGGCCGAAGATTGATCTTGGCTAGGTTAACCACCTGGCCGAGCTCCCGAAACAGGGAAATCATGTTGTGAATCACCAGGCAGCTCTCTTCCAGCGACTTGGTGCAAATCAGCCAGTCATCTAAATACGATGTACTAGGAGTCCATCCTTTCTCAACTCTGCTGCTACCACCACCACTACCTTGGAACAGGTTCTGGGAGTGGTGGCCAGACCAAGGGCAGCGCCCGGAACTGAAAATGGCATCCCAGAACTGCAAACCGCAGGAAGTGCTGTTCTAGTCAGATGGGAATATGGAGATACACTTTTGACAGATCCAGAAAAGTAAGAAATTCCCGAGCACAATGTCATCATGCGAAAATGCTTCACTCGCAGATGACAACTGATGCCTTTGAGGTCCAGGATGGGACAAAAGGAGTCCTCCTTCTTTGGAACAACGAAATATTGGAAAGTCACCCTGTATTTTGTTTGAGACATGGGCACTGGGGCCACAGCCCTCATACTGAGGAGCCTTGCCAATGCAGTTTCCACTGCCTTTTTTTTTTTGTGGTGAGAGGCAAGGAGACACCATGAACATGTCCCGAGGAACACTGCAAAACCCGAGCGCATATTCCTCTCATATCACCTCCAGGACCCACTGATCTGATGTGATTTCAACTCACCTCTGATAAAAGAGAGGCATCCCCCTATCTCCCAAGGATGGGTCAGCAAACCTTCATAGGTAGACTCAGGAGATTCTACTACCCATGCTGCACACCTCTTCTGGTTTGTTGGGGACGAAAGGACCGAGAACCACCAAAGGGTTGAGTCTTCTGAAGGTTGCTCCTCTACAGGGTCGAAAACGCTTAGATCCTCTAGCACGACCTCTCATGTGAAGGGAGCACTATGTCTGCTTCTTATCCTCCAGCAAACAAGAAACCGGAGATTCACCCCACTTACTGGCCAGTTTCTCCAACTCGCAACCAAACAAAAGCAAGCTGTTAAGGGGCAATTTGGTGAGGTTAGCCTTGGAGGTCACATCAGTCAACCAATTTCTCAACCATAACTGACACCTGGCCGTTACTATCGAAGCTACCCCTCTGGTTGAAGTGCAGACCAAATCACAGTCCACCTCCGAGAAGGCAGCAGCTAGTTTCACAACTGCTCTGGAGTTTACCCCAGAGTCATCAACCTCCTGGAAGAGAAGCAAACAGGAGTGAGCAACCAAGGAACAAGCAGCAGCGATCTGCAAAGTAATTGCCACTGCTTCAAATGCTCGCTTAAGGATAATCTCAATCTTTTTAGCATGAGCATCCTTCAAGGCCGCTTCTCCTTCCACAGAAATAGTGATCTGCTTGGTCTGCACACACAAGTGCATTTCCACCTTGGGAAAAACATAAGCGCTCTCTTACCACTGGATCCAGAGGGTACAGGCCTTCCAAAATCCGACCTCCTTTAAAAATAGCCTCTGGGGTGCCCCACTCAAGATCAATTAATTTTTGAATGGCCTCTATCACAAGGAAAAAAACAAGCAGCTTTATGCAAGGAAGCCAAAATGGGATTTCTCTTTGGCTCACACACTGAATCTGCCCCAGGAACTCCAAGCAATTTTCAAAATCTGGCAGTTCATCTCTATGAAAGAACTGCAACATATTGCCATACTGTTCTAATCCAGGAGAATTTCACCATCCTCATGAAAGGCAGGATCGGTGTCATCATCCATGCCGTCTGGATCTCCCATCCAGAGGACTCGCTGCCACTCCAGGAGTACTCCAACGCCCAACAAAAAATCCTGGCAAGGTTTTACCCCTGCACCTCTGCTCTAGGAGCAAGGGACAGTGCAGAGGACTGCGCCTGAAGAAAGGACTGCAACCCCTGGAAAAATAGTAGCATCCAGACTGGGAGGGACCTGAGGTGTACTCACTGAGCTACCTTCTCCTGAAGAGAAACCAGTTAAGGGGAGTTCCAAAATCAGGCACCCCACCTGAATCGTCTTTACCCAGACCCACATCTGGCTGGGGAGAACCAGGCTTAATGAAATCAGAGGAGGACAATTCACCCTGAGCTGCCAAACAGCACTGGCACAAATGATCAGTGCAAAGAGAAAGATGCTTAGGCTTCTAAGGCACAGGAGCTATGATGGCTGACAATGTGCTGAGCGGTGGCCAGAGGTGTGTTTTTTTTTTTTTTAGATAGGCGCTCAACTAGGCGCCTAGAAAAAATGGGTCCAACACTTAAGCGCACACACCTAGACACTTACCTAGGTGGCCAAAAATTAAGCGCACAAAAAACTTAAGCACACAGTACCACTTGTGCGCATAGGTAAGCACACGGCCACTGTGTGACGCTCAATGTGGGCACACAGACTACAAGGCTCTACTGTGCGCACAACGTGGATGCACAGCGAGGCTCACGTCGGACCGAAAATCCTGTAGAAGGCAGCCTTAGAAAGCGCGCGAGAAGCCATTGTGGCCTACCTCACAGCACGCAGCGAAAAGCCTTGGAGAGGGGCCTACCACCTAAGGACGCTGCTCAACCCACTTCGACCTCCTATGGAATGGAATGAATGTCAGACCGGCACGCCGAACATGGAGACCGGGGGGAGGAGGAAACCCTGTAAAACAAAAAACTCCTATTAAGTCTCTGTATCTATCTTTTTTTTTCAACTTGCCGGAGCTCAGCCATACCTGGCTGAGCACAGAGACGGTCTCCGGCTGAGGGGGAGAGGCATGTGTTATCACCGCCACTCTCAGCTTCCTGCATCCACTGCCTTTCAGCTGCTCAAGCAGCTAAGTCCACACCAGTAAAACCAGCTACCAGACCAAGGCACATATCTGAGGGACCACAGAAATCATCTCAGGAATTCTCAACTGGGTGAGAGACCATTTGGAATCACCGCAGAAGAGCGGGGTGAATTTTATCCTTAATTCTTCTTTATTTTAAAATGAAGCAATTCCCAGTGGGGAGATGCATGTCCACCATCTGCTGGAGACAGAGAATTCTGGCAGGCTGATGTAACTGCAGGGGTGTATATACTGTGATGTTAGTTTACTCCGTCTTCATCTGCTGGTAGGAATGCATAACCCACTTGTTCTGGCTTCATCTGACTGGATGCTAAAAACCTCTTGTTTAATTGGGTTGAAGGAAACAAACAGTTGTGAGGACTTTATGGAGGATTTTGTTCTTTCCAAATAGAATATAGATCCTCTGTATTTCAATGGAAGAAGAGCCTGTTCGCCTTTATGGATATGTAGTCCGGGAAATACAATAGACTGCTAATACAATAGACTGATTTAAATGAAATTGAGAAACCTTTGGTAAAAATTTAGGATGAGTTTTTGAAACTATTCTATTAAAAATGTGAATACAAGGAGGATTATGAGACTAGAACTTGCAACTTGCTTATCCTCAGAATGGAAATAACTGCTATCAAAAATAAAATTTTCCAAAAAAGGAATTTAAAACCTACTGTTGCCAATAGTTTAAAATCGGCGGGTGGGCAATTTTTATTTTTTTTTAAGACGACCACATTATTGGTGCTTATCGGAGCTGAGGGCCAGAGTTCCCCCTTCAAACGCCATGAACAACATCCATAACAGTAAAAACAATGAATTCAACATAATTAAACTGAACCACATCAAATAGTTAAAAACTAATATAAAAATGTTCCGAACACCCACAAATTATTTCAAAGCAGACATCAAATAAAGCAGAGTTGCTTACCTGTAACAGGTGTTCTCCCAGGACAGCAGGATGTTAGACCTCTCATATGGGTAACATCATCAGATGGAGCCCTGTCACAGAACACTTTTGTCAGTTTCTAGAACTCTGACTGGCACACTGAGCATGCCCAGCATGGCACTAACCCTGCATTCCATGCACTAACCCTGTATTCCACGCATTAAGGAAGGTAGAAGGAAGGCAAAACGATTACCAGCATGGTAAAAAGGTGAGGTGAAAGGGAAGAAAGTGACGTCACCAGTCTAAATGGCAACGTGAATTCTGAGCTCCTCTCCTGGATTAATCCCCCATAAAACATAGCAATCGGCCAACTTAAGAGCATCAAACTGAAGGTAAAGCATACATAAAAGCGCAAATGTCGGTCCGCAAAAAGATTGCCGAACTAAAACAATTTTCCTTCGATGGAACGGCCAAAAAGAAAAGAGAGGGGGAAGCGCGCTCGGATTCGCCAGCGGCTGGGAGCAGCGCAATAAGACTCAAATTTCCCAGGCAGACTTTCAACTTTGGTTTAGTGAGATTCGGGATGGAATGGGGGCACTGAAATCAGAGCTGCAGCAGCTGGCAGATCTCCGGCGCAAGCATGAGGAGCTGGGAGACCGCATTGATTCAGTGGAAAGCCATGTCACTGCACAGGAGGCTGCTTTGGACACAGCACGCATAGAAACTGCCCAACTCAAACAGGAGCTGAACGAGCATGATATGTGGCTAGAAGATCTGCAAAATAGATCAAGAAGGAGGAACCTGTGTCTCCGCAGGATCCCCGAGGGAAATCAGTTTGTTGACTGTGCGAAAGCTGTTAGAGATATCTGCCTGCTGATACTAAATGAGGACAATATGGAAGCCACAGTGAACAAGCCTGTTATTCTCTTGGACTGAGCACATCAGGCTTTTGCAAAACCGCAGGGCAACGTCCCCAGGGACATTGTGGTCAGTTTCCATGAATATTCGATGAAAGAAAAAAATCATGAGACAGGCGAGGCAGATCACAAATTTATAGTGGCATGGCAATAAAGCAGAAATATTTCAGGACTTGCCTCCTATTACAATTCGAAAAAGACGGGATTTCTGCGAGGTTCTCCAGGCACTGAGGGCTGGTGATTCCAGATACAAATGGCTATTTCCATTCGGCCTCCAGTTCACCATTAATGGTGTCACCTCTAGTGTTAAAACAGCAGAAGAGGCAGCAGGTCTTATGAAGGGCACGACACATCCTAACAAGCCAGCGGTGACTTCAGGGACCATCTTGGAGGAACACCAAAAATGGCAGCGGGTACCGCATGGAAGGAAGAGCCTGAGATGTCATTCAGGAGAAGCACGGAGATCAGGAGACACAGATACCTGAGAACACTTATGAGACTTCTGAATCATCCCAGAAGATTTGCTGCTGTGCACAAGAAAGGGGGTACAGCATTATTACAGAACTTTGTTGTTACTTACACTGCTAGCTTAAACAGCGGAGTTCAGTTGCTAAAGAGCAGAAGCTGATTACCGGAACTGTTTATGCCACTATATTAGGCAATAGTTATATGAGTATAAGGTTGCATGGAGGGAATTGTGTTAACTGTTTAACGTTTAGCTTCGGGGGGGGGGGGGGGGGGGCACACGCGGCTATACGATGGGTGACCTTATTCCTCAGAGGAAGAAGGGGAGACAGATGAAGGATGGGGGGAGTTCACGGAAGGATATTCAAGGGAACAGTCAATATACTCTGGGAGTTCCACATGGAGAGTTTATAAGCGTGGTGGAAAGGTGTAAGGGGCGGATGGGTGTTACGATGGTTACAGGGGAAGAGTATCAGTGGAACACCATTTTTTAGGCATTGTACTAATTTTATCTTCTGTATTCACTAACAAAATGGCATGTACACAAACTGATGTCCTGGAATGTTAAAGGGTTAAACACGCCCCACAAGGAGGAAGTGACGTCATGCTTCCGAATGGCTGCCTAAGGCACTCGCTCCCCAACCCGACTAACTAATCCACCACTTATTTAGCGCATCGGACCGCCAGACACCGAAAAAAAATAACCAGGGACCTTCGGCAAATACTGAGGATGTCGGCAAGGAAAAAAACCGCTCGACCTCAGGCACTTCTCCTATGACAAGGCAGCCGCGCGGCCTGCAGAGACTCCGCTCCCGGAGGGGGCAGAGTGTGAAGATGGCGGCGAGGAGACACTGGAGTCAGTCAGTGCAGTTGCACTACCTCCGATAGCTACGGCGGAAGATCTGCCTCTCTCTAGAGGCAATTTTCAAAAGTGGTTTGGAGATCTTAAAGCAGACATGGGCTCGCTGAAAGAGGAAATTAGATCCATGGTGTCAGATCTCTAAAGAGACCACGAAGCACTGGGGGACCACGTAGAGGCCGTCCAGCAACGCGTCAGTGAAACGGAGGATAGCCAAGAACTGTTACAAAGGGAGGTGAAAAGCCTGCAGGACGACAATCTGGCTCTACGCGAGTGGCTTGATGACCTGGAAAATAAGTTGCAAAGGGACAACTTGAGATTCAAGGGTGTGCCAGAGGAAGCTGTGTATGCGGACTGCAGTGTCGTTAAGGATATTTGCAATCTCCTTTTCAATAATAACCCACTAGAAGGCAGCGCAGAAATTCTCTTAGACAGAGCACACAGAGCGTTAGCCAAGCCCCGTGGAAATCAGCCTAGGGACATAGTGGTATGTTTCCACTCCTATCACATTAAAGAATGAGTGATGGCCCAAGCACGTAAGATAAAGAATATTAAGTGGCAGGGGTACAACACTGAAGTTTTCCAGGACCTCTCCATTTATACTGTAAGGAAGAGGCGAGAATTTAAGGACATTGTCACTACATTACGCCAAGGTGATCACCGCTATAAATGGCTTTTCCCATTTGGACTGTCACATTCACTATTCGAGGAGTCACATCTAGAGTCAAAACTGTGGATGAAGTTCGGCCATTTTACTAGCTGTAGGCTTGGATATGAGGGGAAATGACGCCTTAGCAGAAGGGGACGAATCAAAGATGGCAGAGAGTAACTTCTGGAGGGAAACAGCTGAGACGACAGTCTGGGGGATCCGCCTCATCTAAAGACACTAATGGTTGAAACCGGACTTATGTAGAGTTCATTACTTACGTTTTCTAGTTATTTCTGGCGGTTCAGGACAGTGGGTAATCCTTTCATGTATCAATATGATTTACCTACTTTCTATTAAGGGTATGAGTTGATATCAGCGGGGACTCGAGGTGCGCTCTGCTCTATGCAGTTACACTATAAGGGTCGAGTGGCGGGTGCCTGGGGGCGACTGGAGTGGTCATTCCTCAAGCAGGCGACGAGTGTTGGGAGGGGGGAGCTGGGACGGGGAACCAGGGAGGGGTCAGGGGGTTAGATTGGCATCTCTAAGAGTATCTAACAGGGAGCATGGGAGGACTTGGAACTGGTACCCTGGGAGGGGGAGGTTTAATTCATGGTTTAAAGTTTGGGGATGAATTAGGCAGAAATGCAAGGGCAAGAGATCTGAGATTTTTGACTTATAGCAGGGCTTAAAATTCTCTCATGGAATGTGAAGGGACTTAACACTTATCTCAAGAGGAAAAAATTAATATCTGATGCAACTAGTATGCATGTGGATATTATCCACTGCCAGGAGACTCATGTCAGAAAGCGACATGAACGCTTGCTGATGTCCCAGCAATTTCCATGTCAATTCTTCGCAGCATCTAATAAGCTAAATAAATATTGTGGGGTAGGAGTAATGTTTGCAAAATCACTGGTAGAGGAGGTATTGTCTGTTATCAGAGATATTAATGGTCGATATATAATAGTGAAGTTTAAATTGGATAGCCAGCTGTATACGTTAGGAAATATTTACTGTTCTAATCAAGGGCAGGGGAAGTTTTTGGACACCTTTTCTGGCGTATTACATCAGTGGGCGGAAGGTTCTCTAATTATAGGGGGTGATTTTAATCTGACCCATTACCCATATCTAGATCACAGTGGAAGGGGGGAGATTCCTCTAAGGCAAATAGGGCGGGCTTTAAGAATTTAATGACTGACTGGGGACTTATCGATATTTGGAGGTTCTTGCATCCTACAGAACGGAATTATACGTTCTTCTCCAAGGTGCATCAAGTATACACTTGCATTGACTTTATACTGCTGGATAAAGCTCTGGTTAGTAAGGTATTGCACACCGATATCGACCCTATAACATGGTCAGACCACGCTTCCAAATGGATTAAGTTAAAAAGGGATTCTAGATCGGGAACTAAAGGGCCATGGCGGCTTAATGAAAGCCTCCTAGAAGATACTCTCTTTTGTACCAAGATGAAAGAAGAGATGGGTCATTATTTGGAGGAAAACGATACTGGAGAGGTATCCAAGGGAACCATTTGGAATTGCTTTAAATCCGAAGCTAGAGGGTGACTGATATCCCAAGCTTCCTACTTACATAAAGAACGAGAAAAGAAAAGGGAGACACTACTGTATAAGATAGGGAGGTTAAAACTATGGCATAAAAGGAATTTAAATAGCAATCTTGGAAGGCAATTAGAATAGCTACGCCAGGAGCTTCATACATTGGATGCGCAAAAAATTGCGTTCCAGCTAGACAGCATACGACAAGACCATTTTGAAGGAGATAATAAGGCGAGAAAACTACTGGCGCGGTTGCTTAAGGCCAGGGCCCAGCAAAATCAGATTTTGAAAATTAAAGATAGACAGGGTCAAATAGTAACGGATAATGACCTGATCCGAGCTCGCTTTTCTCAGTTTTACAAAGAACTGTATGCAGCCCGACCTGACATTACTCAAGCTAAAATTGATGCTTATTTGAGGGAGGTTAGCTTTCCCAAACTAGATGATCGTAGTCAGGATAGCTTAAATAAAAGTATAACGGTGGAGGAGGTAATTCGTGCGATATGGGATTTAAAGATGGGAAAGTCACCAGGATTGGATGGCTTCACGGCAGGCTTTTATAAGCAGTTGGTTGATGTGGTTGCCCCTCCCTTGGCGGACGCCTTCGATGAACTGCTTACTGAGGGTAATATAGATAACAATTCTAGTAGAGCAGGAATAACGGTGTTACTTAAGCCTGGACGAGATGCCACCCTTTGTGGGTCATATAGGCCTATTTCACTCCTGAACTTAGATTTAAAACTTCTGGCAAAGATTTTGGCCCAGCGACTGAGTAGACTAGCTGGGCAGCTGATTCACCCAGATCAAACAGGGTTTATACCTGGGAGATTAGCCGTGGACAATGTGAGGCGGGTAGTAGATTTGGTGTGGTGGGCTAGGGAATCTAAGATTTCAATGGGGCTCCTCAAGATAGATGTGGAAAAAGCCTTCAATCTCATTCACTGGGACTTTGTTTTCAGTGTTAAAGAAGTTCGGGATTGGAGAGAATTTTCTTACATGGATCAGAAAGCTCTACGCTCAGCCCAGTGCCTGTATTAAGGTTAATGGGGGGTACTCGCCAGTTTTCCCCAGATGCCATGGAACCAGACAGGGGTGCCCGCTTTCACCACTCCTGTTTGCTCTATACCTCGAACCTCTGGCAATTAAATTGTGAGCGAACAGAGATATTCAGGGTTTATGCATCAGACAGGAAGAATATAAGTTGTCGATGTTTGCCGACAACGTCCTGTTTACGGTGGTAAGCCCTGTGGAGTCTCTCCCATTCCTAATGGCTGAACTCCTTCAGTTCAGGGAAATAGGTTATCGGCTGAATGCAGAGAAATCTGAATTTTTGAACATTACTCTGTCCCCAGACCAGATGACAACCATTAGTCGTCAAGTCCCCTTTAAGATAGTGCCCACAGGAGTCAAATATTTAGGAGTAATGGTGGGCAATAGAATGGAGGACCTATTCTGCCTAAATTATGAGAAAGTCTGGGGGGTCATTCAGAAAGATTTGCAAATATGGGAGAGAAAAACTTTGTCCTGGTTGGGGCGAATATCCATGATGAAAATGAATATCCTCCCCAGATTAAGCTACCTATTCCAGACTCTGCCCATTCTAGTTCCAGAGGATAAGATTAATCAATGGCAGCGGTGCCTGTTCCATTATATCTGGAAGAGGAAACCACCTAAGGTGAATAGAACAATTATGTTACTACCCAAGGATAATAGAGGGTTGGGGGTACCCTGCCTAAAGCGCTATTTGGGGTCACAATTACGGGCTGTCATTAGCTGGCATCTTAATGGTTCTGAGAAAAGATGGGTAGGTCTAGAGGCGGGGCTCCTGGGTGATAGATCCCTGGCCCCTTTTGTTTGGTTGCCCAGCTCCAATCGCACGTTACCGGGGCTAGTTTCACAGACAGTGGCTCTTAAAGTTATAGAATAAATGGAAAGAAATGCTGGTGGGGAAACAAAATTTCTTTTATAGATCGCCTATCTTCTATAATACAGGCTTCATTCCAGGTTGCTCCCTCACTAGGGAGAAGAGATGGGACAAAAGGGATGTGTTCGGCTTGAGCAGGTGTGGGACGGCACCCGCCCCAAACATTTTGCAGATCTTGAAACTGAGTTTTGACTACTACTTTTACTTGCAGTTAAGGCAATTCTTTTATAGTAAGGAGGTTAGATCAGATTTAAGCCAGGGGAAATCGCTGTTTGAGGGCTTTTGCGAAAAAGCGCGATTTATAACCAAGGGTATCTCCAAAATTTATAACCTGTTACTTGCAAAGCCAAGGGAACCCTTTCCATATATAATAGCGTGGGAAAGGGACCTGCATCGTCAAATTGCAACAAGTGACTGGGAAGCCTGTTATGCCGCCATTAGGAGAAGTTCTATCTCTGCCGCCATTATTGAACAAGGATATAAACTATTATTCCGGTGGCATCTAACTCCCATCCAACTTACCAAATTCTCTAGATCAGGGAAGAGGAACTGCTGGAGAGGTTGTGGTCTTGCCGGCAACTATTACCACATGTGGTGGGAATGCCCTAAAGTGGTAGAATTTTGGGATAATGTTAAGAATTTGATTACATCACTGGTAGGTGCTAATATGGAGCTAGATCCTGCTGATGTGCTTTTGGGTATTTCTCCGATAGGGACCAGAGCCCCCCGTCCAATTCATAGGAAGACAGGTGTTGATAGCGACCAGAGGAGCTTTGGCATACTTGTGGAAAGAGCCACAAGTCCCGAAGCTACATACGGTGACACAACGGTTACAGAAGGTATATTTGAACCACTTAACCGATGTAAGACATAAATGGATACATAAATTTGACAAAATGTGGTTGCCTTATGTGCAGTGCGGAACTCCACAATTCAGAATAAAGATGTTAAGGAGCCCTCAGTGGTGAGTATTGCGCAGAAATGAGAGATATTGCTTAGTATACTTGCATTTAGCCTACGCACCTATTTATACCATGTTAAAGGCGGCTATGGGTGGGGTGAGTTGAAGGGAGGAAGTGAGTGGGGACCACTGGTATAAATGACTTAAACAACAGAGATCATTTGGTGCACATTCAGTTATTTCCAGTTTTGGACAATAGATAAATGTAATTATATATGGGTATGCAGTTTTTTGATATTTATATTTCTGTTATGTTAAGCAATGATAAGTCGTGATATATTCTGCATATTCCAACAATTCATATGTTGAGTTTTAAAACCTGTTTAATAACTAAAATAAAACACATTACAAAAAAAATAAAAGCACGCCCCGTAAGCGGAAACGCTTACCGCAAAATGCCATCCATGCTAGAGCAGATATCTTCTTATGCCAGGAAACCCATTTTAAAAAAACGGTATGAGAGGCTTATGGCATTGCATCACTTTCCCACGCAGTATTTTGCAGCAGCCACTCCACCGGGTAAATATTGTGGGTGTAGGGGTCCTTTTTTCCAAACATTTGACAGTTGATGTTATCTCTGTAGTTAGGGACCAGGAAGGCAGTTACATACTCCTTAAATTTCGAATTGACTCGCAACTATACACATTAGTTAATTTGTATGCTCCTAATATGGGACAGGGGAAATATATTGAGAAATTGTCTAAGGTTCTACATAACTGGACAGAGGGATCTCTTATAATAGGTGGGGATTTTAATGTGGTTCGGTATCCATACTTGGACACGAGCGGGGGCGGAAGCTCACATTCTTGAGCCAACAGGAAGAATCTAAAAGCCTTCATGAGAGACTGGAATTTGGTTGATATTTGGCGCCTTTTTCATACTGCAGAACGGGACTACACTTTCTACTCAAAGGCGCACATGTCATACTCCCGGATAGATATGTTTTTGGTTGATAAGGCTCAGGTTAATTCTGTTCAAGCCTCAGGAACTGATGCCATAACATGGTCCAACCATGCGGCCATCTGGCTTACGATGAAGGGTATGGGGGGGCAGGGAGGAGAAAGATACTGGAGGTTAAATGAGAGTTTGTTAGATGATAGCCAGTTTGGAAAGCAGTTTAGCCAGGAGATGAAACAATTTTTACTTGAAAATGAAACAGGAGATGTCTCCCCAAATATGGTATGGGATTGTTTCAAAGCAGTGGCAAGGGGAAAACTGGTAGCCCGAACTGCATTTGTGAAAAGGGATAGAGATCGCCAAAGACTGGATATTCTACAACAACTGGGTCATCTAGAACTCAGACACAAGATACATCCTGATCCCCTACTCTGCTTACAACTTGATAAATTACAAACTGAACTTAATCACCTTGCTTTGGGGGATACTGGACACCAATTAGACAAAACTAAACAGGAATATTTTGAGGGTGGAAACAAAGTGGGGAGAATATTAGCCCAAAGACTTAAAGCCCGAATGGGACTTAATCAAATATTGAGAATTCAGAATGATAAGGGGGTCCTAGTCTCTGATAATGAAGCAATTAAATGGAGCCTTCTCTGAAGAGAGAGCGGTTTTAAGTGGTGTACCGCAAGGATCGGTGTTGGGACCGGTCCTGTTCAATATCTTTGTGAGCGACATTGCGGACGGGATAGAAGGTAAGGTTTGTCTTTTTGCGGATGACACTAAAATCTGCAACAGAGTGGACACGCCGGAAGGAGTGGAGAGAATGAGACGGGATCTAAGGAAACTGGAAGAGTGGTCGAAGATATGGCAGCTGAGATTCAATGCCAAGAAGTGCAAAGTCATGCATATGGGGAGTGGAAATCCGAATGAACTGTACTCGATGGGGGGGGAAAGGCTGATGTGCACGGAGCAGGAGAGGGACCTTGGGGTGATAGTGTCTAATGATGTGAAGACAGCGAAACAATGCGACAAGGCGATAGCAAAAGCCAGAAGAATGCTGGGCTGCATAGAGAGAGGAATATCGAGTAAGAAAAGGGAAGTGATTATTCCCTTGTACAGGTCCTTGGTGAGGCCTCACCTGGAGTACTGTGTTCAGTTCTGGAGACCGTATCTACAAAAAGACAAAGACAAGATAGAAGCGGTACAGAGAAGGGCGACCAGGAAGGTGGAGGATCTTCATCGGATGACGTACGAGGAGAGATTGAAGAATCTAAATATGTACACCCTGGAGGAAAGGAGGAGCAGAGATGATATGATACAGACTTTCAGATACTTGAAAGGTTTTAATGATCCAAAAACAACGACAAACCTCTTCCGTAGGAAAATAATCAGCAGAACCAGGGGTCACGATTTGAGGCTCCAGGGAGGAAGATTCAGAACCAATGTCAGGAAGTATTTCTTCACGGAGAGGGTGGTGGATGCCTGGAATGCCCTTCCGGAGGAAGTGGTGAAGACCAGAACTGTGAAAGACTTCAAAGGGGCGTGGGATAAACACTGCGGATCCATAAAGTCAAGAGGCCGCCAATGAAGAGTGGGTGACTCGCCAGAACGATGGCTATTGACACAATACCCTTATTAAATAAACATACACATGCTTACTGTGACTCCTACATTGCTCAAAGCTTCAACAGCAAGAGGTAATGGAAAAAAGGATTTGCACTCACAGAGGGGAGTAGCTGGCTTGTTACGGCGGTTACTACCCCAAACCAAATATGCCTGATACTTCACTTTCAATGCATATACAGCATAGCTCTCTGCTTCAATGACAGGGGAGAAGAATAACTGATACTTCACACATGCAGCAGAGCTCTCTGCTACAACGGCAAGGGAGAAGAAAAAGGGTTCGTACTCAAAAAGCGGGGAGTAGCTGGCTTGTTACGGCGGTTACTACCCCAAACCAAATGTGCCTGATACTTCACTTTCCATGCATATCCAGCATGGTTCTCTGCTTCATTGGCATGGGAGAAAGACTGATACATCACGCATTTCCAGCATAGCTCTCTGCTTCAACGGCAGGGGAAAAAAACAAAAAAACAAAAAACAAAAACAAAAAACTGATGCTTCACGCATATCCTGCATAGCTTCAACGACAGGGGTGAAGAAAAAAAGGATTCGCAATCACAAAGCGAGGAGTAGCTGGCTTGTTACGGCGGTTACTACCCCAAACCAAATGTGCCTGATACTTCACTTTCAATGCATATCCAGCATGGCTCTCTGCTTCAACGGCAGGGGAGAAGAAAAAAAAACCAACAAGGGCTGTACAACATAGTCTAGGTAAAACAAATAAGCATGGGTGTAGCTTGCTTATCGCGGCGGTTACTGCCCCTACTACCCCTAACTAATCAAGCTAGATATTTCACTTGGATGCAGCTCCATCACTGCTCTCTACATTAATGGTGGGGGTGGAAGGGGAATAGAACAAGGAGCTAAGAGAAACAGATAAGAATGAGAGAAAAAATGTGTGAGGCTTGCTGGGCAGACTGGATGGGCCATTCGGTCTTCTTCTGCCGTCATTTCTATGTTTCTATAATTAGGGATCGATTCACCCAGTTCTATCAACAGTTATATTCCAGATGGACGGATATCACTGCTGATAAGATTGAGGAATATCTGACAGAGGTTAAGCTCTCGCGGCTACAGGCTCAGCAGCAGGATTTTATCAACCAGGAAATCTCTGAATTGGAGGTATCCCAAGCTATCCAGGGTATGAAATTGGGCAAATCTCCAGGGATATGAGGGTTCTCCGCCAGGCTCTACAAAAAAATTGAACTCTGATTACTCTGCCTCTTATAGTGGTCTTTAATAACCTCTTGGGGGAGGGGCAAATTGCTGATGATGCCAACAAAGCAGGCATCACAGTCTTAGCAAAGCCGGGTAGGGATCATACATTATGTGGGTCTTACCGGCCCATATCCCTCAAATTTAGACCTGAAAATTTTAGCTAAGGTCCTGGCTAATAGACTGAGTGGAGTAGCTACACATTTGATTCACCCTGACCAGACTGGTTTTGTACCTGGTAGGCTTGCTGCTGACAACGTGAGGGGAGGAGTAGACCTGATTTGGTGGGGGCAAGAAACCCACATCCCTTTGGTACTTCTCACCGTTGATGCTGAAAAGGTCTTCGACAGGGTCCACTGGGACTTTTTGCTAACAGTGCTAAATAAGATGGCAATTTCTCCATGTGGATTAAACAGCTATATCGTAACCCAAATGCATGCATCAAAGTAAATGGGGGATATTCTCCGTTCCAGATAGAACGTGGTACCAGGCAGGGATGCCCCTTGTCTCCACTTCTTTTTGCCATTTATCTCTAACCGCTGGCAATATCTATCAGGGAATCTCAGTCCATTAAGGGGGTTAGTGTGGGAGAGATCAGGATTACAAGCTTTCAATGTTCGCAGATGACGTCCTGTTTACTATAACACATCTCGACACTTCTCTTTCACCGCTGGTTGCTGAGCTGGCTAAATTCAGTGAGGTCTCTGGTTATCAACTAAATGCAGATAAATCAGAGATTCTAAATATTACAGTCCCTGACCATCAATTTAGAAAACTGAAGGAGAAATTTCCCTTCAAAGTGGTTCCGAAATATCTGAAATATTTAGGGGTAAAAATAGGTTCCAATTTAGATACTCTATTCCGGCTAAATTATGAGGGAGTGTGGGCGAATATTTTGAAAGACCTACAGGTATGGGAACGGAAGGGACTGTCTTGGCTGGGTAGAATCTCTACGGTCAAGATGAATATTCTATCTAGAATTAACTATCTATTTCAAACTT
Organism: Rhinatrema bivittatum; assembly: GCF_901001135.1. Lineage (NCBI taxonomy): Eukaryota > Metazoa > Chordata > Amphibia > Gymnophiona > Rhinatrematidae > Rhinatrema > Rhinatrema bivittatum. The sequence continues at coordinate 320,005,143 of NC_042620.1, forward strand.
TACCGATAGAGATACCCTCTGATAACTTCACACAATGGCAGAGGAAGCTGTTCCGCATTATTTGGAGGAATAGACCGCCTAGAGTCAGCGGCAAAGTGCTTTATCTGCCAAAGATTAGAGGCGGTCTTGGAGTCCCATGCCTCTTGTGGTACTATGTGGCAGCCCAGCTGCGAGCAGTTGTGTCTTGGCACACGACAGGGGACAGCAAGAGATGGGTCAAATTGGAAACCGATCTTCTAAATGGAGACCCTCCAGCAACTATGGTGTGGCTGGCACAGGGTGACCGTTGCCTCTCTGGCACACTCCCACCCACTGTTAGGCTTACTCTAAAAATTTGGGACTCATGGAAACCAGATTTAATAGGAGTCCGAGACTATTGTTATAGAACTTCAATATTTTTAATAAAGCTTTTAGTCCTGGCAACTCTAGAGCCATAGCCCGCAGGTGGGAAGCCAACGGATGTTCCCGTCTAGAACAACTTCTGCAGGGAGGTCAGATAAGAGTTTATCTTAATTAACTATTCATATGGGAATTCCTATCTCTGTCCATTATCTCTTCTCTTCTAGCCTGCTCCTCCTTCCCTTCCCTGCTCATTGTACTTTTCCAATCTTTCTCAGTTATTTGTAAACCTGCGTGATGTTCCCACGAATGTCGGTATATAAAAGTTTATAAATAAATAAATATTTGCAAGTCCGACACTTTATGTCCCAGACCAATGTCAAGCGGGATTTGCTGAAGGGTAAATCATTGTTTGAGGGTTTCTGTGACAAAGCTGACATTATCACGAAGGTTATATTGAGTATGTATGCCATCTTGAATGGGGACCTCCTGACATCACCATACCATATTAAGAATTGGGAGAAAGATATTCCAGGGTCCTTAAATTCGAAACGCTGGATGGCTAGCTATTTTATGACCAAACAGAGTTCTATCTCGGCATCTCTGGTCGAGAAAGGATAAAAGGTACTTTATAGGTGGCACATCACCCCATCTAAACTATACAAATTTTCCCCAGCAGCTGGCAATCTCTGCTGGAGACGGTGTGGCGAGATTGGCACGTATTATCATATGTGGTGGACTTGCCCAAAGATAGTCCTGTTTTGGAAGGAGATTATGCCTATTATTTCTAGGATAAGGTGCACACAAGTCCCACAAGAGCCTTTATTGTTTTACTGAATATTCATTTATGAGAGACGGCACCATCTTACTCTCATTTGCTACGGCAAATACTTCTGGCAGCGAAAGTGGAGATTGCTTGAGGCTGGAAGCAGGGTGAGGTACCCTCTCAGAAGAAAGGAATTGGCCACTATATATTATCTAGAACATCTGACAGCCCTCAGACACAAACAACTGGACTAATTTTTGAAAAGATGGCAAAGTTATGTCTCCTGGGTGGCCCCTAACGTGGTTGATTCCAGTGGGGTGGCTGGAATGCAAGATGAATGACTATATGTGCTTATTTAAATATATTTGTTTATCTGATGCTCCAAATATTACTCTCCGTGGACTGGATATGATACTATCTTTCTCAATTCTCCAATTTTGTTCAGAGTTGTTCCCAAATGCATCAAGCTGAAATAGAATATAAAGTAGGGAGGAGGAGAGGGGGATGGGTGAAACACAAAAAAATGGGATACCTCAGAGTGGAATAAGAGTGGATATATTACTGGCTTGCTATGTTATGTGTTGGTTATTATGCTCTTAAATATTTGACTAAAGGCCATGAGGCCAAGATGTTATGTTTTGGTTATTCTCTGAAAACAAATTAAAAACATTTTTTTTTAAAAAGCTGAGGTGAAAGAGGCTATTTTAAGCCAAAAAAAAACCAGCCTTCAAAAATTGGAAGACTCCATCTGAAGAAAAAAGTAAAAAGCATAGGTATTGTCAAGTTAAGTGTAAAATATTGATTAGGCAGGCTAAGACAGATTTTGAAATGAAGTTGGTCACAGAGACAAAAACTCATAATAAAAACTTTTTAAAATATATCCGAAGCAAGAAACCTGTGAGGGTGTCGGTTGGACCATTAGGTGACTGAGGGGTTAAAGGGGCTCTTAGGGAAGATAAGGCCATTACAGAAAGACTAAATTAATTCTTTGCTTCTTTGTTTACTAATGAGGATGTTGGGGAGATACCAGTTCCAGAGATGGTTTTCAAGGGTGACGAGTCAGATGAATTGAATCAAATCACTGAGAACTTGGAAGATGTAGTAGGCCAGATTGACAAACTAAATAGTAGCAAATCACCTGGACTGGATGGTATGCACCCAGGGTTCTGAAGGAACCCAAAAATGAAATTTCAGATATGAAAATTGGTTCTTACCTGCTAATTTTCGTTCCTGTAATACCACAGATCAGTCCAGAAAAGTGGGTTGTGTATCCCTACCAGCAGGTGGAGTCAGAGAACAATTAGAACTTTGGGCACTGCTACATAATGAGAGAGTCACCTGCAGACATGCAGTATTGACCTGTACCCAAGCCCATGCTAACAGAATTAAATAACGAAGGGTAGCACCCAACCACGGACTACTACTTCGTCGCTGGCAAAAAACCAGACCGAACAACTGCTAAAAACTGCTCCATGAATCAAGTCTGCAAAAAAAAGAAGCTTCAACAATAAGAAACTTAAGCAGGTTCTGACCAAGACAGTCTTTCGGTATCTGAAGAAAGGGGTGGGCCTCTGGACTGATCTATGGTATTACAGGAATGAAAATTAGCAGGTAAGTACCAATTTTCGTTTCCTGAACATACCCAGATCAGTCCAGAAAAGTGGGATGTACCCAAGCCACCCTACAGTGGGCAGGAACCTGAAAGACCCACACGAAGCACACTTTCCCCGAAGGACGGTTCATCAGAAGCCTTAATGTCCAATCGGTAATGTTTAGTAAAAGTGTGAATAGACGACCACACCGCCGCCCTACAGATCTCCTGAAGCGACAGTAACTGACACTCTGCCCAGGAAGTAGTCTGAGCCCTAATGGAATGAACTCTGAGACCCAAAGGCACCTGATGTCCTCGGGCTATGTATGCCACACAAATGGCTTCCTTAATCCACCCAGATATGGTCACCTTTGTCACTTTGCCCCCTTCTTTGGGCCACCAAAGAGAACAAACAAATGATCAGAACGTCTGAAGTCATTGGTAACCTCCAGATAACGCAATAAGGCGCACCGCACATCCAAAAGATGAAGATCTCTGTTCTGAGAAGATTCCCGGGACCAGTTAGGGAACCCCGGAAGCTCCACAGTTTGATTGACGTGGAAGGCTGAAACCACCTTAGGGACAAAGGACGAAACTGTACGTAACGATACCAGATAGTCGTAAATCCGAAGAAAAGAATCCCGACAAGATAGAGCCTGCAACTCTGAGATCCGACGGGCCAAGCAAATGGCCACCAAAAACACCGTTTTCAAAGACAGATCTTTCAGGGAAACTCCATGAAGAGGCTCGAAAGGAGTGCCACTTAGAACTTGCAGGACTAAATTCAAACTCCGATCCGGGCACACCGAACGGATGGGAGGGCGCAAATGTTTGACCCCCTTAAGAAACCGAGCAATATCCGGATGCGCTGCCAGCAAACAGCCATCAAAGTTTCCCCACAAGGCACCTAGAGCTGCAACTTGTACACGAAGGGAATTGAACGCCAAGCCCTTAGTGAGGCCCTATTGCAGAAAGTCAAGCACCCGAGGAACATGCACCACTAAAGGGTCGCAGGAACACTGATGACACGACGTCTCAAAAAGCTTCCAAACTCTCACATAGGCCACAGAGGTGGCTGGACGTCTCGCCTGTAGGAGGGTGGAAATGACTTGTTCTGAATAACCCCTCAAGCGTAAATGTTGCCTCTCAAAAGCCAAGCCGCGAGAGAGAAGCGATCCTCCCGATTCGAAAATATGGGCCCCTGACGGAATAGATGCGTTAGATGAGCCAGCTGAAGTGGATCCTCTAGAGCCAAATATACCAGATCCGTGAACCATGGACGACGTGGCCACTCCGGCGCCACCAGAATCACTCTTCCCGGGTGCCGCTCTATGCGACGGAAAAGCCGACCTATGAGGGACAGGGCGGGAAGGCATACAGCAGAATCCCCGTGGGCCAAGGACACACGAAAGCGTCTATGCCCACCGAGCCTGTTCTCGACGGCTGAAAAAACGAACTGTTTTTGCGTTCGCCTGCGTTGCCATCAGATCCAGCTGAGGAGTTCCCCCATCTGGCACAAATGAGATTCCACACCTCGAGAGATAGTTCCCATTCCCCTGGGTATAGTTGCTGACGGCTGAGATAATCGACTTGCACATTCTCTACTCCCGCGACATGGGATGCGGCAATGCCCTCGAGATGGAGCTCCGCCCAGGTGAACAGAAGACGTGCCTCCAATGCCACGGCGAGACTTCGAGCCTCGCTTTGCCGGTTGATGTATGCCACTGTTGTCGCATTGTCCAAGACGACTCGCACCATTCTGCCCTGGATCCAGGGAAGAAACGCCCGCAGGGCCAGACGTGCAGCCCTGGTCTCGAGCCGGTTTATGGACCAGGATCTTCCCATCGCCAACCAGAGCCCTTGGGCAGACCTGTCTGCACACACTGCCCCCCAACCTGAGAGGCTGGCATCGGTGGAGATTATCAGCCAATTCGGAGTGTCCAAATCCACTCCCCATTCCAGATTGTCCAGTGACAGCCACCATGAGAGACTGGCTCTGGATTCTGGAAGTAGAGGCATTGGTAGATGGAATTGCTCCGACACCGTGCTCCAGTGCGACAAAAGCACACGCTGTAAAGGTCTTAAGTGAGCGAACACCCAAGGAACCAAGTCCAAGATTGAAGCCATTGAGCCCAGGACCTGAAGATAATGTCACACTGTGGGATTGTTCCTTTGAAGAAGGGAATGTATTTGTTCCTGCAACTTCCCTATTCAGTCCACCGCTAGAAACACTTTGCCCATCAAGGTATCGAATTGTGCTCCGAGATAAATCAACTTCTGAGTGGGTTCCAAGTGACTCTTCTGCACATTGATTACCCAACCTTGGGATCGCAATGTGAACATCACCATGTGTACTGATCTCTCGCAGTCCACCCGAGACTTTGCGCGAATCAACCAGTTGTCCAGGTACGGGTGGAACAAGGTTCTCTCCTGACGAAGAAGGCCGCTGCCACCACCACCACCATCACCTTGGTGAACGTGCGAGGAGCTGTTACGAGACCAAATGGGAGGGCTCGAAATTGGAAGTGTCATCCCAAGACCTTGAATCGCAGAAACCTCTGGTGATTCAGTCGGATTGGAATGTGTAAATACGCCTCCGTGAGGTCCAGAGAAGCGAGAAACTCCCCTTTTCGAACCACGGCCATCACTGTCCTCAGGGTTTCCATACGAAAGCGAGGAACCCGAAGGCAACAGTTCAACTTCTGCAGATCGAGGATGGGCCAAAACGTGCCCTCCTTGTGGGCCACAAAATACACGGAGTACTGACCTTGTCCCTGTTGAGCCTCCGGAAATGGGACAATAGCTTTGAGCTCAAGAAGTCATTGTAGAGTCACCCGGACTGCCTCTCGCTTGACACTTGAAGTCACTCGGGACTCCACAAAAAACTTCTGGACCGGGCGTGAGAACTCCAGTGCATACCCGTCGTCTTTGATCACTTCTAAGACCCAGCGGTCTGATGTAATTCTTGCTCATTCCATGTAAAAGTTGGATAATCTGCCTCCGACAGCTTCGACGACGGAATGGGTGCTCATGGCTTCATTGGGGGTTTTTATTACTTCCTGCACCAAGATATCCCGAATCTCTTCCAGGCCGGCGACCCCCTCCAAAGGACTGCTGGCACCCCGAAGCAGGTTTAGAAGCAGGAGGTGCTGAGTATCTACCCGCTCTGAAGCGGCAAGAGTCCCAAAACCTAGCTTGAGGAAGGAAGACTTTCTTAGAAGATCTTTTATCTTCCAGCAACCGATTGCCCTTAGATTCGGCAAACAGGAGCTTCCCCTTAAAGGGTAGATTACAAAGATGGGACTTGGAGGACAAATCCGCCGCCCAATTTCATAGCCAGAGGAGACGCCACGCTGACATCAAGGACACCATACCTCTCACCGAGGTCCTCACCAGATCATACAAAGCATCTGCAACATAAGTGATACCTGCTTCTAGGCGGACGGACTGCAAAGCCACTCTGTCACCTGTACCGGCCCCAGCAGCCGACTCCTGGACCCAACACAGACAGGCCCTCTGCATGAGGCTAGCGCAAACCGCCTCTCAAAGGCTTAGCGCGGCAACCTCGAATGCTCGCTTCAACTGGATCTCCAGCTTGCGGTCCTGCATATTCTTAAGGGCAGCCACCCTAGCAACCGGGATAATGGTCTTTTTTGTGACTGCCGAGACTGCGGCGTCCACCTTTGGAATCTACAGTAAATCCAAAACATCAGATGATAACGGGTACAGTTTTGCCATAGCTCTGCCTACCTTCAAGCCGGAATCTGGAGTCTCCCACTCCCAGGTCACTAGGTTTGCGAACCTTCTTAAGACAGAGGAAAAGATGCTGTGGGACCCCTAATGCCGTCAAGGACTGGATTGACGCCCTCATTGTCAGACTCTTCTTGAGAAACCTTAAGTCCCAGAACTTCAAGGATCTGGGGAATAAGGGGTCTTAACTCATCCCACTTGAACAAACGCAACATGATGTGGTCATCCCCCTCCGCAGGAGGGTCATCGGGCTCATCTGGATCATCAGTATCAACATCAGCCAGATCCGGCCGCGAATCCGGGTCTGCTGCCCCTACTACCCCAGAAGCCAGCGTCACCCCAGACCCCGGGATCGGATCTCGCGTACCCTGAGGAGAATCCCCTGTGGGGTGAGCCTGATCAGAGAGACGCTGACGAGGGTCTGTACCCCGACCTCTTTTCTCAGGCGGGTCCGAACCTGCCCCCAGGAGACCAGGCCGCTTTACCGCCGAGCGTTTCCTTGCCAGGAAAGCCTGGAGCATAAGGAGGTCAAATTCTGGGGAAAACCCCTCCGGGTCCCCCTCCCCCCACTGGAGAGTCGGCTGGGGTGATATCATCAGTTCCCCCAGTGAGGTCTTCCCTCACCGGGGCTAGAACAGGCAGAGAATCCTCTTCCCGCGAAGCCAAAGGCGAGACAGACGTTCCCTCCCTGAGGGAGGAGACAAGAAGCCCTGAAGAGTCCTCTAACCCCAGGGAACACGCTGCGCATAAGGAGGCCACATCTAACGCCTTGCCGCATGACAGGCCTGTGATTCTGTTTTCAGTCCCATCCGCAGCAGCGCACCGATAGTCTGAAGTGAAATAGAAAGGGCGCGAATAAAAAAAGAAACACTCGAAGCCGCGACGTGGAGAAAATTTCAGTCAGGCAGGACCAGAAAAAACAAACTTTTCGTGCTGCGGGCTAAGAGAATACCGGCTGAGGAGAAAAAAACGCACGCAGCCGTGCCGCGGGAAAGGAGCCTGTCTATAGTGAAATCGCAAGGCCCCCAGCAGGGAAGAGGTGAGTATATGAGGCATACGGATAAAAACTCACCCTTGCCCTCAGAAAATGATCCAGAGCCCCGGGAGCTGAGGGGAACCCTGCTGACAGCTTCCCCGGCCAGCCTTAAAAGACCCGGTCCCTCCTGCACTTCTCCTTACCTCAGCACTGAAGACTGTCAGACAGCCACAGGGAAAACAGCTCTTTTTTTTTTTTTTTTAATTAAAAACTTTACCAAGACACAGAGAAAAGCTGTTGCAGGAGACAAGGTAGCAGCTGTAGCAGAGACGGTGGTGAGTAGCCAGGAGCCCCTGGTCGTCATACACCAAACCGTGGTGGGCGAAACCCTGACAGGAATATCCAATTCCCCGGACACCCAGCTTCTACTGAGGGATGGCCCACGAAGGCGCCTAACACCTCAGGAAACGACTGTAAACCAAAACATTAAATTCAAAATAACTAAATAAAAAATATAACTAAAGATTGCAGGTGTGCATCTGTACCACCCGCTGGAGTCAGAGAAATACTGAGTGACTGCAGGTGGCACTCTCGTTAATTAGCAGTGCCCAAAGTTCTAATTGTTCTCTGACTCCACCTGCTAGAAGGGATACACAACACACTTTTCTGGACTGATCTGGGTATGTTCAGGAACTATTAGTTAAAATTTGCAACCTATCATTAAAATCATCTATTGTACCTGAAAACTGAAGGGTGGCCAATGTAACCCCAATATTTAAAAAGGGCTCCAAGAGCAATCCAGGAAACTATAAGACCAGTGAACCTGACTTCAGTGCTGGGAAAAATAGTGGAAATTATTCTAAAGATCAAAATCACAGAGCATATAGAAAGACATGATTTACTGGAACAAAGTCAGCATGGATTTACCCAAAGCAAGTCTTGCCTCACAAATCTGCTTCATTTTTTTTTAAGGGATTAATAAACATGTGGTTAAAGGTGAACTGGTAGATGTAGTGTATTTGGATTTTCAGAAATCATTTGACAAATTCCCTCATGAGAGGCTTCTAAGAAAAGTAAAAAGCCATGGGATAGGTGGCAGTGTCCTTTCGTGGATTACAAACTGGTTAAAAGACAGGAAGCAGAGAGTGACCATTTAATCTTAATTTTCTCAGTGGAAAAGTATAAACAGTAGAGTGCCTCAGTGATCTGTACTTGGACCAGTGCCTTTTAATATATTTATAAATGATCTGGAAAGCAATGCAACGAGTGATGTAATCAAATGTGTAGACAAAATTTTTCAGTGGATTGAGATAAAAGCAAGTTTGCTTATCGTAAACTGTGTTTCCGTAGATAACAGATGATTTAGTCATGCTGTATGGGAGCGCGTCGCGACCTTCGTAGGCAGAGCTTCCCTCAGTGAGTCACAGAGCTTGAATTCTGTGCATCTGCGCGGTGTGTTCCCGCGCGAATCAGCCATCTCTCCTTCAGTTTCTTTGTAGCCAAGACAGAATGAAGTAGTAAACGTCCTTTTTTTGGGGGGGACGGACGGGGGGGGGACTGTCTAGGAAGGAGGGCGGGAACGCATGGCTAAATCATCTATCTACAGAAACACAGTTTATGGTAAGCAAACTTGCTTTTTCCCGTCGATAGCAGGCTGATTTAGCCATGCTGTATGGGAGTCCCAAGCTAGTGATGGTGTCCTACTATTGTTTTTGGAAAGTTCAGGACAACCATTGGTAGGAGTGTAGACAGTCCCATCAGTGTTGGAGGTTTGACAAGACTGCTGAACCCAGTGCAGCATCCAAAGCAGACTGTTGTAAACAGTAATGTAACGTGAAAGTGTGTAGAGAAGACCAAATTGCTGCTTTGCAGATGTCCAATAGTGATACCTTGTGGAGGTGGGCCACAGATGCGGCTGTGGCTCTAATCTGATGCGCTTTAGGTTTAGTAGCTAATTTCAAGGAACCAGCTGGCTATTGTCCTTTTGGAAACTGGTTGTTCTGGAGTATTGGGGTTGAAGGAAAGAAAAAGTTGAGAAGCTCTAGTCCTAGAGTCCGTTCTCCGTTTGTAATAAGCTAGAGCTCGCTTGCAGTCCAGTGAGTGCAACTGACTGTCCCTGTCCAACTGATGTGGTTTTGGTTTGAAGATAGGCAGGGTGATTGTCTGATTTAAATGGAATGCAGATACCACCTTGGGTTAAGAAAGTGGGATGAGTGTGAAAGTTACTTTGTCATGGAAGAATTCAAGATATGGAGGGTAGTGAACTAATGCTTGAAATTTGCTAACTCTGCATGCCGACATAATCGCCACTAGGAAGACTATTTTCCAGGTTAGATATTTTATATGAGCCGTATCCAGGGGTTCAAATGGTGATAAGATTAATTGTTCCAAAACAACATTCAGGTCCCATGGAATTGGTGGTTTGAGTGTTGGTGGCCGCAAATATAGCAACCCCCGCATGAATCTTGTGATTAAAGGGTGCTGCAAAATTGGAACCCCCTTGATAGTGGTGTGGAAAGCCACAATAGCACTGATGTGGACACATACCGATGCCGTAGCTAGTCCCGACTGGTAGAGGCGATGTAAGTAGTGGAGAATGTCCGTCGTTCCTGACGAGAAGGGGTTAATTTTTCTGTGGTGGCACCACTGCGAGTATCTGTGCCACTTCCCTTTGTAATTACGTCTAGTAGAAGGTTTCCTAGAAGAAATAAGTATGTCTTCTATGTGAGTTGGAAGGTCAAGATGACAATATTTGCTTTTCAATCTCCACGCTGTTAGGTAAAGGGAGTGATGCATCGGGTGGAATAGAGCTCCCCCTTGCTGTATTAGGAGATCTGGGTCGGTCCCAGAGGTGTTGAGTTGGCAATGGATAGACGGAGGAGATAGGCATACCATGGCTGTCCCGGCCATGCTGGAGCTATTAGGATCATATCTGCTACATCCTGCATATACTTCTGAATTGTCCTTGAGATAAGAGGAATGGGAGGGTATGCATAGAGTAGGCCCTCTGTCCATGGAATGAGAAAGGCATCTGGAGCACATCGAAGTTTGCTGGGATAAATGGAGCAAAAGCGAGGAACTTGTCGATTGTCCTCTGTTGCAAAGAGGTCTATGTTCGGATAGCCCCATTTGTTGAAGAGATCTGTCGCAACCTGCGGATAGAGCATCCACTCGTGTGGATGAAAAATTCTGCTGAGACTGTCTGCTGTGGTATTGTCCAGGCCTGGTAAGTAGGTAGCTTGTAGAGAGATGTTCATAGTCTCCGCCCAATGGAGAATGCAAAGGGCTTTCCGACAGAGAATCCACAAACCGGACCCACCTTCCTTGTTTATGTAAAACATGGCAACTTGGTTGTCCATGTAAATCATGAGTCGCTTCTCCGCAACGTGATTGGAGAAGGTTTGGAGGGCATTCCAGAGTGCCCGAAGTTCAAGTAGATTTATGTGGTTTTGATTCCTCGGGGGTCCATAGACCCTGAGATTTTAAATCGGTCAGATGTGCCCCCCCAACCCTTTCTGGAGGCGTCTGTGGTGAGTATCATCTGATAAGGAGGCAGTCTGAAGGGGGATCCTGTGGAGAGATTGGAGCGGGAGAGCCACCATCGAATATCCTGCTTCATCATTGTGTAATGCGAACCTTTGTTGATAATGGTTGTCTGTACTGGCACTACTGGCATTTGAGGCCCCATTGTAATTGTCGCATGTGGAGTCTTGTATGAGGAACCACATGAATGGCTGCTGCCATGTGACTCAGCAGCTGTAGGACTTGTGTCGAAGAACTCGCTTGATTGTACATGCGTTGTGCTAGACTGGAAAGGGTATGAGACCTGTCCCGAGGCAGGTAGGCTCTGTTGTGAATGGTGTGTATTACTGCTCCAATGAATTGTAGAAGTTGAGTGGGCTGGAGATGTGATTTCTCGTAATTGATTACAAATCCCAGCTGGTGAAGACATTGCAGAGTTGTCAATGTGTGAGCCTCGAGTGTGATCAGGTCTGAGGCTACAATCAGTCAATCGTCCAGATAAGGAAATATTTGAATTGATTGTTGTCTGAGATGGGCCACCACCACCGCTAGACACTTGGTGAATACTCTGGGTGCCAAGGAGAGGCCAAAGGGCAGTACCTTGTACTGGTAATGAGTGTTCTGAACTCGAAAACACAGGAAACGCCATGAGGATTGGTGCATGGGAATGTGCGAGTACGCATCCTTTAGGTCGATAGAACACATCCAATCGTTCTGTTGGAGAAGGGGAAGCATGTTTTTGAGAGAGGTCATTTTGAACTTCTTCTGGATGTGTTTGTTGAGGTCCCGAAGATCTAGAATGGGTCAAAAACCTCCTGCCTTCTTTGGAATGAGGAAATATGGGGAGTAAAATCCTTGATCTTTCTGAGGATTCGGCAGTAGTTGTATGGATCCGTTCAGAAGGAGTTTGGAGAGTTCTGTTTTTAAGGATGGAATCTGGTGTTCAAATCCATGAAGAAGTTGCAAGTGAGGTAGAGGGGTAACAAAATGTAATTGGTAACCTTCCCTCATTATTTGTAGGACCCATCAATCCGAAGTGATGGATTCCCAAATGTTTTGGAAGTATTGCAGGCATCCTCCTATCTGTAGCGGTGATGGTGGCTGAACCAACCTCAAAAAGCTGGGGGCTGTTTTTGCTGGGTGGTCTGGCTGGTCATTGTTGGCTGGTCTTTGCTGATGGGGACGTTGCTGTTTTGCTGGGTGGTCTGGCTGGTCATTGCTGATGGAGATGTTGCCAAGGAAGCGAAGATTGTGCAGAAGATGACCTCGGTTATGTGAATGGCTGAAGTCGGAAAAAGGAATAAGGGCGAAATTGACATCTTGGGAATGATTTCCTATGATAAGTTGGGTTGTATCTTTTGGAGGTGGAATGGTACTCCGTAGGTGTTGTGAGAGATAATACTGCTAATACTGCAATCGCTGCCGAGGAATTTCTTGCAGAAGTTTCAAAATTTTCATAGATGGAATGCAATAAATGTCTTAATCCTTCTTCCATATTGGTAAAGGATTGTGGTAAAGAGCCATCATCTGCAAGGCAGAGAGGTCGTAATTTCTGTAAGGATTCAAAAAGATATTGTGTTATATAAAATTGATGAGTACTAATTTTGGAGGATAACATTGCTGAATGATAAGATTTTCGGCCAAATTTGTCCAAATATCTGTTATCTTTCCCCGGCGGCGTATTAGCGTGAAGTTTTGGTCGCTTTGCTTTTGACATTGCAGAGTCCACCACAATTGAATTGTGAGGAAGCTGGGCTGAGTTATATGTCGGTGAGTTTCTCATGCGGAATTTCAATTATGTTTTCCTAGAGGTGGAAGCCGTAGAAAACTGCCTTTCCCACATTTTCTGAAGAACATTCTCTAGAGCTGCATGCGGAGGTAAACAATAGGTTCATGGGGCATGTCGAATATCTTCAAAATTCCAAGTGTCTCAGAATGGGGGTCTGCTACCTTCCTGGTTTCTACATTTAGGAGTGCTCCTACTTTTTCAATAAATTTTGAATATGTAAGGTCCTCCGGCGGGGAGTAGGGTATCTGGCGGGTCCGAAGGTAGACCCGTCGAGATGCTGGGTGACGAGACAGATGTGACTGGTGACTCTGGATTGTAAGGAGGGTCTGGCATAGGTAGCATGGGAACCTGGTCCCCTATAGGAGAGGTTTCCTGAGGCGAAGATGGTGGTGGTGAGTCTTGTGGTGGAAGATTAGTATTTCCTTGTAAGACTTCCAGGTCATCAAAAAAGGTAGACAATGCTTGAGAGATTCGAGACATCGTCTTTGATGCCAAAACCCCGCTTGGCCTGACAGGATGTCTTGCTGCGGAAGGTGGACGAGCAGGGGCTGCTGCTAGCAAAACATCTTCAGGAGAGACAACTTTGAATGGTGGCGACACATGAGATGATTTGTGGTTCTTAGATAGCGGTTCCTGCAGAATTGAGGAATGAGTCCGTTTGGAAACTGATGACATATTCGAATATATAGAACTCACCCTTAAGGATAAAGAAGGGGAATCCGAGATACCCTACACATCGACATCTGAGAGGGTTACTCTGGAATGAGAAGAGTGACCAGAATGTACTGAAGCTGACGTAGCCTTTTGCGTATGTCTACGGTGACTCTGTGTACTGCGTGGCTTTGGTTGATGCGTGTGATGATGTCTTTTCTTTATGCTTTAATGAAGGAGAGGGCACTGATGGCGTAACAGGAGCTCCCTGCGTCGATGGCGTCGTGGGAGGCGCCGTATGCGTCGATGTTTTGGATGGCACATGCTGCATCGACGACTGCTTGGTTTTTATATGATGCATCAATGGCACCGGCATCGATGGCACCGTAGACGGCGCATGGTGCGATGGCGCCGTAGACGGTTCAGCCGGCGTCGTGGACGGGGCATGCATCGAGTGCTTCGCATGCTGCTTATGCACCATGTTATCTAATGGTGACGACGTCATACAATGTGAAGAGCCGGAGACAGATCCCTGAGATCCGGACAACGCAGTCAACTTTTGTTTTTTGACAGGGGTAACCGAAGTTGACCCGGTTCTTGAATGTTTGGGCACTGTAGGTGTATAATACCTGGGCCCCGACTGTGCCATGTCTTGAGGCTTCTCCCGTGGTCCCAGGGAGGAGGCCCCCTTGTGGTGCATCGCTGATTTCTTCACCCGGCCAGGCGAAGACTGCATCAAAAAGGCTTGGGCATATGAGCCCGATGCTCTGAGGTGATTCATCCGTTCCACTCACTGTCGGCGCGCTCGGGGGGGGGGGGGGGGGGTGGACATCCATCCACAATCACGACAGGATCCCTGGACGTGATTGGGCCCGAGGCAAATATATATATATTTTTTTTTATTTATACTTTATTAACTTTTCAAATTTTACAATAACAAATATATTCTTTGTCATCATGAAATCTAAGTGCTTTAACAGTTAAGAAACTACACCGTACTCATCTATTTAGTATTCTCTGTAGAGAACTTTTGTCAATTTCAAGCACTAACACATTACAGAGGAAATATAATGGGGAGGGGGTGTTAGAAATTACAGAGGAGTTATAATGTGGAAATAAAACATATAATGGTCAAACAAGTGCAAACTTCTTAAATATTAACCCGTCATGGTATTTCAACTGTTACTGGATGTCTAGCACTTAAGAAATCTCTCAGTTGAGGTGTATCAAAGAAAATATAAGTAGAGCCATGCCAGCCTATAACACATTTACAAGGGTATTTCACAATAAAACTTGCGCCCAAAGATAAAACTTCGGGCTTCATCTGAAGAAATGCCTTGCGGCGCAACTGGGTGGCCTTGGCAAGGTCTGGGAATATCCTTACCAGGTCCCCACAAAAAGGAACCCTCAAATTTTTATAATAGGTACGCATTATCAGATTTATATCTTCTTCAGAAAATAAAGTCACTAGAAGTGTCTCTCTCCTCGTGACCTCTACTTCCGATGCTTCCAGATATTGCGTCAGATTTGCCAAGTTATCCAAAACATTATTTCTGGAAATATCCTGCCTTTCGGATAGATGTATCACTTTTTTTTTTATCGCTGGAATCTTCTCCTGGGGGATTTTCAAAAAATCTCCCAGGTATTTTTAAAAGTTATCAGACTTGACTCGTCTTTAACCACTGGAAAATTAAGTATACGAATGTTCAGATGCCTGATAGAGTTTTCAAGTGACTCCATTTTGCGTAATGTAGCTAGCCTCTCTCTTGAAAAGGCAGCGGAAACCTCCTTCAGTTCTTTTACCTCCGTTTCTATTTTTTGGATAACGGCTCCTTGTTCTTGTAAAATTTGCTGGTGATCATGTGCTACTACGTCCAACTTAACAGAAACTCCCTGTAACTTTAGAGATTGCTCTTGTAGCTTAAAATCCATTCCAGCTGTAAGCTCCCAAATGGAGTCTAAAGTCACAATTGCTGGTTTTTCAATCCTGCGTGCATTTAGACTCACCCCGCTGGCACCAAGAATCGAATCAGTCCTCACCACGGTGTCTTTCACGCTTCCTATCTCCCCTTCTCCTCCATTCTGACCTTTCGGGGTTGAAGTCGTCACTTCCCGGGAAATCGCACCTTCGGCACCCCCCGACTGGCTTGCTTCACCCGAGTTTCCTCGGGGCTCTCCAGTTGCTCCTGGGGATTCCGGGGAGGAAGTCTGCAGCAATTGTCGTGACGTTGGCGGGCTCAATGATATTTCTCCCGGCGAAAATGGCTCTCCTCCAGTCACTCCGCCAGCGGGAGTTATTGCCCGCCCAGCAGAAGTTGCGAACTCTCTGATTAATCTCTGGTCTGAAGGTAGGGTGGATTCGGTGGGGTAAACTCTCACTCTACCTTTTCTTTTGTGGGGCATTTTTCAAGATAAATCTGAAATTATTAACCAAGAAATCAGCCAGAGCTTCAGGGAGACGCTGCCACTCGATCGGCCATCTTGGTTACGCCCCCAGGGCCCGAGGCAAATATAACAATAATTATAAGAAAAAACGTGAAAAAGACACGAAAAAATACGGTGAGAAAAAATATTTTTAAACTGAGAAAAAAAGCCAGCATGCGTTCGGCCCACAGAAAAAAAGAAAGTGAGGGACAGATGGCTAATTCGTGAGGGAACACACCACGCAGATGCACAGAGTTCAAGCTCTGTGACTCACTGAGGGAAGCTCCGCCTATGAAGGTAGCGACACGCTCCCATACAGCATGGCTAAATCAGCCTATCATCGATGGGAAAATTGCAGGATGACCTTGCAAGACTGGAAGATTGGGCATGCAAATGACAGATGAAATTTAATGTGGACAAGTGCAAGGAGATGCATATAGGGAAAAATAACCCATGCTGTAGTTACATGATGTTAGGTTCCACATTAGGAGCTACCACCCAGGAAAGAGAACTAGGCGTCATAGTGGACAATACATTGAAATCATTGGCTCAGTGTGCTGTGGCAGTCAAAAAAGCAAACAGAATGTTAGGAATTATTAGGAAAGGAATAGTAAATAAAATGGAAAATGTCATAATGCCTCTGTATCACTCCACAGTGAGACAGCATCTTGAGTACTGTGTACAATTCTGGTCACTGCATCTCAAAAAAGATATAGTTGCGATGGAGAAGGTACAGAGAAGGGCGACCAAAATGATAAAGGGGATGGAACAGCTTCCCTATAAGGAAAGACTAAAGAGGTTAGTACAGCATGGGTTCATCTTGGAGAAGAGACAGCTGAGGTGGGATATGATAGATGTCTTTAAAATCATGAGAGGTCTAGAACACGTAAATGTGAATCAGTTATTTACTTTTTCGGATAATAGAAGGACTAGGGGGCACTCCATTAAGTTATCAAGTAACACATTTAAAACTAATCGGAGAAAATTCTTTTTCATTCATCCACAATTAAGCTCTGGAATTTGTTGTCACATGATGTGGTTAGTGCAGTTAGTATAGCTGGGTTTAATAAAGGTTTGGATAAGTTCTTGGAGAAGAAGTCCATTAATTGCTATTAATCAAGCTGACTTAGAGAATAGCCACTGCTATTACTGGCATCAGTAGAATGGGATCTGCTTAGTGTTTGAGTACTTGTAGCCTGGATTGGCCACTGTTGGAAACAGGATGCTGGGCTTGATGGACCCTTGATCTGACCCAGTATGGCAATTTCTTATGTGATCAGCTCCACTTATTTTTACTTTAATTTTTTTAAATCACTGCAAACCTGACTTCTGTTTTTCATGGTGATAACATTTTAAAAAATTTAAAAAAAATCAGCTGATCATGGGGTAAACAGAAAGGAGGCACACGGGGACAGCCATCTACTTTCATGTCAGGTCTGAAGAAAGCTGGGAAATAGTCAGGGCTGAGTGGGCAAAGAACATCACCATGGGCCAATACACATAGGGTCACTACAGGCCGGAAGAAAGGCGTTTCATGGCTGGAATTGGCTGTAGTTTGCCTACCTTTAGCTGAGGCGATATCAGAGAAAGGAAAATACAAGACATTTAAAGGGATCTTAACTAAAACATTAACACCAGATAGCAAATTCTTTCCATTTAAAGTTATGAGAACTTCTGTTAGAAAACGTTCTTGAAAGAACAACTTTGTTTACCTCTGCAGGCAAGTGCATAAAATGCACTAGTTGACCTTCAACATCCAACCAGTCAAAGCCAAAGACTGAAGGTTCAGATGTAGGAGATTCACATAGAACTGCATGAGGAGGGAAGGGAAAATCTTTAATCTTGTTTACTGAATGGCTAAGTGTTATAGCCATGGAATTCAAATTTGACAAGGCCAAGCCGGGGCTATCAAAATTATTTGTTCCCCTTCTTTTAGTTTTTGAACCATCCTAGATATTAGTGGAATTGGGGAAAAACACAAAGACAATGTAGAATCCATTAAGTTGAGAAAGCATTCACAGCTACTCTGTTCCTTGCTGGTCTCCCGGAGAAGTATGCAGGAAGCTTGTTGTTGAAGGAAGTTGCAAAGAGATCTATTTGCAAAGTATCCCAAACCTGAATCACTTCACAGAATTTTTCCATTTTGGAATTGTTAGATAGCACTATCAGATGACATTACCCAGTTAAGTGGATGAGTTTATCATGCTTGTCCATGGAGAAACTAATATGCCCTTGATTGTTGTCTTTGAAATGAAGGAAAAAAAGCATGTACCTAACCTTTAATTACTGAAATTTTCAAAACACCAATACCCCATATTTATTAGCTAATCAACAATGAAAGAAATGCTCAATTCTATAACAAGAAAAAAATATGATAAATGTAATCCTTTGGAATCACAGAAATTTGTATAATTTTGCTCTGTTTTCATTGGTATTACCTCTCGTAAAGGAATAATTACACTGCAGAGATTCCCAGCATAGCTGGCAAAGCAGATATAGTTCTCTGAAATGCACATCTTCCCCAGAGTGCTCAAGTGACTGAATGGGATCCACAAGAAACATTCATGGACCTCTTTAAGGCTTTCTTCTTTGGGTAATCGAAAGTAGGCACTGAACTGCTCACTATGGGCTCGGGCTTCCAGACCACTAAAATACATAAAGCAAAGAGTCAAAGAAAACAGTTAATTTAACCAGTTAAAGATTCCTGCAATGCTCCCCTAGAATTAGCTCTGTTCTTCCTCCCTTTCTTTATTCCCACAGAAAGCAAGCTTGCTTACCATAAACCATGTTCTTCATAGACACCAGTATGAATTAGCAATGACATGTGGTGACATCATCCAACAGTGCCTAATGGATCCTTCTCTCTTAATGCAAGGGCATTATCTTGTAAGCTCTCAGTTGATTTTATAGCTTAGTCAAGCTAAATAGGCTACTCTCCAAGGAGGGGGTGGGTATTTAACATGGCTAATTCATCCTGCTGTCTACAGAGAAGACCATTTATATGCGCAAACTTGCTTTCTCTGTCAACAAGCAGGGCTGAATTAGACATGACACATGGGGAGTCCCAAGCTGAAGGTTGCAGCAGAGCATTTACTGAATAAGCAATCCAGACCCCACCATAGAGAGAAGACTATTAGGTGAATAGACTACTCAGAACTACATGTCCAAATGTACTGTCACTTTTTCATAAATTGAACAGACAGTAATGGGATGTGAAGGTGTGCATGGATGACCAAGTTGCTGCTTTGCAGATATCTTAAACAGATACTGTTCCTGCCTTAGACTTCTTAAGGAGAATGCCCCCCTGTCAAACACTGGCAAGATTTTCAGCACTCTCAAGGATTTACGCTTTACTGTTATAGAGATCTGTTATCCATCTCCGCACAGTGGTAACTTCTCCCGCACACTTCTTTAACAAGAGCAAAGATGGATCCACATGCTTAATTTTATTTATCTGCATGGTCTTAATATTAACAATGAATGGTCTATTTTTCTAAGTGTCCTTGCAACACATTTAAATATGTCTCAGACTTTTTTCCATCTGTCCTATTAACACCTCTCTTCCCCTTCTTTCAAATTTTATTTATATAGACATATTCCCTTTTCCATCCTTTTCCCTTTCCCCTCCTTATTCCTGTTTTCTCTTTCCTTTTTTTCTCCCCCTCTCCCTGCCTTACCCTTTGTCCCCGTTTCCCTCGCCCCTGACCCTATTTCCATCTCCCCTCTTTTCTTTTTTCCTTTTTTTCTGTTGGTCTTTCTTTACCTGCTTGCTCCCCTTTGCCAATTTCAATTTTTTGCATTGTCTTTTGAACCTTCCCTTAGTCTTACTCATATAGCTAGTTGTCCCTTTGAAAGGAATTCCCTGCCTTACGTCAGTTTTTTTTTGGGGAGGTCCCCTTGAACGTCTGAAAGCTCCTGTTACTTATCACATGACCTCTGTTTAGAAAGGAACTCCCAGGCTTACTTCAGTCTTTTGGGTGGTCCTTTTGAACGTTTGACAGTTCCTGTCACTTATCACCTGAATTTAACTTTCACGCCATTTGCTGTATGTATAAAACTGGCACTTTTGTGCTCCTGACTTTTTGCAAGCTTTAGTTAGTGTTTCCCTTGCCTGCTTGTAAACTGTGGTAAGTTCTGAATGTCTATGTGCTTCTGCTGTTGGACACTGTTTATTTTTCATTTATTGTGCCTTTATCACTGGTAACTTTCTTTCTGTATTAGACTTGCTAAATCCCCAATAAAACTACTAAGATAAAAATGTTTCCGGTAAGAAATGTCTTTATATACAGCCACCCCCGTTTTGTTTTGTTTTTTTTTGTTTTTTTTTACTTTTCTGACAATTGTATGTCCTAACTTGTTTTGGTTCTGTGCTGGCTTTCATCCTGTATTTTTTCTTTTATTGAACTTTTCCATTCTTCTGACCAGCGACTCTGCGCTGACAGCTATTTTGTTTTTATATCACCTTTGGATTTGCCCTGTACAGTCCTCCTTACTCTTTATTATTACCCGACTTCGTTTTTTATATATTCTCACCTATTTACATATGCTAGATTTGTCGTTTCCTCCCCTTTTTTCATACACATCTTCTTACCCTATTCCTTTGACCATCGTCTTTGTGCCGTTGATAGCTGGGTTTATCACATTCCTGCTCGTCTGTACCTACACACTCAAAGATTACTCTTTTGGGATTATTTTTCTAGAACCAAGCCATTATCCAATAGCCTTTTTTAGAAATCTTTCGCTTGGGAGTAAGTTCCTTTCATTTTTCATCATTTTCATCCTAGATTTCATGTCTTTTTTTTTTTTTTACCTCTTGTATTCCTTCATTGTGATATACACAATTTCATATATTTCAATTTCAGTGTTCAGGCCACAACACTTCTCATATTTCAGATGAGTACCCTATCACCTATGGGTAAGTCTGTGAACATTAAAAACTTTTTGTATTACTACACATTATGCACAACATTTTATTCTCACATTATATATATGTCTCTTTATTCTCATGGGTGCCCTTAGAAACACATTTTAAAACAATTATAGAAAACTTCTTTAAAGACTCAAATATTTTTCATGAATGCTTTTACTAATAAAAATTCTCTACCACGCACAGATATTCGATTATGGATAGCACTATAATTTTCCCTTCAAATTGGTTCCTGTTTATATTATATATATATATATATATATATATATACATACATACACACACACACACTAGACCTCGGGGAATTCTGTACTACTGCGGAATGCAGAATTTGTGCAGAATTCCCCCCCCCCCGGTGCAGAAAATAGCAAAGGAGACCCCAGCATGTCGTGAACAAAGCGTGTGAAGTCAAAGGCCCGTGTGTGCTGTGGGACGCACTGATCGCTGCAAAAATGAAGGTCCCGATGCGCTGTTCGCAGCGAAGATGGAAGGCCCCCATGTGCCGCAAATGGAGTGTTCTCCGCTCGCGGAGAAGATAAAGGCCCCGGTGAGAGAGAATGGATGTGGGAGAGAGCATGGGAGGTAAGGGGGGGGGGGATGCTTGAGTGTGGGTTCAGAGAGAGGGAGCCTATATGAGGGGAGGAGATGTGGGGGAAGATGAGCGAGCAGGAGGGTGAGAGAGCATGGGAGGTAAGAGAGCAAAGGGGGATGCTTGAGTGTGGGTTTAAGAGAGAGGGAGTCTATATGAGGAGATTGTGAAGGAGTATGCATGTGTGTGAGAGATTGGGAGCTCCTGTGTATGAAAAAGGGATCATGTGTATGTGAGGGTGCTAGCCTGTGTGAAGGGATTATGTATGTGTGAGACAGAGCCTGTGTGAAGGGGTGCGTGAGAGAGAGACCTAGGTAGCCCGTGTGAGGATGTATGTGTGAGAGAGAGAAAGAGAGCTTGTGTGGGTGAGTATGCAAGAGCGAGGGCCCTGTATGAGGGGATGTGTGTGTGCGCAAGAGAGTGAGGGAGCCTGTATAGGGTGTGTGATTGTGTACTAGAGAGAGGGAGCATGTGTGTGAGAGAGGGAGGGACAGAGGGAGCCTGTGTGAGGGGTATGTCTGAGAATGGGATCAAACTCTGGGACTGGCGATAGAGTGGAATGGGTTAAGCCTAGAGGTGGAGGGGAGAGATACTGGCAGGAAGAGGAGTTGGGGCCTGAGAGGGCAAAGTGGTCAGGAGACTAGGGAGAGCGAGTGGAAGGGACACTCTTACAGTGAATTTCTAGGGTAATTCTGCTCAAAATATTTTAAATTCTGCATCTTTAAGTAATAACTTGTTTCTGTATTAATTTAAAATGTAATTACTTAAAAGTCTGTCATGTAAATTGTATTATTTTGACCAATATAAAGTTTGCAGAATTTTAAGTTTTTGTGCACAGAATTCCCCCAGGAGTAACATACACATATATATATATTTTATTTTTTGTATGTGTGTATGTATATATATATACATATATATACACACACACACACAAACATTTGTGTATTCCCATATGTATGTTTCACTGTTTTGAAATTTTTTCCAGTTTTAATTTTCACTGTTTTGTTAGGTTCCCTCCCGACGTGGTCTTTTCGAAACACGGTCCATGTCAGGGGACCATGAAATCATTGATATGAATGATTTGGCTTGATGCTGACAATTTGAACTTTTTGCTTGCCCGGAATACAATAAAATCTTGAACTTTATGGACATTGCTTGAACTTTGATGTCCTTCCTCTTTTCATTGGCCACTGCTCTGAGATGAGCCACCAATGTAGCCATAACTCATTTGATGAGCCTTGATAAGAGTTTGTAATCTGAAGGCCTGCTAGGGCATAACAATGGGGAATCCAATCTGCTAGCTAACTGGATGTTTGCTTGGGAACTCCTATGCCCAGTTGATTAGGATCATAAAGATGAATAGTTGCAAAGCCTGACAAAGTGGCAGATTTCTGTTTCTGTAGTAAGCCAATGCTCTTTCACACTGTAAGGACCTTCACATGAATATGGCCTAGGAAAGAATGAAGGGAACATGATGGCCCAATTAATATGGAAAGATAAGACCATCTTTGGTAGAAACTTTGGGTGGATGTGAAGCACCATGTGGAAGATCTGCATATAAGGAGAGTAATAAACCAAAGCATGAAGGTCACAGACTCTTCTGTTGACATGGATTGCAACATTTCCATGTGAGAAATTTGAGAAAAGTAGACTCCAATGGCTCAAATGGTGGCTTCATAAGTTGATCTGTGGCTTCATAAATTGATCTGTTGGAAGAAATGCTCTCTCCTGCAGAGAGCAAATGTATGCACTGATTAATTTGATTTTCTGAGATGGTTTTAGGGTCAGTTTTAAAAAAAAAAATTTAGGAATCCTAATGAATGTTGGAGTTGAATTGACTTCTATAAAGAGGTCAGCACTCATGAATGGAAGCTGTGGTCACTAGCCAGTATTCCAGGAAAGGGAAAACAGAGATGTCTTGACAACAGAGGTGTGCTGCTACTACAGCTAATCATTTGGTAAAGATGCTTGGCGATGCTGACAGATTAAAGGGAAACAACTGATACTAGTAGTGAGAGGATTCCACAATAAAGTGTAGACAATGCTAGTGGGCGGGCGGGATGGATGGGTATGTGAGAATAGACATCCTTTAGAGCAGAGTTTCCCAACCGGTGTGCTGAGACACACTAGTGTTTCATGGCTTAAGTGCAGAAGTGCTGCAGCTGCATTGTCTTTTTCTCTTTCGTTCCTGGCCTGAAGAATATCCTCCCACTAGCAGGGGGCATTAGACAGCAGTGCGTATCGGCAGCTGCTCCTGCTTCCCCTCTGCCATGAAAACTGCATGGGGCTCTGTAGGCTTATGAGATTTGCTGGCCCTGTACAGTTCAGACTGCAGAGGGAAGCTGGCAAAGGAGAAGGAAGCAGCACTTGGTAAGCCAGACTTTTGCTGTTCAAGGACTGGGGATGCAGTGGGAAAAAGGACAGATAAGTGTGCCACAAGGTGTGGGGGGAAAGAGAAGGGAAGGTAATGATGCCAGAGGTTGGGGAGAAGGAAGTCGAGAGAGGAAAGATGATGACTCAAGGGGTGGGGAGGAAAGGTGGAAGGAGAGGGAAGGTGATAATGTTGCCAGGGAGTGAGGTTAAGGGAAGGTAATGCCAATGGGTGAAGGGAACAGGAAGAGAAGATGATGCCAGGAGGTGGGGGAAACAGAAAATTGATGATTTCAATGGGGTGGAGGACTGGAGAGAGAAGGTGATGATTCCAGGAAGTGAGGGAGGGGAAGATGATGTTGGGGAGAGGGAAGGAGAGAGCAAGTGATGCCAGGGATGCCAGGGAGGGAGAGAGCAAGTAATGCCAGGGGGTGAAGAAAAAGGGAAGATAATGTGAATGGCATGGAGAGTGGAGGGAGAAGGAGGAGAGTAGAGGGAGAGGGAATGTGGAGGGAGAAGGAAGAGAAAGTGATGGTTCCAATGGATGGAGAGAAGGAAATTGATGCCAGGAGATGAGAGAGAGAGGGGTAGGGGAAGAGAGAAGGAGAAGATGCCAAGGGACAGGAAAGAGGAAACCAGCTTTGAATCTGTCTTCAGAGGTAAATTGTTGTGGAAAATAAAAGATCCAAAATCACCTTGACAAAATTACTGTTGCAGAGGCATACACTGTGGGAACAGCAGGTGATTTGGTGTTGAAGTACCGCTCTCTCCTTACTCCCTCCCCCCCCCCCCCCCTTTCAGTGCTGCAACGCAATTGCATGCAAAAAGCCCAAAAGCTAATTAAATAAAATAGTCTATAGTTCCATCAGCACTGAGAGGCTCCATAGTTTTTGTGAGAGCTAAGTGGACGACGGGGCTGGAGAGGAACGGGAGGGAGAGCTGATCAACAATTGCTGCAGCCGCGGGAGCTGGCGGCCGGAGCAGGGGAAATTCAGGAGCCAGTCAGTCCTGCCTCCGTTGCATTTAAAAGTGGCATCTGTAGCAGTCCCAGTTGAGCACCAGTCACTGACACACTGCACTCAGATTGCTTTTATGGGACAGAAGAGCCAGCATAAGAGATTACCTGTTATCCATAATAAGAGCTATCTAAACAGAATTGAAGAGGGGCTTGACGGCGAGGAGCAGCCAGGCGGCGCAACCAGAGAGCTCCTGATCACCATGAGCTTCTAAAGGCAGACAATGGGGGGGGACGCTGGTGGACATCGCTGCGGGTTAATCGCTTGAACTTCAGTTTGTATCTGTCTCCTCCCTCCCAGACACCCCCCCCCCCCCCCCGCCATTGTAAGGTTCATTAGATCACTTCCAGACAACTTGCAGATCTACCAACTTTTAATCAACAACTTCTACAGCATTTTGGGGCCAGGATGACCGCGCGTCGAAAAGTGGCAGACTTAAAGCAATTTGCTTTTAGCAAATTAGCGGATGAAAACTTGTCCGAGGCAGCGATGCCCCTGACTACCTCTCAAGGACTGCGTAATACTGGAGATGATGCAGGTGATGCGAGAACAGAGGGTCCGGAGGCTACCTTGGGTGACACAGGACCGGACTTCCCCACGCGAGACAAAATGCGGGGATGGTTTATTGAACTTCGGTTGGATCTGCGAACTCACAAAGCAGAAATTCTAGCATGCATTGAGAATATGAAGGAGGATCTTGCTGCCCTGGGCTCTCGTGTGGATGAATTGGATGGAAGAGCGGATGGGCACAGTGTACAGATGGATACCCTTTCAGCACAAACAAAGCAGTTCATGATGGACTTGGAAACTTTGGGGGACAAAGTCAAAGATCTCAAAAACCGATCCCGCAGATCCAACATACGCATTAAGGGGGTCCCAGAGGAGGAGCAATACGCAGACAGTATGCAGACGGCGAAGGCGATTTGCCGAGATCTTTGGGACTGCTTCGGGAATCCCTCAGAAGAATGTGACCACGACTTCCAGGTGGACCTGGAAAGGGCACATCGGGTGATAGGGCCCAAATGCAACAACCAGCCCAGGGACATCATCATTAAATTTCTTCACTATAAACAAAAAGAAGATATCACTAAGTTGGCTCGACCTCATCCCCAATGGAAATGGCGCAATCATCTACGATGACTTAGCACCATCGACGTTGCAAGAGAGGTTCATGCTGCGCGAGGCGACATAAGTCCTAAGGCGTGCAGAAATTCGCTACAGATGGGCCTTTCCGTTTGCTCTGATTTTTCAACATCAAGGTACCACTTACCGGATGAAATCACTAGTGGAGGCGGCAAAATGCTTCACACAAGCTGGTATCAGTTTCGATTTTACTCCAGCTCCTAGGCTGGCGCCCCCTGCAGCTACGGATGTAGACCTACGATGGAGGCGACAGGGGCCGGGCCGAGGTCGGCTTCGCAGACAACCAGTTGGCTCCGGGAACCTTATTACAGATAAGGGCTGAGAGTGAAGGATTTCTACATGCTTTAATCCAGAGAACAGGAGACAGTATTGGGCAACGTGGAGTTTACTCCATGGTCTGAACTTACAGTTTGCTTTGTAAAATGTTGTTCCACATTTGATGGTTGTCATGCGTCTGACAAGTCTTATTAGTGTTCACGGTAGGCAAGTAGAAAGCGCTGAACCAAATTTTTAGATACATCAGCTTGGCGGGTGGGCATGGGGGGAGGGAGGAGAGATGGAGGTTGGGATGTCGGTGGTGTTCCGCAGGTATCCCCCCCAGGGGGTGGATTCGCAGAAGATGGTGCATGAATCCTTACTTATCATGGCGGCTAAGGCAGTGGAGCCAGTATATACGGGAAACTATTACAATTCAGGAAGATTTAGACTGTTACTCTTTAATGCTATTGCGGTTACGATACATTACCACTCTCGAACCATTAACCAAGGTCCATTTGAGTATATGCAGGAATTTTTCCTTATGTCTAAAGCGATGCTACCTTTAAATATTGATAATGGTTAAGATAGTCTCTCTCAATGTTAAAGGCCTCAATACCCATAGAAAGCGCTTCCTTCTCCAAAAAGAGTTGCTGCATCAAAAAGCAGATATCGCATTCATTCACGAAACCCACCTGAAACGCAAACATGAGCATTTAATACAGTGCAGAGAATTCCCCTATGTATTTTTGGCTGCCAGAGGGAAAGAGGCGAAATATTCGGGGACAGGGATCTTGATTTCAAAGCATTTGGTATTTGAATATATATCTCAAGTTACTGATCCGAATGGGAGATATTTTATCTTAAACATCCAAATTGGTATAAAAAAATGCACATTAGAGTCTGTCTACGCCCCGAATAGAGATCCAGGACCCTTTTGGAAAGCACTGCATGGCGCATTGTCCTTACATGTGGACGGGCCAATCATATTAGGTGGAGATCTTAATGTTGCCCTTAGGCCGGACATTGATACGTCTCACCCACACTCTCAGCTATCTGGGTCTGGTAGAAAACTAGTATGAAACCTTATGACAGACTGGAATATTGTCGACATATGGAGAAGCCGCTACCCTAGGTCTCATTCCTATACTTTTTTCTCAGCACCTCATGAAAGTTACTCGCGCTTTCTGGTTGATAAACTCTTGGGGAATCAAGTTCGGGGGGTGGAAATTGACGTAATCACTTGGTCTGATCATGCTCCTATAGCCCTGGAGGTCGATCTAGATGATCGAGATGAGGGTAAGTAGGTTTTGGAAGTTAAATGAATCCCTATTACAAGACGAAGCCTTTGTGAGGACTTTGAGTACACATATGCAGGAATATTTTCATCTAAATTCAGCTAGAGGGGTATCCTCTAGCACCCTTTGGGAGTGCTCCAAGGCAGTGGCAAGGGGGATTATAATCTCCCGGGCAATAGCTTGTAAACGCCAGGAACAGGAGCACGTCTCGACTTAATGGCCAAAATCTCCGCCTTATCACAGGTACATATGAGAACCCAATCTAAGCATTGCTTTCAGAAACTACTTACTTTAAAAAATGAATTAGCACAACTTGATAATAAGCGCATACTTCATGCTTTGGATTCTCAAACAAATACTATGAGGGCGGGAATAAGGCGGGTCATTTCTTAGCCTGCCAACTTAGGGCCCGGACTTCCCAAAATAATATTTCAAAAATTAAAAATTCCTCAGGGGATATCTTAACTGCCTCGAAGGGAATTCGCAGCACCTTTTCGGAGTTCTTTCAGTCTCTGTACAGGCCAGAGGGATTCATTCAACAAACCGATATAAATGCATATTTACAGGATTTAGAGTTGCCTAGTTTGACATTTGAACAACAACAGAGCCTGGACGCTCCGATTCTAACCAGCGAGGTAGAGATGGTGATCAAATCCCTGAAATCTGGTAAGTCTCCTGGACTTGATGGTCTCTCTGGGGTTTACTATAAAAAGTGTCTATCCATAGTAGCAGAACCCCCAGCCCAGTATTTTAATGACCTTAGGTTGGGCAAAGGCATTGGGCCCCATAATAATACCGCCGGTATCACGGTTATTGCTAAGCCTGGAAAAGACCCGGCACAATGTGGCTCCTATAGACCCATTTCACTTATCAATGTCGATCTAAAAATTCTGGCCCGGGTTCTAGCTCAATGACTCAATAAATTTCTCTCACAGCTTGTTCATTCTGATCAGGTAGGGTTCATTCCACAGCGTATGGCGGCAGATAATATACGAAAAGTCATTGATCTCATCTGGTGGGTACGTAGAACTAAGACCCTGGCGGTATTATTATCCCTTGATGCTGAAAAGGCATTTGATCTAGTTCATTGGCCCTTTCTGTTTTCCACCTTAAAGCATAAGGCATTTGGACCCTTCTTTTTGCAATGGATACAACAGTTGTACGACAAACCCTCTGCCAGGGTCAAAGTGAATAGTGGTTACGGACCTGCTTTCCCGATAGGCAGAGGCACTAGGCAGGGATGTCCGTTGTCTCCTTTGCTATTTGCCTTGTATCTTGAACCGCTAGTGACCAAGATACGTAAGGCTACAGATATACATAGGGTTCGCTTAGGGTCTGAGGAGTACAAAGCATCACTGTTTGCTGATGATATACTTTTAACACTAACAGGTCCAGCCTTGTCACTGGAGGGGGTTACCCGTGAAATAAACAGCTTTGGCAAAGTAGCCGGCCTTAAAGTGAACTTCTCTAAGTCAGAGCTGCTCAATGTGATGCTGGGCCCAGCTGAAATACAAAATATTCGTAACAAGTTTCCGTATAAATGGGCTCAGTCCCATATAAAATATTTGGGGATTTTTTTAACAGCCAGATTACCGGATCTTTATAGTCTAATATACCATTGGTCAATAGCCTAACTCTAGATATGAGTCAGTGGAGCTGGGGAACTCTCTCATGGTTGGGAAGAATAGCCATTGCCAAAATGACGGTCTTGCCTAAATTTCTCTGTTTTCCTCCCTACGTGTCCTCTCATATGGTCCGACGCTGGCAAAAGAGGATTTTTTATTTCATTTGGCGTAGGCGTCCCCCCCGCCTAGCTCGTCAGGTTCTTTATCTCCCGAAGTCACAGGGGGGGTTGGGAGTACTTAACCTCCTATGGTACTATAGGGCGGCTCAATTAAGAGCTATAATAGATATCCATCGTTAACATGGAAGTTAAGCAATGGGTGTCTATTGAACAAGCTATATTAGGCCCAATGGCTTTACGAGCCATATTTTGGCAACCACGGAATACTTGGAGGCCAATTAAGGACCTTGCGTGGTCATTAAAAGTCACTTTGCATATCTGGAAGCAGAGCAATAGGCAAGTAGTTGGGGCATACAAGTACTTCTATCAAACTTCCCTACTTCATAACAGTCGACTGCCAACAGGTTATCAGACCACCCAGTTAAATGTCTGGGGGGATAAGGGTGTTACCACAATCAGGCACCTGATGACACAAGGGTCGATCCTATCATTGCAGGGACTTACGGAGACTTTTCCCTTTAGCCCGAAAGACTTTCTGGCGTATGCTCAAGTGGCCCATTTTATTCAGACTCTACAGCGCACTAAAATGCTTCGCCCAGGCCGTTCGCTGTTTGAGTCGCTGGTCCAGTATAGTGACAGAATAAAGGGGTCTATTTCTAAGATATACCATGCCCTATTCCCGGATAAACTGGGGATCAGCAACTTTGCGAGACAGTGGGCGGTAGATCTGAGGGAGCAGGTGAGCTCTCAGACATGGGAGGTCATACTTCATTTTGCCAGGAGATGCTCAATTTCAGCCAGACTGCGTGAAAATTGCTAAAAGATGATATATAGATTGTATTTCACCCCAGATAAAATTCACAGGATATATCCGGCTGCATCGGATTCCTGCTGGCGAAAATGTGGTAGTAGTGGAACTTATTTCTGGCAGGTGGACCTGCCAGAAAATTCAAACTCTTTGGGAGAGTCTTTTCACTTGGTTAAGAGGTCTCCTCCAAGTTTCTCTTCCTGCCTCTGCTATCACGGCCCTATTGCATGTGTACCCTGATGACCTAAATAAGCCCCAGCAACGTTTCTGTTCTCATACTTTTATTGCTGCTCGTACATTGATAGCAGCATGGTGGAAATCAGAACAGGTGCCCCAATTGCCGGAGGTAATCGGTAAACTTCACACATACTACCGGCTGGCCTCTTTAACAGCTACCAAATATGGGAGAAAAGAAAATTATTACTTACCTGCTAATTTTCGTTCCTGTAGTACCATGGATCAGTCCAGACCGTGGGTTATGTCCCCAATCCAGCAGATGGAGTCAGCCCAAAGCTTCGAGGGGGCATCACCATAAGTACTACTACCCCCTCTGCAGGAGTTCAGTATCGAGAATATCAAAGCCCGAGTAAACAGAAAACCCCTGAATTGGATCAAGTTTAAACAAGACGGCAACAATAAGCCGCTGAATTTAAAACAGAGAGAACTGTACCATCCCACCAACGGATGGGAGGTCACAACTCGTGTCGACCCCCAAGAAAAACAGTCACAGACAGTGAAACAGGGAACACGTGAAAGAACATAGTAGAAAAGACACTACCATATAACAGGTGAGTCGAATCAGACCCCAAATACAGCTGAGCAGGAGTAGAACCCAAATGCGGTGGGCGTCTGGACTGATCCATGGTACTACAGGAACGAAAATTAGCAGGTAAGTAATAATTTTCTTTTCCCTGTACATACCTGGATCAGTCCAGACCGTGGGATGTACCCAAGCTTCCCTAACCCGGGTGGGGTCCTGCGAGGCCTGCTCGTAGAACCTGTTCGCCAAAGTGTCCCTGGACGGACGAGGCGAGGTGTAGTCTGTAGTGTCTCGAGAACGTGTGCAACGATTTCCAGGTGGCCGCTCTACAGATTTCTTGCGAAGATACCGATCGACTCTCCGCCCAGGAGGCCGCCTGAGAGCGTGTAGAATGTGCCACAATACCGGGTGGGGGAGTCCGCCCCGTCCCGATGTAGGAAGCGGCAATGCCGGCCTTCAGCCATCTGGCAATAGTCGTCTTCGAGGTCTGGGATCCCTTCCGGGGACCAGACCAAAGGACGAAGAGATGGTCAGAAGTCCGAAAATCATTCGTAGCCTCCAGGTAGAACCGCAGAGTGCGCTTGACGTCAAGGAGACGGAGAGACCGCAGTTCAGACGAAGAGAAAGATGGCAATTCCACCGTCTGATTCACATGGAAGGCGGACACCACCTTCGGGAGGAAGGAAGGCACAGTACGAAGTGAAACGCCCGAATCGGAGAACCGGAGATAAGGCTCTCGACAGGACAGAGCCTGCAGCTCCGAAATACGCCAAGCGGAGCATATGGCCACCAGGAACACCGCCTTGAGAGTGAGGTCCTTGATCGTCGCACTCCTCAGTGGTTCAAACGGAGGTCCCGACATGGAACGTAGTACCAGATTGAGGCTCCAAGAGGGACAAGGATCCCGCAATGGAGGCCGCAAGTGCTTGACACCCTTGAGAAAACGGACGATGTCCGGGTGCTGTAACAGAGATCCTCCTCCCCGCAGGAGGGAGCCAAGAGCGGCCACTTGAACCCGAAGTGAGTTGTAAGCGAGCCCCTTTTCCACTCCCGCCTGTAGGAACTGGAGAATCTGTGGGACAGACGCCTCCGTGGGTCTTGTGTTCCGGTCGGTACACCACAGTTCGAACACCTTCCAGACTCGCACATAGGCCACCGACGTCGAAGTCTTCCGAGACCGCAGCAGCGTTGACACTACCGCCTCCGGGTACCCCCGTCGGCGGAGGCAGCGCCTCTCAAAAGCCAGGCCGCAAGACAGAAGAGTTCTGCCTGGTCGAAAAATACCGGTCCCTGGTGTAGGAGGCGGGGAAGATGTCCCAGCCGGATGGGTCCGTCGATTACCAGGTGGAGGAGATCCGCAAACCAAGGTCGTCTTGGCCACTCTGGCGCGACGAAGATCACAGTCCCCTGATGAACCTCTATTCGTCGGAGTAGTCTTCCCACCAACGGCCAAGGGGGAAACGCGTATAGGAGCAGATCGGCCGGCCACAGGAGCGCGAGAGCATCTACGCCCTCCGCCCCCCGTTCTCTCCGGCGACTGAAGAAGCGAGGCGCCTTGGTGTTCTGGGCGGACGCCATGAGATCCAGGTGGGGGGAGCCCCACCGCCGGACGAGCAGCTGCATGGCCGTGTCGGAGAGCGACCACTCTCCGGGATCCAGAAGCTGGCGACTGAGGAAGTCCGCCTGGACGTTGTCCACGCCCGCGATGTGCGAGGCCGCCAGGCGGCGCAGATGCCGTTCCGCCCACTGCATCAGCATCGCTGCCTCGAGCGCGACCTGCGGACTGCGAGTGCCGCCCTGACGGTTGATGTAGGCTACCGTAGTCGCGTTGTCCGATAAGATTCTGACTTCCCGATTTC
Organism: Rhinatrema bivittatum; assembly: GCF_901001135.1. Taxonomy (NCBI): domain Eukaryota; kingdom Metazoa; phylum Chordata; class Amphibia; order Gymnophiona; family Rhinatrematidae; genus Rhinatrema; species Rhinatrema bivittatum. The sequence goes on from NC_042620.1 coordinate 320,037,720, forward strand.
GAAGGAGTGGCAGGAAATGGAGAAGCGCCAATCTGACCGCTCTGGTCTCCAGACGATTGATGGACCACTTCGATTCCTCCGCGGACCACGTCCCCTGCGTGGCGCTTCGGTCGCAGACGGCTCCCCAGCCTACGAGACTGGCGTCGGTGGTCACCACCACCCAATTTGGTAGGTCGAGGGACACGCCGCGAGCCAGATTCTCCGGGACCATCCACCAGGCCAAGGTGTTCCTGGCAAACTGGGGCAGCGGAAGTATCACCTGGTAGTCCTGCGAGAGTGGTTTCCAACGGGATAGAAGTGCTCTTTGTAGAGGACGGAGGTGCGCAAATGCCCAAGGAACCATGTCGATGGTGGAGCCCATCACCCCCAGGAGCTGAAGATAGTCCCAGGAGGTGGGAGCTGGTAATGCAGAGAATCGCTGTATGTGTTCCCGTAGGGCATGCGCCTTGTCCTGCCGTAGAAAAACCGCGCCCAGACGGGTGTCGAAGGTCGCCCCCAAGAAATCCAAGCGCTGTGAGGGCACGAGGGAGCTCTTGGAGAAGTTCACCACCCATCCCAGGGACTGCAGAAACTCTATCACCCTGGCCACTGCCGCCTGTCCATGTCGAAAAGACTTTGCATGTATGAGCCAATCGTCCAAATAAGGATGGACTAGAATGCCCTCCTTCCGAAGGGCAGCCGCCACGACTACCATGATCTTGGTAAAGGTGCGCGGGGCCGTTGCCAATCCGAACGGAAGCGCCACAAACTGGAAATGCTGATCCAGGATCTTGAACCGTAGCAGACGATGATGCTCCTGGCGAATGGGAATGTGAAGGTAAGCCTCAGTCAGGTCCAAGGAGGCCAGAAACTCCCCTCGATGTACCGCCGCGATCACCGAACGTAGCGTTTCCATGCGGAACCGGACCACCCGAAGGGATTTGTTGACTTCCTTCAAGTCCAGTATGGGGCGGAAGGAACCGTCTTTCTTCGGTACCATGAAGTAGATGGAATAATGGCCCGAGCCCACCTCTCCGGAGGGTACGGGCACAATGGCGCCTATCTCCCACAGTCTGTCCAGTGTCAGCTGCACCGCCCTTCGCTTGATGGCCGAGCCGCAGGGAGAGAAGATGAACCGTCCCTTCGGAGCGCGGGCAAATTCCAACGCGTAGCCCTGTCCTATGGTGTCCAAAACCCACTGATCCGAGGTGATCCGCGCCCACTCCTCATAAAAGAACGCCAGCCGCCCCCCGATCTTGGGGACGGCGGAGTGGGCGAGCTGAACATCATTGAGAGGACTTGGACGAGGGCTGTCCTGCCGTGGGAGCGGCACGCGCTGGGCGGCGCCTGCGAAAGGAACGGGACCAAGGCTGAGCCCTGGAGGGAGGAGGCCGGGATACCGCCGGTCTGTAACTCCTGTAGCGTCTTTGCGCCCTGGCTCTGGTCCGGGAGGACGAAAACGCCCTGGTGGAGCGATATCTGTCTTCCGGCAGGCGATGGACCGCGTTTTCCCCCAGGGACTTGATGATCTGGTCCAGCTCCTCCCCGAACAGGAACTTACCCCTGAATGGCAGGGAACCCAGGCTCGCCTTGGAGGACGTGTCCGCCGCCCAGTTGCGGAGCCATAGGAGTCGACGCGCCGCCACTACCGAGGCCATGGAGCGGGCGAGGACCCTGAAGAGATCGTAGGAGGCATCAGCCCCGTATGCCACTGCGGCATCGAGTCGATCAGCCTGGGCGGCCTCCTCGGGAGGCAGCACCTGAGAAGTGAGCAGTAGCTGTACCCAGAGAAGACTAGCCCTCTGGGCAAGCGAGCTGCACATCGCCGCCCGCAGCCCCACTGCGGAGACCTCAAAGACCCGCTTGAGGAATACTTCCAACTTGCGATCCTGCGTATCCCGTAGCACCGCTCCACCCGTCACCGGAATGGTCGTCCTCTTCGTGACCGCCGTCACCGCGGAGTCCACCCTGGGTACCTTGATGAGATCTAGAAAATCTTCCGGCAGCGGGTACAGCCTCTCCATGGCTCGGCTGCCCTTTAGCGCAGCTTCCGGGGAATCCCATTCCCTAGTGAGAAGTTGCAGAAACGACTCGTGAATGGGAAACGCCCGCGCCCGCGGACGAAGTGCTGCCAGGATCGGATCCCCCTTCTTCGAAGAAGTGACGACAGCGGGCGCAACGGGAGCTGGCGGGTCCGGCGGGGGATCGAGGTCCAACCCCTGAATGATTTGCGGGCTTAGGTCATCCATCTCTTCCCGCTGGAAGAGGCGCAGCGTGCGTTGATCCTCTCCCTCTGAAGTAGAGTCCCCTTGTCCCGAAACGGCCGGGTCCGATCCCGGGGAAACTGGGTCCGACCCAGTCCCCCCCGAACCCACAGGGAGCCGGACGTGGACGGGGAGCTGTGGGGCCCCCACGTCCCCCGGAGGGGGGGGGGGGGCCGGGGAGAGGGACGAAGGCCGCGGTAGCTTGGGGGGTGGAGGCCCCGCGGGAGCAGTCAGCTCCTGCAGGTACGCTGTGTGCATCAGACGAATAAACTCTGGGGAAAACCCCGGCCTACTCGGGGGGACCTCCGCGGGGGAGAGCCCCGGAGGACCCTGGTCCTGTGAGTCCACCTCCGGATCTTCCTCCAGCAGTAAGTTTGGGGGAGAGCCCTCTGAGGCATCCCCATCCCCCAGCACTGTCCGATCTCCCTCGGGGCGCAGCGCGTGCAAAATGGCCGCCGTTCCCGCCAGGAATGGGGGAGGGGCCGGCCCACGCCGCCCGGGCAAGGCTGTCAACGCTGGAAAACGAGTGCGGGGCCCAGACGTGCCTTCCCCCCCTGGGAGGCACCTAGCACAGATGCCCTCCCTTGAAATGCGCGAACCGGGCTCGCCGCAGGCCGAGCAACGCGACGGCCGCGGCATAGCAGGCGCGCAGAAAAACAGCCCCGGCAGCTAAAATCACTCGGGGAGCCTCAGGGCGGGAGGGGGGGGGGGCCGCGAGACGGCGCGCCGCTGCGGGGGGGCCCGGACGGCCTGCACAACCCGCGTGAAATTCAAGCGGCGCCGCGGGGGGGCCCGTCCTGGCCTCGCAACCCGCTGAAATCGCTCTCACTGCTCCCTGCTGCCCACGAGGAGCAGGCAAAATGGCCGCGGGAGCGAGTGAAACCGCTAGTAGGCCGGACTCACCGGCAGTCTCAGTCAACCTAGCTGAAAAAGAAAAACTACAGCCAAGAAAAACCAAGAAAAAAACAACTTACCCCGGTAAGAACACAGACTAGCGCTGGGAGAGGAAACAAAGGAGGCAGAGAGCCAGCACAACGAAGGAGCCCCGCCTCCCCAATTAACCAATTAACTTTTTTTTTTTTTTTTTTTTTTTTTTTTTAAATTGAAGTACAACTTGATCCAAGACAAAACAAAGCAAACAACACAGAGAAGAAAGTCCCAACCAAGGGAAAACAGAATAGGTTATAGGAAATCGGGAGCAAGCCCAGATTCCCCTACTCGCATCTGCTGGAGTCAGAAGATACTGAACTCCTGCAGAGGGGGTAGTAGTACTTATGGTGACGCCCCCTCGAAGCTTTGGGCTGACTCCATCTGCTGGATTGGGGACATAACCCACGGTCTGGACTGATCCAGGTACGTACAGGGAATGTCTTCTTTTATTAAATCTTGGCAACCGTTTGATTATATTGCTCAAATGTAACCAAAACAGAAATATGGGGGAATGCATTGATTTATAGCAACTTGAGTGGGGAATGTATCAGTCTAAATTGTCTTTCATTGGGCTTTCAAGGTGGCATGTTTCTTTTTAAGCATCGTGTAATTTGACATTATGGTATACCGGGGAAACACCACTGTTCACCTTTCATGTCTTTGAATCCTGCAACAGAATGGCTACAGTTCCACTACGCCAGCGAGGATAGGGGTGGGAAGGGGGATTGGGGATGTATTCTGTATTCATATTGATATTGTACTAGCAATGTTATGTTAAAAGTTTAATAAAATTGTCAATTTCAAAAAAAAAAAAATGTGCAGTAACGTGCATTATGCTACCGCACGCTGCGTTAATACCCCTATTTTCATAGATCCCGCCCAAACTCCTCCCCTTAGAATAAATTTTGAAAATTTACATTCGCATCGTGCAACATGATAAATAATGTATGCGTTATAGTGTTATTGTGGGCATTAGGGCCCTAACGCCTGCAATAACGACCTAATGCATTTTGATGAATCATTTGGCACTGTCAAATGAAACTACCATATGTCATGGATAATTCAACCCTGCTTGTTGATGGAGAAATGAAGAGCTTATTTGCAAATAAAGAAATGTTACTACTTTCAGATCATAAACATATTTCATGGTATTTTACTATCTATATCAAACCAATTGAACCTAATCCAATTTTGGGCTGCCTGCAGGATTGAATACTGGAAATTTAATTAGAGAGAAACATCTGTTGCAAGCCAATGTTTCCAAAGTTTCACAGAATATTTATACATGAGCCAGCCAAAACAATGCTTTGGATGAAATGCAACTTAAGTTTCTTTCAAATATGTTATGTCAACTACACTACAAATACCATAAAATAAACATTAATTAGGGTAACTTTGAACTAAGGGATGCTATACTGCCAGAGAAAAGAGCCAATGCTCTGCTTCCTTGGGCTTCCAGCTCAATCGGAACTGGCCTCTGTTGGGATACAGCCCCATTTGCAACTAACCAGAGGGTTTTCTAACTAACATGCACTCTGATAGAGGAAGTTTTTAGGCCTAACTCTGACAGGTGCCAGAGATAATCTACGAACCTCGCAGTGGAACAAGTGAAGGGGTCAATGGACATGGAAGTGCACCAGACCGTAAACCTCTTCCATTTAGAGCGATAAGACCTCTCATTGAAGGCTTTCGTGAAGCTACCAGGACCCGGGATACCGACTCTGAAAGGTTAAGAGGTTGGAGTATTAACCTTTCAGGCTGTCAGATATAGAGCCTGGAGGTTGGGGTGACACAGGTACCCTTCGTTCTGAGTTATTAGAAGGGGATCGTACCCTAGAGGAATGTTCTGGCGAACTGATAGGTCCTGGATGATTGGAAACTACAACTAGCTTGGCCAGTGGGGAGCTATCAGGATCATTAATCCCTTGTCCTGCTGGAGCTTCATGAGAGTCTTTGAAATGAAAGGAAGTGGAGGTACGCATAAAAGAGACCACTAGCCCAGGAGAGGGCGAAGGCATTTCTCGGTTGCGACTAGTGACTGCGAATGAGAGAGCAGACGTTATCTACTTTGTGGTTGTGGACAGACGCAAAGAAGCCTATGCGAGGGTAACCCCAGCGTTGGAATATTGTATCCGTTATCATGGGGTTGAGAGACCACTCGTGCGGATGGAAAGTGCGACAGACTGTCCGCCAAAAGATTGTCCACTCCTGGCAAGCAGGTTGCTTTGAGGCACATCAAGCGGGAAAGGGCCCATGCCCATATCTGTGCAGCTTCCTGAAACAGGAAGTAGGAGCCCATTCCCCCTTGTTTGTTGATGTACCACATCGCAACCTGATTGTCGGTTTGAATCAGGATGGCTTTGTTTGATAGGCAATCCTGAAAGGCCTTGAGAGCATATCCGATCGCCCGTAGCTCCAGGAAGTTTATTTGGTGTTTGGCTTCCTCTGGAGACCAGGTTCCGTAAGTCTGCAGGTCGCCTACATGTGCACCCCACCTGAGGCTGGATGCGTCTGTTAAGGTAATTTGAGGTTCTGGAGCCTGAAATGGAAGGCCTTGAATGAGATTGGAGTGGTGTATCCACCAGGCTAGTGACAGATGGAGCTGTTTGGTAACTTGGATAATGCTGACAAACGTGAATCCACTGGTATTTAAGGGTCCACTGCATCACTCTCATGGCTAGGCGAGCCATCGGAGTGACATGCACCGAGGACGCCATGTGACCCAGCAGAATGAGGAAGTGACAAGCAATTGAAGATACTCGAGTCTGTAGGTGATGTGCCAGAGATGCTATGGTGAAAGCGCGATCCTGGGGGAGGATGGCTTTCGTCTGTATAGTGTTTAGGTCATCCCCTATAAAGGATACGGTTTGGGATAGAACTATCTTGGATTTGGGATAGTTGATTAGAAGCCCTAAGGAGATCAGGGTGTGGATAGTGAGACGCAGGGAGGCTAGAGCGCCCTGCTGAGATGAAACCCTTACCAACCAATCATCAAGATAAGGGTAGATGTGGACACCCTGATTCCTGAGAGAGGCTGCGACCACTACCAGGCACTTGGTGAATACTCGTGGAGCGGACACTAGGCCGAATGGTAGTACACTGTACTGGAAGTGACGAGGGCAGACCAGGAATCGCAGGTACTTGCGATGAGATGGAGTAATTGAGATGTGTGTGTAAATGTCTTGGAGATCTAGAGAGCATAGCCAATCTCCTCTTTGTAGAAGAGGAAGTAGAGAGCCCAAGGTTACCATTTTGTATTTTTCTCTCTGCAAAAATTTGTTTAGGGTGCAGAGGTCCAGTATCAGGCATACGCCACCTGACATTTTTAGTATTAGAAAATACCGGGAATAAAACCCTTGTCCCTGCTGGGAGAGGGGCACTGGTTCTATTGCTCGGGATTTGAGAAGGGATGAGACCTCCTGTTCGAGCAAAGGAGAGTGGTCAGCCATCCCCCACGTCAGCTGGGGTGGAGAGTCCGTTGGAACAGTCAGGAAATTTAGGTGGTAACCCTGACCACTGCCTGTACCCACTGGTCTGTGGTGACTGTATGCCAGACGCTGTTGAAGTGGCAGAACTGACTGCCGACCGGTATGGATGGAAGAGGAAGTTAGCTTACACACTCTAGGGAGGAGTCAAAACCCTGACGCTGGTCCAGGCTCAGAAGCTGGCTGAGACATTTGAGGCCGGGTCTGCCTGGATTGACCTTTTTGGTAAGGTCTAGAAGGGCGTGCTCTAGAAGCCGGAGGATAAAATTTCCTTGGCTTGTAGGCCAGCCGCTTAGAGTCACGCCTGAAAGTTCTCTTAAGGGGCGGAAGGAAACTCAGACGGCACAGAAGAAAGCTGGCGAAGTGTTTCAAAGTGGTCCTTCAACTGCGCCACGGTCTCTCGGATCTTTTCCCTGAAGAGGTTATCACCCACACAGGGTAGATCTGCTAACCTGTCTTGGATTTCTGGTCTTAAGTCTGAGGATATGAGCCAGGCCCATCTTCTTGCACTAATCCCCGCTGCAGACACTCTAGAAGTAATGTCAAAGATATCATAGGCAGCGCAAACCTCGTGCTTTCCAGCATCCAGACCTTTTTGAGCCAGAGTATGAAGTTGAACCTGGAGTTGCTCTGGTAAAGAATCAGAGAAATCCTGGATCCTCTTAAAAAGGTCTCTGTTATACTGGGTCATGTATAACTGGTAAGAGGCAATGCGAGATATGAGCATTGAGCCATGAAAGACACGCCTGCCAAAAGCATCCAGGAATTTTTGTTCCTTTCCTGGAGGTATGGAGGAATGAGGTTTTGAACGTCGTGCCTTCTTCTGGGCTGATTCAACAACAGAGTGATGATCCAACTGTGACTTTTGGAACCCAGGAGCTGACTATACAAGATAGGTAGCATCTGTCTTGCGGTTAACAGGCGGAACCGAACATGGGTGTTCCCAGTTTCTCTTCAGGAGATCAAGCAGAATTTCATGAATAGGTATAGATATGATTTCCTTAGGAGCATCTAGAAGTTGGAGTACTTCCAGCATCTTGCGCCTAGAGTCCTCTTCCGTCTGAAGTTGAAAAGGAATGGTTTCAGACATTTCCTTGATGAAATTAATAAAAGACAGATCTTCTGGTCGAGAACGTTGTCTTTCAACTGGGGGAGAGGGCTCTGATGGTAGATCATCTGTATCTTGGGACGAATCATCAGTCCAAGGATCATAGGGCTGATCTCCAGCACCTAGTGGATCTTCAGCGGGGAGAAATGGTGCTAATCCTGAAGGACCAGGCTTAGGCATCAGAGGTGGCACAGACTGCATCGATGGAGGCACCGAGGGGACCGGTGACATCGATGGACGAGTCAGTGGTAAAATCCCAGACTGTGGAATAGGTATCGGTGTTTCCTCATCATCCGATAAGGGAACTGGTGTAGAAGGCACCGGAGCTACCGGTGCTCTCGGTTCCATCGGTGGAAAGGCACCAATCAACGCATCAAATCTACCCAGCAGCGGTGCGAGTGCTACGGGAATCGGATCAGTGACCGGCTCGTTGGAGGTTGAAAGCCCTGAAGTGCTTTACCGCTGGCCTCTTGGATCATCCGATGCAATTCCTCGCGGAAGCCTGGGGCATGGAACCCCGGCACCAGAGTAGGAGGCAGCACTGGCGTAGCCAGAGGGTCCACCAGTGAAGTTGGAATCGCGGATTCCAGCACCACTGAAGGTGGGGAATGCCTCAGTGACCCGGTCACAGAAGAGGATAGGGCCTTTTCTGGATGGGGCTTCTTTGTTGGTGGCTCTGTCGATGTCGAGGACTTGCCTGGATCAACCGACTGAGCCTTGTGATGACTGTGTCCATGTTTTTCACGATGATCTCCTCGGTCCTTTTCTTGAGGAGGCAAGGAGGGAATTGATACCTTTGGAATCGTTGATGCCAGTTGGGCAGCAGTGGTGTCCCGGTGCTGGCGAGAGGTCGATGGCACCGGCTCGGATGAAGTCGAAGCTATCGATGAGTCGGGGTTTTTGACTGAAAGAGAAACTCCATTTTCTCTAAACGAGCCTTACGGCCCTTTGGTGTCATTTGGGCACATTTGGTGCAAGTTAGGACATCGTGGTCGGACCCCAGACACATAACACAGACCCCGTGCAGGTCAGTGATGGACATTGTTCGAGTACAGTCGGGGAACAGACGAAAACCCAACGCCATGACTCCAACAAAAATTTAGCCGCGGTGCGGTCAATGGCCAATAGGTCCCGAAGGGAATCGACCATAACAAGAGTAAAACCTTACCTTTCAACTGCGGAGTATGGATATCAATAGGGGGACCCCTATGGGGTAACATTTTTTTTTTAAATTTTGAAAGAAGTTCCGTGAGGAAAATTCCTGTCAGGAATCTCAAGAGAGCTCCTTAACCCGCGTGGCTACTGCTGCGCGGAAAAAAGAAGACTGAAGGGGGACCCCTGCTGAATGCAGGGTTGGTGCATTGCTGGGCATGTCCAGTAGGTGCCAGTCAAAGTTCTAGAAACTTTGACAAAAGTGTTCCGTGATTGGGCTCCATCCTGATGATGTCACCCATATGTGAGGACTACCATCCTGCTTGTCCTGTGAGAATTATTAGTACTACAGCTATATTGAGTATAAGAAACATAACAGATATACTTACACCATACAAGAAAGCCCAACTAAACAGGAGGAAGTATGTGGTCAGGATATATAGAAACATAGAAATGACGGCAGAAGAAGACCAAACGGCCCATCCAGTCTGCCCAGCAAGCTTTCACAGTTATTTTTCTCATACTTATCTGTTACTCTGAACACTGAGGTCAGGGCCCTTAATGATAACTTTTTGGTTCTAATTTCCTTCCACCCCTGCCATTGATGTAGAGAGCAGTGCAAGAACTGCATGAAAGTGATCAAGCCTAATTGGTTAGGGGTAGTAACTGCCGCAATAAGCAAGCTACTCCCACGCTTATTTGTTTACCCAGCCTGTGCAATTTAGTCCTTGTTGGTTGTCTTAATATAAATCATCTTTTCTTCATTCCCCCCTGCCATTGAAGCAGTGAGCTGCGCTGTATATTGATATATGGGCAGCCTAACATGAAGACTTTGGCTCAGGACTTTGGTCCACTCAGTTTATCCAGAATCCTTTGCTTTCTTGACCTAACAAACTGCTGGCATACAAGGAACTCAGACTGACCTGAGCGTGAATGGCTACTGGGAGACATCTGGAATGAATTCAGACCTAGCCAGATATGATGAAGGGTCATGAGGTCACAAGAACATATGGACCAACTATGTTCTCACAGAATCCGGTCTCTCATCTGAAGAGGCCCAGTGTAACTGGATATTCCCATAAGATTAGGAGTCTGATCAAAAGACTGGCACAGAAGTGACAGAACAAAGAACTACTAAGAACTACTAGACTGATTTATATCCATCAGCAGACACACGTGGGTCTATGCCTAATTGGAACTTAAGGTGGGAGGTGGGACCAGGGAAGCTTAGCCATAGATCATATGATTTGGACACATGACATGTGGTACCTGATACTCTATGCAGTCCTATTAGGGATCTTTGTATGTTTTATCTATAAAAAGTCAGCCCTCACTTACAAACGTTGAGACAGACACACATGAGAGCTTTCTCGCTCTGTCTCCCAGAGGTCTCATAAGATTGGCTTTTAATATTAAATAAACAAATTGGTTTGTATTAAAGTTGGACCTCTGTGTATTATTGAAGCAGCACAGTTAAGCTAACATGGCACTAACAAATTACACAATATGTATTCAAAGTGAAGTAGCAGGCTTAATTGGTTTGGGGTAGTAACCGCCACAACAAGCAAGCTACTCCTACGCTTATTTGTGAATGCAAATCCTTTGTCCCACATTTCCTCTAGACGTTGAAGCATAGAGCAATGTTGGAGTCGCATTAACCGTGTGTATGTTTATTGAATGAGGGTATTAATCACCGGTAGTAGCCGTCATTCCCGCAAGCCACCCCTATGCCTCTTCTCTTCATTCACATCCTCTATACTTTATGGATCCACAGTGTTTATCCCACGCCCATTTGAAATCCTTCACAGTTTTAGTCTTCACCACTTCCTTTGGAAGAAATACTTCCTGACAATAAATTACTTTAACACCATCACACTATGTTGATGAGGGCTTCTGTTACTTTACAATTCCAAGTACTTAGCTGAACATTTTCCTCCTACTAAACCACATCTGTATGAAAATAACCCAATTAAAATAAACAAGCTTTGGGATGCATAATCTGAAAGCAAGTTGCTTATCTATAACAGGTGCAAGGCATATATTCATAGGATCTAATTCAAAGGGGATTTGTGTGAATCCTGTGAGGACTTAGATCCTGCTGTCCTCAGAGAATACGTTACAGGTAAGCAACTTTCGCTTTCTCTGATGACAAGCAGAATGTGAAGTCTTCACACATGGGGAATCCCCCTAGCTCCAGATACATGACTGAGGCTCTATTATAAGCCAGACTGTGCAAAGCTAGTTCACCTTTGTAGACGTGTAATCTGGGGGAAAATATTAAAAGGATAATTTACTGCTTAAAGATGAAGTCTGATACAACCTTGAGCAGAAACTAAGGATATGTGCACAGAACTACCCTATTAAAAAACTTAGCATAAGACAGATAACTCACTTACTGATTATGTGCCAAAGTGACCACCACCACCAAAAATATGACTTTCCAGGTCAGGTAGTTCAGCTCACAAGAACCTAATGGTCAAAGAGATCTTTCATCAACTGGACGAGTTATCACATGAAGGTCCCAAGACACAGCAGGATGCTTTACCAGAAGCAAGCCCCACATGGATCTGACAACTAAAGGCTCTACAGAGATGGGTTTACCTTCTATGTGGTGGTAAGTGCCAATTGCACCAAGATATAGAAGGTATTCAAGCAGCTGTTGTGCAGAACTGGAGAAAGAATCTAGGGCCCTTCTCCTATACCAGAAGGTAAACCATTTGTTTTCCTTGTGGAATCCTTTCTAGAGACTAGAAGAATTCAAGACATCCTCATATAAGTTAAGGGAATTCAATGCTACCCTCTCAATATCCAAGCTGTAAGGGCTAAAGATGGGATGATGCAGTTTTCCCTGGTTCTGAGTGATGACAGTTGGGGAATTTCCTAACCTGATTGGTTCCCTAATGGATTATTCCCAGAGGAGTAGAAACTAAATCTGTCTTTGTCAATAGAAGGCTATGAAGATTATGGTACCCCAGTCTCTTCTGAGTTTTAGTAAGATTTTTGCCACTAGAGGAACTGGAGGATAACTTTACAGAAGTCCATTTGGCCCAATCTAAAAAGAAGACATCTCAGGCTAGTTTGCCTTGAGTCCTCTTTCTGGAGCAGAAGCAAACATTTACCATGGGTGTTCCTTACTCATGGAATATATGAATTTCTTCTCCCTTGTCCAGGAGTTTTCAGGATCCAACTCAATCTGTCCACTAGGATATTCTCCTTGCTTGCCAGGTACATGGCCTTTAGGCTACCCCTTGAGATGGACCAGGTCCAGATGTGGACAGCTTACTGATACAGAAGTACAAGCCTGTTCTGCCCTACTTGTTCATGTATAACACTGTTACCCAATTAGCTGTCTAATGAGGACTAGTTTGTTGGCCAATTGATCTCTAAAAGCTTTGACAGCATATATCACATTGCCTTAGCTCTAGGAAGTTATCTGATGGAGCTTTTCCTGACCAGACAAAAGTCCCTAGATATAAAGCCTGTCTTACAGGCTCTGTCATTAACCCAAACCTTGTATCCCAATAATAATCTCACCCACCTTTAAACCTTCACTTGTTTATTCAAAAATCAATTCTTATTAAAAAAAATTTTATTAAAAAAAATTTTATGCGGGGAAAGGTAAGTTTCATACGCTTGAATGCATGCCTTCCACGGCCTTGCTTCTTTTATGTGATGTAATCATTAACTTACCTCCCCTCCCACTCCCTTTATTTTTTACTCTATTTTTTTTAAAGAAATTTTATATATTCTAAATTTGGCGCTTTGAATGAACAGTTCTTTGTTAAGAAAAAAGTGATACAATTTTTCACCCGTTTGGGGTTCAAGGGAGAATGAATTACTGAGAAGCCTGTATAGGCAGAAATCAATAGTATGACATCGGCGTTTTGGTTATAAAATTAAATTGGATAACAATAAGAATTCATTGAAAAGCCTCCAAGGGCATCATTTAATAAACATTAACAGATTTTAATAAAAATTCATTAACAAAAAAATTTCTTTAAAAAAATAGAGTAAAAAATAAAGGGAGTGGGAGGGAGGTAAGTTAATGATTACATCACATAAAAGAAGCAAGGCCTTGGAAGGCATGCATTCAAGCGTATGAAACTTACCTTTCCCCGCATAAAATTTTTTTAATAAAACTTTTTTTTAATAAGAATTGATTTTTGAATAGACAAGTGAAGGTTTAAAGGTGGGTGAGATTATTATTGGGATACACGGATTGTATAAGTAGTTTGGTCTCACTTTTAGCAGAGATTGGAAGAATCAATTAACCCAAACCTGACATGCTTTTTATAGATAAATCCCCACCCAATCCCACACACACACACACACACACAAAACACAAGCACACATCCCAGTCAATCATCCCTCCAGCACCCCTAGGAACCCCCTCCCCTTTCCCCTCCCTCCCAGGATTTAATTACCTGAAAAGAAGGAAGGCTCAATCATTCCAATAAGAAGGAAAACAAAGAAACAAAGTGTATGTAGGGACAGGAAGTAGAGATCTTTATTTCACAATTACCTTCCAAACTCCAGGCCAAAGAATAACCTGTCATTTTGCTGACTCTCTGAGTCACAAATTACAAAAAGTATTCTATCTTTCCCACCATTTATACATTGTAGTACATGTAGGGCCAGTGCAAGGGTACTAGGCGCCTAGACGAACCTTCTGCCTTGCGCTTACCCCCACCCACTCCAACCCCAACCTCATTCACTCAGACAGGCCCCCTTCTCTTGCACACACTTAGGTTCCTTGTCTCATTTGCACATGCACCCTTACATAGGCTTCCTCCGTCTCTCTCTCACTAACACCATTGCTCTCTAGTACACACTTAATCCCTCTCTCTCACACAAACAACACAGGCCCCGCTCGAGGCCCACCAAGACTCTTGCTTCTCTCAGCCGTGAGCAGGATAGGTGCTACTTGTGGCCCGCTGAGTCTCTGCCACTGAAGACCCACCAAGTCTACTCCTCTCAGCTGTGAGACAGGCTCTGCTCGCAGCCCATATAGCTGCTCTTTGCCACCCCCTAATGGCTGGTGCCCTAGGCGACCGCCTAGTTCACCTATTGGGACACGCAGGCTCTGAGTAAATGGAGAGAATGTCCTTGGGAAACCAGAAAAGGTAGCATTAAACACATAGTAATACTGCTAAATTAGCAACTGACCAAAATGTTTAAAGCTGCGACTGCCATTCTATGCAGGTAACCCCCATGCAGAAATGTTACTCCAAGAGTAACCACAGGTTCTTGATTCTTAATTTCCATCCTCTAGCTCGGCGATCCCCAACCTTTCAAGAGAAGTTCCACATGGAATATTTTAGTTCACAGAGAGGGCTGGTGTGGGTACCTTTTCAGAGTTTGCTGAACCGGATCGGGGAGGGGGCCACCCTTCCAAATTTCTTGCTAAGAAGGGTTTGAGGAGTGATCATGTCTGGCACTTTGAGTGATTTGAAATGTTGGAAAGAGGAGAGATAGGGGACAGGGCTGTAGCAGATAGAGTATAATTTCTAAATCTCTACAAAATTAGCAACTCTGTACAACACCAGAAACTTTGCTCCCTGTTTCCCTGTCTTCCCCAATATGCTTCTCTGCTCTCCTTATGGTTTTTTGTACCCCTTACCCCTTCCCCTGTTACTTGTGATTTCCGTTGCTTTTGTTCCATGTAAACCGAGGTGATGTTTCGACTAACATCGGTATAGAAGACTTTTAAATAAATAAATAAATATTTCACCACCACCACCCCCCACACTGAAATGGGATGGGGTAGATAGGCAGTTTTTGTGCATTTCGTGCACACTCATTCACATGCCCCACATGCTCCCTCTTTACTTCCTTCCCCTTTCTCATACTTTTCCCTCACCCATTCTCCATTTTCCCCTCCTCTCACTTCCCTCCCCCTTTCCTTTCCTCTTCTGCAACATTCTGAGTTTGTGGTATGAGCAAAAACACCCCCCCTCTGGAGACTCTAGACCAGGAAGAGACACTCAGATTCAGTACATGGATTATAATAATGAGGATTTTGGTCACATGATGTGCTGAATGGAAGAGGTCGCCCTTTCTGCTGGTCTGGGATCCTTCCCCTCTTAATAGACTAAATTCCACATTTATTCTTACAGCATTGTGGCAAAAATATTGTCTGGTATTTTGGATACCTTAGAGCAGTGGTTCTTAACCTTTTTCCCATCGTCACACACCTGATGGACAATACTCACATATTACACACTCCTCATTACAATCTACAGTGGAAATTAAAAAAAAAAATTTACTTTTATTGTTAAGAATGACACAAAGGAACGATAAGAGTACTCTCTCTGACCAGAAATTATATAAATCTCCCGTACCAGAACAGCACCAACTTCCAGCACTCAAACAGTAACCACTTTACCTAAGAAAAGGAAACACTGAAAATATTACACCAGGCTTTAAAACTCCAATACTCCTCCTATTAGGAAAATGGAACAAGCCAGGTTGCTAAAGAGCCCTACCTAAAAACTATATGCCAGCTGAATACCTCACACGTCAATCACGTGTGTAGACCCTCACCTAACAAAGAATAGGCTAGAGGATTCTGCAAGTGATCCACAAAGAGAAGGAAAAACTAAAGGCTACTGAACCAAAAAGGCGGAAGCTTCCAATGAATTCTCTATGGAGATTGTGTCCAAACCTTTGGTGACTGAAGTCAATTTGGCAGTGGCCTCTGTCAGAGGACTGATTGTTAAAATGTATCAGATGACTGAAAGAGTCAATTTTAGAAATTGCAAAAAATTTAACTGCAGCAGAATCTAGAATATCTACTGTAGAACAATGAAAATACATGCTAGAGTCAGAGGTGGAGAGGCTGAACAGAATGGCAGGTAAAATGGAAGACAAAACAGATGATCTCAAGAATCATTCTTGGCAAAACAATTTGAGATTCTTGGGCTTTTTGGAGGCAGTACCTGATGCGGAACTGGTACAAATATTGTACTCCTGGTTGCCCTGTGAACTGCAGTTGAGAATGGAGAGCAATTGCGCACACAGACAGGCCGATTTAATAAAAGGTGTGGGAGAGCAGGCACTCCGAGTTGAGTGCCCGATCTCCCGAAGTGCACCCAGGCACCTCTCCTGGGCGAGTGATTCCATATATAAATTAGGCCGGATACTAATAAGGAGGCGCTAGGAACAAAAGCGCGCCCCTAGCGCCTCCTTATTAGCGGAAGTGGTGGCTGTCAGCGGGTCAGACAACCGACGCTTAATTTTACCGACATCGGTTCAGCTGCACTCCGCCTCAGAGAAACAGGGGCAGGTTTTCCTCTCTGAAGTTTTCGTATTGGTGAGGAAGAGTGAATGTGACAGTGGTATGGCAGCTAGATGTATATTTGAAATCAGGGAGTGTAGAAGCCTTCAGACCTCAGGCTCTTCAAAGCCAGTTTTATTATGGTAGAATAACGTTTCTTGAAGTTCGTTCCTGTGTTCATCTGGATGCTGTTGATAGTCCAGAGTATACGTGAAGACCATTTTGTGATACACCTGATGAAATAACTGAAGGTGATCGCGTCATGGACGACCATGGTCTGGGCGTATAAGTTTCTAGGATGGGTTCTACATCGACAGAGACCTCTAGGTTCAGTAATGGTCTACCTCTCTGCAATTCCTGCGGAGCGGGGGCAACCTGCATGGCGCAGCATATACTACCATAAGAAGCTTGCTGGGCAGACTGCATGAACCATTTGGTTCTTGCCTGCCATTACTGTTATTATGCATGTTGTTTTTGCAAGGTTGAGACTCCGTTTATTACGAAAAAGCTTTTAACTGCTTTGATATAAATGGTTAAGTAGCCTAAGGTGGTACTGACACCTGAGTGAGTTTGGAAAAAAAACACTGAATGGCATCAGCATATACAGAGTAAGCAAATGTTGCTTACCTGTAACAGGTGTTCTCACAGGACAGCAGGATGTTAGTGCTCACATATGGGTGACATCACAGGATGGAGCCCAATCACGGAACACTTTTGTCAAAGTTTCTAGAATTTTGACTGGCCACTACTGGGCATGCCCATCATGGCACTAACCCTGCAGCCAGCAGGGATCCCTCTTCAGTCTTATTTAAAAGCTACAAGCAGTGCCGAAAAATAAAATAATAAAACGAACCCAACACCGCGGAGTGGCGGGCGGGTTTCATGAGGACCAACATCCTGCTATCCTGTGAGAACACCTGTTACAGGTAAGCAACATTTGCTTTCTCACAGGACAAGCAGGATGGTAGTCCTCACATATGGGTGACTACCGAGCTGAGGATGTCCGAACATGTACCAAATGTAGCCAAAGGCGTGCAACAGGCACAACCGGGGTGGAATTTGGTAGAGTGCATCCTGAACCCCACCGGGCAGGCGGAAGGGTGTTGGTACGCCACGTCGTAAATAGGCTACGCAAGACAGACTGACCGAAGATAGAATCTTGCCTTCCGGCTTTGTCTAAACAATAGTGGGCTGTAAAAGTATGGAGAGAACTCCAAGTGGCAGCCCTGCAAATGTCAGGAAGCGGCACCGATCGTAGGTGAGCTACTGAAGTCGCCATGGCCCTCACAGAGTGTGCTTTAACACGGTCTTGGAGTGGAATGCCCGCTTACTGATAGCAAAAGGATATGCAGTCCACCAACCAGGAGGAAAGAATCTGCTTACCTCAGGCTGCCCCAATTTGTTAGGATGGAAAGACATAAATAATTAAGTGCTCTTTCTGTGGGCAGCTGTACAGTCTAGATAAAATGCTAGAGCCCATTTGCAGTCAAGGGTATGCAGAGCCTGCTCTTCTGGATTGGAATGGGGCCGGGAAAAGAAGGTAGGTAATATAATGGATTGATTAAGATGAAACTCTGATACTACCTTAGGTAAGAATTTAGGGTGAGTGCGAAGTACTGCCCGGTCTTGCAGAAGTTTAGTGTAAAGGCGGATAGGTAACTAGGGCCTGTAATTCACTAACCCTGTGAGCTGAAGTGATTGCCAGAAGGAAAATCACTTTCCATGTGAGATAGCGAAGTTCACAGGAGTGGAGAAGCTCAAAGGTGGTTTCATGAGCCGACCCAAAACCAGGTTGAGGTCCCAAAAAGGGGCCGGAGGACGCAGTGGAGGCTTGAGGTGAAGCAAGCCCTTCAAGAAGCGTGTTACAAGGGGTTGTACTGAGACAGGGACACCCCCGATACCTTTATGGAAGGCGGCTACCGCACTGACATGCATTCTAATGGAGGAAGTTTTAAGACCTGACTCTGACAAGTGCCAGAAACTTCGAGATTGGACAGGTAAAGGGATCAAGGGCCTGAGAAGAACATCAGGACGTGAACCTGTTCCATTTGTATGAATACAATTTTCTCGTGGAAGGCTGTCAGGGACAGGACCTGAAGATTGGGGTTGCGAAGGCACCCGTCGTTTTGAGTGATTAGAAGCGGGTCTGTTCCCAGAGGAATGTGCCTGCGAATGGAAAGATCCTGAAGAATTGGAAACCACACTTGGTGGGGCCAGTGGGGTGCTATCAGGATCATGGTTCCCTTGTCCTGACGTAACTTCACGAGAGTCTTCGAGAGAAGCGGAAGTGGAGGGAATGCTTATAGGAGAGCAGGCGACCATGATAGGGAGAACGCGTCTCTAGGTAGATAATGTTGGCAGCGAGTGAGAGCAGAAATTGCCTACTTTGCGATTCTGGAGTGACGCAAAGAGGTCTATTTGAGGATAACCCCATTTTTGGAAGATGAGTTCACTACTGAGGGGTTTAGAGACCACTCTTGCGGTTGAAAGTTGCGACTCAACTTGTCTGCCAACACGTTGTCCACTCCCGGCAAGTAGGTGGCCCTGAGGTACATTGAATGGGAGAGGGCCTCCACCCATATCTGTGCAGCTTCCTGACACAGAAGGTAGGATCCTGTCCCTCCTGGTTTGTTGATGTACCACATGGCCACCTGGTTGTCTGTCTGGATCAGGATGACTTGATTGGACAGGTGATCCTGAAATACTATGAGAGCGTATCTTATTGCTTGAAGCTCCAGGAAATTTATTTGGTGTTTGGCTTCCTCTGGAAACCAGGAACCTTGTGTCTGAGATCGGCCATATGGGTTCCCCATCCGAAGTTGGAAGCATCGGTAGTGAGAATTATTTGAGGGTTTGGCGCTTGAAAGGGCAAGCCCTGTAGAAGATTGATGTGATTCGTCCACCAGGCGAGAGATAGATGGAGTGAGCCGGTGACGTGGACAATGGTCGACAGGGGCTGAAGGGACTGTATCCATTGCGACCTTAGAGTCCACTACATGACTCTCATTGCCAGGCGGGCCATTGGTGTGACCTGAACTGAGGACGCCATGTGTCCTAGAAGGATGAGAAAACGATGAGCAGTCATCGAGTGTTGCGACTGCAGGTGTTGTGCCAGAGACACGAGAGTGAGGGCTCGTTGTCGAGGCAGGAAAGCCTTTGCCTGTAAGGTGTCCAAGTCTGCCCCAATGAACGATAAGGTTTGAGATGGGACTAAGGAGGATTTGTCGTAATTGACGAGAAATCCGAATTAAATTAGAGTGTGTAAGGTGAGATGTAGGGATGACAAAGCGGATTGCTGAGTCGGAGCCCTGATTAACCAGTCATCCAGATAGGGGTAGACGTGAACACCTTGAGTCCTGAGGAAGGCGGCAACCACGGCGAGGCATTTTGTAAAGACTCGTGGTGCAGATGCTAGGCCGAATGGAAGCACTTGGTATTGATAGTGCTTAGGGCCTACGAGAAACCTCAGGAATTTGCGATGAGATAGAGTTATCGCAATATGAGTGTATGCGTCCTGAAGGTCAAGAGAGCAGAGCCAGTCTGAAGAAGAGGAAGCAGGGAGCCCAAGGTTACCATCTTGAACTTTTCTCTCTGGAGGTACTTGTTGAAGGCTCATAGATCCAAAGTTGGACGAACGCCTCCCGATCTTTTGGGGATTAGAAAGTACCGGGAATAGAACCAGAGGCCTTGCTGAGGCGATGGTACTGGTTCTATTGCTCTGGACTGGAGTAGGAGGGAGGCCTCCTGTTCCAGGAGCAATGAATGGTCGGATGTTCTCCATGTTATTAGAGGTGGGGAATCCGGCGGGATGGAGAGAAAGTTGAGATGATACCCTTGAGCAATTATTGCTAGGACCCAGTGGTCCGAGGTGATCGATTGCCATATGTTGTTGAAATGGCACAAGCGGCTTCCCACTGGGATATTTGGTAATGGAATCTGGCTGCTGCTCTCTCTGCGAGAGTCAAAAACCAGAAGCAGGGCCCGGTTGGGGGGCTGTCTGTGGCTTTTGCTTTCGAGTTTGACGAGACTGTGATTTGAGGAATGGTCTTGCAGAGTAGCATCTAGCTGCTGGCGGGTAGGACTTCTTTGGTCTATAAAAAGATTTTTTAGAGTCCTTTCGGAAAGGCTGTTTAGAAGGATAATCCGAAGGAAACAGAGAGAGCTGTCAGAGTCTCATGATGGTCCTTTAGCTCAGCCACTGTCTTTTGAATCTGCTCGCCAAAGAGATTGTTTCCTATGCAGGGGAGGTCGGACAACCGCTCTTGCACTTCTGGACGAAGGTCTGAAGACTTAAGCCAAGCCCATCGTCTTGCTGAAATAGCGGCTGCAGACACTCTGGTTGCATGTCAAAGATATCATAAAATGGCCTAGGGTGTGGAACTTTTCTGGAAGTGATTAAGGCATGGAGGTTGCCAAATCTTGTAGTTGCTTAAAAATGACTATTATATTGGGTCATATATAGTTGGTAAGCAGCAATTCGGAGGATCAGCATTGATCCTTGAAAGACTCGGCGACCAATGGTATCCAAAAACTTCTGTTCCTTGCCAGGTGGAAAGGAAGTATGAGTTTTGGACCTTTTTGCTTTCTTTTGCGCAGATTCAACCACCACAAATTGGTGATCCAATTGAGGCTTTTGAAAACCTGGGGCTGACTGCACCAAGAAGGTAGAGTCAGTTTTCCTGTGGACTGGTGCAATGGAGCCAGGGTGCTCCCAGTTCTTTTTGAGAAGGTCAAGAAGAACTTGATGGATGGAGGTGATTTCCTTGGGTGCATCCAGGAATTGCAGCAACTCCATCATCTGATATCGGTCGTCCTGTTCTGTCAGTAACTGGAAGAGGACCAATTCAGACATGTCCTTCACAAAGTTTATGAAAGAAAGGTCCTCTGGAGGAGAATGTTTTCTACTTTCGGTGGGTGAAGGTGGTGAAGGCAAGTCATCGGTGTCTGGTGAGGAATCATCAGTCCAGGTATCATAAGGATCAGCACCTGTCTCTCTAGGAACTGTAGAGGGACGGGGTAGTTGGATACCTGAAGGTCCCGGTTTAGGCTCCGGAGGCACCGATGAAAGTGATGAAGGCCTCGGCGCAGGCATCGATGGCACAGATGGGGGTATGGGTATCTATCTCGATGGCTGAATCAGAACTCCCAAAGGAGGAATGCGGAACGGTGTTTCTCCTCCCGATGACAAAGCAAGCAGGAGGCCACAGGAGCCATCGGTGACCCGGGATCCACTGGAGGAAAAGCGGTAATAAGCGCATCCATCCTCGATAGCAGCAGTGCCAATGCTGCTGGAATCGGGTCGGTGCTCAGTTCCACTATCGGTACCGATATCGGTGCCGGGGGAACCTGGAGTCGATGCATCGCCTTGTCGATGGCCTCCTGAACCATCCGGTCCAGTTCTTCACGGAGACCTGGAGCAAGCAGCCCCGGCTCCGGAACAGAAAAAGGAGGCAGAGGCATAGCCGGACGGACCACTGTTAGGAGGCGGAGTTGCAGCTCCCGACGCCCTGTCGGGTGAGGATTGCCTCGGTGACCCGGTCGCCGAAAAGGTCGGTGCCTTTTCTGGATGGGGTTTCTTCGGCGGCGACTCAGACGATGGCGAGGTCAATGGTTTCGATACCTCGATGGTCCGAGACTTTCGATGCCGATGGCGGTTTCTCCTTCCGATCCCCTCGGTCCTGAGGGGGAGAAGAGGGTGTCGAAGGCCGAGAAGTGATCGACGCCGGGTGGTCACCGGTCAGTGGTCGATGCTGGAGCGACGTTGACGGTGCCTGTTCCGATGAAGTCGATGCAATGGACGGAGTTGGGGTTTGAGCACGGAAAAGAAGTCCCATTTTCTCCATTCTGGTCTTGCGAACTTTTGGTGTCATTAGGACACATTTGGTGCAGGTCCAGACATCGTGCTCTCATCCAAGACACATTACACAGACTTTATGTGGGTCTGTAATGGACATGGTACGAGTACAGTCCAGACACAGACTGAACCCCGACGCCAAGGCCATAGAAAAAAATCGAGCCGCGGTACGGTCAACGGCCAGTAGGCCGCGAGGGCCAAACTCGACGGTAATCGACGGAAAACAGGTACAAACTTACCGGAGTACCGCGGACTGAAAAAAGTTAACGGAGGGACCCCTGTGGGGCAATTTAACTTTAAATAATTCTGTGAGGAAAATTCCTGTCAGGAATCCTTGCAGAGCTCCTTAACCGCATGACTACTGCTGTGCGGAAAAAAGAAGACTGAAGAGGGACCCCTGCTGGCTGCAGGGTTAGTGCCATGCTGGGCATGCCCAGTAGGGGCCAGTCAAAGTTCTAGAAACTTTGACAAAAGTGTTTCATGATTGGGCTCCATCCTGTGATGTCACTCGTATGTGAGGATTACCATCCTGCTTGTCCTGTGAGAAATATAAATCCAAGCCAGAGAGTAATTTAGAGATGGATTTCAGAAAAAAAGATTAAAGAAAGAGGTTCAGAGCAAAGATATCCAAGGAACACCAGTATTACAGGGAAACCAAGAAGACATTTCTTGACCTCAGAGAACCTGGTAGTTTGGCTTGTCAAATAGGAACAAAACCAGTATAGAACTGAACCAGCAATGCCAGTTTCACTTAAACAACAACTGAGTATATTATGGTCAACAGTGCTGAAAGCATTCATATGGTATTTGAATAGAATCAGCTATGCTAAGTGTAAGAAGTTGACTCCTTTATATTCTACAAGCCGTTAAGCCCGTCACAACGGGCTACATTACATTTTTGTTTTCGGTCCATTTTCGAAAACAGCACCCTCCTACACTTTTTCTCCCTCATTCCCCCTTCCCCTCAGTCACTCACCCCCTTCCCACCCCTCAGTCTTACTCTCTGTCTCCCACTGCCTCCTTCCCCCTCACTCTCACCTCCCTCCCCTTCCCTCAGTCACTCCCACCTCTCTCCCCTTCCCTCAGTCACTCCCCACCCTGTCTCAATCCCATCTCCCTCAGCCCTCCTCCACTCCCTTTTTCTCTGCTCCACAACTTCTTACCCTTCCACTTACTCACATCCCTGTCTCTCACCTCTCCCTCTCCCCTCACTCTTCCCCACCCCCTACCTCCCTCCCAGTCCCTCCCTCAGTCCCTTCCCCTCCCTCCCCCTCACTCAGTCCCTCCCCCTCACTCAGTCCCTCCCTCCCTCCCTCTCACTCCCTCCCTCCCTCTCACTCACTCCCTCCCTCTCTAATGGCCGCCGTCGTCATTCGCCGCCGCTCGCTACCGCTGCCGCCGCCACTGCCGCTGCCACCCGCCGCCGCCACTCGACGCCGCCATGTTTTGTTTTTTTTTTTTACACTGGCTAAGACCGACGTCCTTGCCCGCACATGCGCAGTAGAGCTGTGCTCTACTGCGCATTTGCGGGCCGTCGGTCATGGCCCATTTATAAGGTAGATAAAAGCGAGAGCTGCATCCACAGAGTTTTTTGCTTTGTGAATCTATAGAGGCGGTTCTTGCTTTTATGGTATATGAAGGAGTCAACTACACCTGTCTCCATAGAGTCAAAAAGCAAAAACTCTATGGAGGCAACTCTCATTAAGGAAAATATACCTGATTCTTATACTTAGCATATAAATACAAATACCTCCTATTAATACAATATTTGAATTCCAAACTCACATTTTATTTTATTTTATTTATTTATTTAACAGTTTTTTATACCGACCTTCATAGTAAATTACCATATCGGATCGGTTTACAGATTAACAAAAGGGAAAAACAACAAGAGTAACAAATCCACGTAAACGAAAGATAACAATAAGTAGGAATAAGTCAAAAATTACAATCAACAAGGGGAGAGAACTTGGAAGCTTGCAACAAGCTGGAAGGAAGATAGGCCGGTAAAAGAAATTTTACCATAGAAAGTACAAGTTAAAAACTTAGATGGTGTTTTAACCTTAATGACTCAGAGTCCATTTATTCCTTCATTGAAAAATGGAGTGCCAGACCGAGTAACAATGAAGGCCAACTATTGATTGTCTGGTTCAGGGAAGGCTTGTTGAAAGAGCCAGGTCTTAAGTCCTTTTCTGAAAGTTAAAAGGCATGGCTCCAGTCTGAGGTTTGATGGAATACTGTTCCAGATCAATGGGCCTGCTATTGAAAAGGCTCTGTCTTTGGTCATAGCGAGGCGTGAGGCTTTAGTGGGGGGAACATTCAGCGTGCCTTTGTACATGTCTCTAGTTGGTCTGATAGAAGAATAGAGTTTAAGAGGTATTTCCAGGTCAAGTTGAAGTTGATGATGGATAGTTTTATGGATTAAGGTGATTGATTTGTAAAGAATTCTGTAATTTACTGGTAACCAATGTAGATTCCTGAGAATGGGTGATATGTGATCGTGGCGGCTGGTACTGGTTAACAATCTTGCTGCCGCATTTTGAATCATCTGCAGCGGTTTAGTAGAGGATTTGGGAAGTCCTAGTAGCAGGGCGCTGCAGTAGTCTATTTTGGAGAACAGTAACGCTTGGAGGACTGTCCTGAAATCGTGGAAGAATAAGAGAGGTCGTTTTAGGACCTGTAATCTGTAAAAGCAATCTTTCGTTGTTGTGTTGACCATTTTCCTGAGGTTTAGTCGGTTGTCTAGAATCACCCCAAGATCTCTCACCTGTTTACATGTGATGTGAGCGTTGAATGATGTTGGTTGATGGATATTATCATTTGAGGAGATGAGGAGAAGCTCTGTCTTAGAAGCGTTAAGGACCAAGTTTAAGCTATTGAGTAGATTGGTGATGGAAAGTAGGCAGTTATTCCAATGGGTGAGCGCTTTTGCTATTGAATCTGTTATGGGGATTAGAATCTGTACGTCGTCTGCGTACAGATAATGAATTAGATTGAGATCTGTTAACATTTGGCAGAGGGGGAGGAGGTATATACATTTAACACTGGCTTAAAAATTATATGCTAATGTGAATGTTATGGATTAATTGCTGTTCACTATTATGCACAAGAGCAGGAAAATATTTTAAAAACATTCAGATGTTGGAAACCAAAAATAATACTTCTTGTGACTGCAAGCATGAAGAACTCAATGAAAAATAGAAATGTAGTTTTATCTACTCGCCTACATTTTAATGAATGAATTTCTCAATTATAAGCACCAAACGTCATAGAACCAGACAAATTAGCAAATCAATAAGTCGTCCAATACAGACCACAACCAAAGTTAAATTTAAAAACAAGTTTAAAAACAAGTTTAAGCTCATTGAGCAAAAATGTACTAATGCTACTACTCTCCTCTATAATTTATGCAGCATTCTCAATTTTATCAAGTTTAAATGCTAGAAATACCAATAAAGATATTACCGTTTTGTGATCTGTAGAGGGTCACTGAGAATGTGATCATTTTCAAACGTTTCCTTGTCAAACAGTCTCCTTACACAGTAGTTTGCAAGCTGTTCCATAAGGAGGAATGTTTCATTAATGTGCAGTAGCATTGAAAAGTAGTGATCTTCTCCTCGGGAGCACACATGTATGCTCTCTGTCAGAAGAACAGTTGAGGTTTTTTCAAGTTTGGAGATTTCATCCCATGAGATGATGAGCTTTACTGCAAACATAAATAAAGCCAAGTAATCACGTTATATGTTCTCCTTATATTTGCTATTCTGTTTAAAAAAGGATGAAATTATAAGCTCCCATTATAGGAATTCCTCTAAATGGCACAGCCTTCACTTTTGAACACAAAACAAATTTTTCACATTATGTGTCTGTATGAAAACCAAGACACCTGTGTCTTTATACTATATTAAGAATGCAGAAATAAAAGATCTGTGAGGAAAAATAATTTCTTCAAATTTAACAGCCTGCTGAAACTACTTACTTTCTGCACCCAGCAAAAATGAGTAGAAGCTGAGAAAGTTGGTACTAAGATAGAGCCACCCCTGACATGGCACCCGTCCTCGCCAATAACTACATGAGTAGTAAGTCACTAACTTCTCCTGCTCTGGTAAACTAAAGCATTTCTCAAACTTCATGAGAATTTCTCGGAACTTCTCCGGATCATCCTCCTTTATACATGAACCTTTTCCTTCTTCAGCGATCAACCCCTAAAAACAAAAACAACTTCATGAGTCTGAAATAGTTATTCAGTGAAGAAATCCATTTAAATTGTGAAATCAAAATTCAGATTTTTTTTTATACCATTACAGAATGCTGCCAACCACAAATAAGGCTACCATTCTTAAACTTACTGATCCTTTACATCTAACATCATGTATGTACTCTGTCATTTTTTTATATACAGATTTCTGTGGCTACCTTTGGGAGGCTCCTCAAACTAAAACAATAAAGATCAGGTTGAAAAACTTTTTTAGGTCATACAACAGGTTGTTCTATGACAGCTCAAAACTGTTCAGTTTACTGGTTAAACCATAATTTTTACATGTTCATGTTCTGTAAAGTGCATCAGAGTTTAGGATGATTGTTTAATGAAATTACATTACACAATCAGTTACATCCACCCAATATCAGTTGCTTAAAGAATTACCCTGAACTTTGCAGTTTGTTGAAATTTCTTTTTTTCCCCCACTATAAGACCAGCCTTTTTTGTTTCATGGCACACCTGACACAGGATTCACTTCATTGTGGCTCACTAACTACTTCCCTATCATCAATTTCTCTTCTCTTCCCTCACCCTCCATCCCACTGGCCATCACCTTCCCTCTTCCCCCCATCAATTGGTACCATCACATTTCTCTTTCCTTCTCTCTTCTTCCAGCTTCCTGGCATCATCATCTTCTCCTTTCCCTCTTCCCCTACCCTCCAGCATTATATTTATTTATTTATTTTAAGTTTTTTTTATACCGATTTTCCTGCATAAAATGCATATCAAACCGGTTTACAATGAAACACAATGAGCAGGAAGTAAAATTCCTTAGTCTAATACATTTAAACGTCAATAATGAAATAATTTTAAACAAAGCAAAAAGCTAAATAACATTAATAAAAGTTAAATTATTAACATAAACATAAATATAATTATATTAGAAGGAGCACAAAGGTTAGCATGAAGGGGAGCACAATGGGGAAAACCCCTTTGTCACGCCCGGCACGCGACGCCTGGTGTAATTGCGCCGTTAATCGGGTCGCCGCTGGCTGGTCATCATGACGTCGGGGGGGGGGGGGGGGGGCGAGTCTTCACATCGCTGATTTTCTCTTTTAACATCTCAGTTCATTTTTACTATTTTTTTGTGTCTTTTTCTCACAAGATGTAGTTTTCTTTAAGTGCCCGATGGTAGTGGGCTGCCCCTCTGTAACAGCGCCTGGTGGAATCGCACCGTTAATCGGGTCGCCGCTGGCTGGTCGTCATGACGTCGGGGGGGCGGGTCTTCACATCGCTGATTTATAGTCACCCCTCACATCATTATAAGAAAATTATTCCTTACCTGCTAATTTTCGTTCCTGTAGTACCAAGGATCAGTCCAGACGGTGGGTTATGCTCCCCGTCCAGCAGATGCAGTCAGAACAAAAGCTCGAGGGGAGGTCCTATATGACCTCATCCCTCGTGCCTCAATCCTCAGTAACTAGACTTACAAAGCCAAAAAGAGAAGAGACGGAGGGATCAAGAACTGAGCATTTTCAATAAGCTGTAATCAAAACATTTGAACTGAGTTAACCAACCCAAACGGAACTTGCAAACCGAACTGTAAACGCAACGAACCCTGGAGCCCCAGGGCGAGCTTAAAAGAAGCAGAAGAGTAGGAGTAACGCGCAGCGGCATATCCCAATAACAACCCCCAAATACCAGGGAGGGTGTCTGGACTGATCCTTGGTACTACAGGAACGAAAATTAGCAGGTAAGGAATAATTTTCTTTTCCCTGTACGTACCAGGATCAGTCCAGACGGTGGGATGTACCAAAGCTTCCCTACACCGGGTGGGCTGATGAAAGCCCTGCTCGTAAGACACTATCTCCGAAGGACCCGAAAACAGGGGCCCGGACATCCAACCGATAGTGCCTAGAGAAAATATGAAGCGACTTCCAGGTGGCCGCTTGGCAAATCTCCTGGGCTGAAACCGAAGAACTTCTGCCCATGACGCAGCCTGAGCACGAAGGGAGTGTGCCTTGACCCCCATCGGTGGCTGTCGACCAACCCCTAGATACGCTGAGGAAATCGCACCCTTCAGCCATCGGGCGATGGTGGTCTTTGAAGCCATTTGCCCCCTTCCTGGGGCCGGACCAGAGAACAAACAGATGGTCCAAGAGACGGAAGTCACTGGTGGATGCCAAGTATTGCATCAGACATCTCCTGACATCCAGGGTCCGGAGGTCTCTGGGGTCCGTCGCCGAGAAGGAGGGAAGTTCCACCGACTGATTTAGATGAAAGGACGAGACCATCTTCGGTAGAAAGGAGGGTACCGTTCTTAAGGAAACCCCGCCGTCAGAGAATAGTAGGTAAGGTTCTCGACAGGACAGAGCCTGGAGTTCCGAGATACGGCGCGCTGAGCTAATGGCCACCAGAAAAATGGTCTTCAAGGTGAGATCCTTGATGGTGGCCGTGTGCAAAGGCTCGAAAGGGGAGCCGCCGAGGGCCCGGAGCGCCAAGTTGAGACTCCAAGACGAACAGGGCGGTCTAGACGGAGGCTTCAGCTGCCTCACCCCTTTGAGGAAGCGGGGAATATCCGGGTGCGATGAGAGAAGTGAGTCCTTACCGTTGTGTAGCAGAGCTCCCAACGCCGCCACCTGGACCCTAATGGAGTTATACGCCAGTCCCATCTCCTGACCATCCTGTAGGAAGTCCAGGATCTGAACCACTGAGGCGCGCCCCGGGACAATGGAGCGGACAATACACCAATCTTCAAAGATCTTCCACACCCTCACGTACATCACGGAGGTAGACGTCTTTCTAGCTCGCAGTAAGGTGGAAATCACCGGCTCCGGATAGCCCCAACAGCTCAGCTTGCACCTCTCAAAAGCCAGGCCGCAAGACAAAAGCTATCTGCCTCCTCGAAAAATATCGGGCCCTGCCTGAGAAGTCGAGGGAGGTGACCGAGACTTATTGGCCGCTCGCGGGCCAGATGAAGGAGATCCGCGAACCATGAGCGCCGCAGCCACTCCGGCGCTACCAGAATTACCGGCCCTGGATGAGTCTCTATTCGACGGAGCACCTTCCCCACCAGGGGCCACGGGGGGAAAGACATACAGGAGGACCTGCTTGGGCCACGGAAGGACCAGGGCATCGACCCCTTCCGCGCCGTGCTCCCGTCTGCGACTGAAGAAGCAAGGAGCTTTTGCGTTTCCGGCTGTAGCCATGAGATCCACGTGAGGCATCCCCCAATGACGTTCTATCAGCCCCATAGCATCCATGGATAGTTCCCACTCCCCGGGGTCCAGACGCTGATGGCTGAGAAAGTCCGCCTGAACGTTGTCCACGCCTGCTATGTGCGAGGCCGCTAACCGAAGCAAGTGAGCCAACCTGCAGCAGCATTCACTCAGCACTGAGCCAACCTGCAGCAGCATTCACCTGCAGCAGCATTCACTCAGCACTGAGCCAACCTGCAGCAGCATTCACTCAGCACTCAGCCAACCTGCAGCAGCATTTAACCAGCACTCAGCCAACCTGCAGCAGCATTCACTCAGCACTCAGCCAACCTGCAGCAGCATTCACTCAGCACTCAGCCAACCTGCAGCAGCATTTAACCAGCACCCAGCCAACCTCAACCAGCACCCAGCCAACCTGCACCCAGCCATCCTAAAACATCTTTCAACCAGCACCAAACCTGCAAACTACAGCACCCATCCAACTCTTTTCCAACCACTACCAGCATTCATACAGCCATTTCCCTGGTATCTATAACAAGCCTTCACGCAACCGACAATGCTCTACCGCCCACACACCTACAAATCTCTGATCCCAATCATGATTTCCCCTACCACTCAGTTTCTAGGTCTCACCTTATTTACCATCTTTCTATTCAACGCACAATCACTTACCAACAAAACTTTAATACTTAACGACTTACTGCTGGACTCAACACCGGATTTTTGCGCCATAACAGAAACATGGCTCAAACCCACTGACATCGCACTTATTAACCAACTACCAACACAGATATATGACTTCTTCTCTATCCCAAGACAAAAAAAAAAAAGAGGCGGGGGTATCTTCCTAGCTGCCAAAAAATCCCTGAGGTTCTCACTCTATCCTATCAACACAAATACCAAATTAGAACTAGGATTATTCAAATCAGAAAATCTCCAAATCCTTCTTGTCTACGCCCCGCCAGGCCTGCTAGAGTCAGACACCTCTCCTATTCTAGAAACCATAACACTACACCTAAACCTAGACTCCCCAGCAATAATCTTGGGCGACTTCAACTTACATGTTGACAAAGTTCCCCTTTCAACGAACTGCGAAGCCTTCCTCACCGCAATGTCAGCAATGGGTTTCAAACAACAAATCAACAAACCCACTCACAAAGCAGGACACACTCTCGACCTATTCTTCACAAACAGTGGCATTTCTCAATCAAATCAACCTGATTGTCAACAAGTCCCATGGTCAGACCACTCCTTAATCTCCACCAGCTTTTCCCTACAACAACCAGATGTTAAGCCTGACTCAAGACCCACTTTTATTTATAGAAAATCATGTAAACCCGAAATCCTCAGCAAACATCTAGCCCTAGAACTACCATCCATCGATGTTTCCACACCTAACTCAGCTCTTTAAACATGGTCCAAAATAACAAAATCAGTAGCAAACACTCTTTGCCCACTGACTTCCAAAAAACACTCTTCAAAGGCATCCAAAAGACAACCCTGGTTTAATGATGAACTGCGAAAGCTCAAGCAACTACTCAGGCAGAAAGAAAGAAAATGGCGCAAAGCCCCTTCACAGGCCTCACTCTCAGACTACAAACGCACGCTCCACCAATACAAAAGTAGTACACAAAAAACAAAAAGAGACTACTACGCCCGTCAGGTTCATCACCTTATCTTTGACTCTAAAGCTCTATTCGCCTTCGTTTCCAATCTCACTAAACCTATCACTCCAGATATACCTCCCGAACTCGCTCAGACCAAAGCAGACGAACTGGCTCTTCATTTCAGCAAAAAAATCTCTGACCTCTTCAATCAGTTGTCACTAACCACTAGTTCGCAAGATAATACATACCATCTCCCAAACAAAAATATCCAACTTAACGCATTTGAACACATCACGATCTCAGAGTTACAATCAGTGCTCAAGAAAATGAAACCTTCATCACACCCTTTTGATCAAATTCCTTCCAAAATGCTACTTCTCATTCCTGATACTATATCAAAATCCCTTGCTGAAATTATAAACTGTTCCTTGACCCAGGGTATCTACCCAGATGAACTAAAATCAGCTTCAATTAAACCCCTCCTAAAAAAACCGAATCTAAATCCAAATGATCCCAACAACTTCCGCCCCATTTCTAACCTTCCATTCATAGCTAAAATAATGGAAAAATTGGTGAACACTCAACTTTCCAACTACTTGGAAGACCACAACATTCTGTCTCCAAACCAATATGGTTTTAGAAAAGCGGCTAGCACAGAAACTCTACTTCTTTCTCTCTCAGACTTCCTCCTCTCCGGAATCGATAAAGGCAAAGCATTTTTACTAATCCTCCTAGACTTCTCGGCGGCCTTCGACACCGTCAACCATTACCTTCTTCTAAAACAGCTGGCAAATATTGGGGTGACAGGTACCGCACTAACATGGTTCAAAACCTTCCTGGAAAACAGAAGATATAGGGTCAAAATTCACAATTCAGAATCCCAATATCACCCCTCCACCAGAGGGGTGCCACAAGGCTCATCGCTTTCACCTACTCTATTTAATATATACCTTCTACCACTTTGTCAACTACTCACAAAATTAAGCCTGAAACACTTCCTCTTCGCTGACGACGTACAAATTGTGATCCCTATAAAAGAATCAATCTCGAAATCAATGGAATATTGGGACAGCTGCTTATTAGAAATCAAACACCTCCTAAACAGCCTAAACTTAGTCCTTAATGCGTCGAAAACGGAATATCTCCTAATAGTTCCTGAAAACAACACTCTTTCAAAGCCACCAACCCTCCTTCAAACCACCCATGTAAGAGATCTAGGAGCCATCTTAGATAACCGTCTCAACCTCAAACCATTCATTAACCGAACTACCAAAGACTGCTTCCACAAATTACATATTCTGAAAAGAATAAAACCTCTCTTCCACGCACATGACTTTAGATCAATCCTGCAAGCAATAATCTTCTCCAAATTAGATTATTGCAATTCTCTACTACTAGGCCTCCCAGCTTCCTACACCAAGCCTCTGCAGATGGTCCAGAACACAGCAGCCAGAATCCTTACAAACTCCAGGAAAATCGAACACATCTCTCCCATCCTCAAAGACCTTCATTGGTTACCGATCCACTTCAGAATTATTTATAAAACCATCATGATGATCTACAAGAACATCCACCAATACACTCAACTCGACCTACAAATCCCTTTTAAAAAACACACATCCGCCAGACCCATCAGGGAACACTACAAAGAATCACTTCAGGTTCCACATGCTAGAACCTTCCAACATAAATCCTACAGTTCTAGAGCTCTCTCATCAGCAGGTCCAACCCTTTGGAACTCTATCCCACCGGACTTAAGACAAGAACCATGCGTTCATACTTTCAGGAAAAGACTAAAAACTTGGCTTTTTAAAAAAGCTTTCCCAGAACTGGATTAAATTCTCCACACTTCAACCCATCAACACATCTTTTGCTTATAACATTATACATATTTATTAATTTGGAAACAGTTGGCTGAAATGTAAATATTCTCTTTTTTAATTCCCTCCCCCTTTCTGGTCCTAGTTATTATTCCCTGTTTTTTGTAACTTTCTCACGTCCTAATTATTGTTTTAATATTTTTAAGTTTCACACTATATTTAATGTTGAATTGGGAAATGTTTATCACTATGTTACTCCCTGCCTCCACACACATGTTAATTGTAAACCGGGTTGATGTGATTCTTATCATGAAACTCGGTATAATAAAAATAATAAATAAATAAATAAATAAGTGGCGCTCCGCCCACTGCATCAGCTTTTCCGCTTCCCACGCGACCAGTCAACTCCTCGTACTTCCCTGGCGGTTGATGTACGATACCGTGGTTGCGTTGTCCGACAGAATTCTGACTGCTTTCTGACGAACCAGCGAAAGGAAGCCCTGTAGGGCGAGACGGACCGCTCTGGTCTCCAGGCGATTGATGGGCCACTGCCTCTGTTCCCGCGTCCACGTGCCGTGGATGGAGCTCGCTTGACAGACCGCCCCCCAACCGGTGAGGCTGGCATCCATGGTGACCACTATCCAGTCTGGCGTCTCCGAGGAGACTCCCAAGGCCAGGCGCTGGGGATCTAACCACCATCGTAGGCTGAGACGAGTCGCCGACGGGATCGGGAGAACCGCACGGTAATCCCGTGACACCGGCTTCCACCGGGACAGCAATGCCTTCTGCAGGGGACGAAGATGAGCAAAGGCCCACGGAACCAGGTCGATCGTGGAGGCCATGGTCCCCAGTACCTGTAGGTAGTCCCAGGCGGTTGGATCCGGGAGGGACGTGAACTGCCGCACTTGTGTTCGCAACGCCTGTGCCCGCTCCAGCTGTAAGAACACTTTGCCTTCCCTTGTATCGAAGTGAGCGCCCAGGTAGTCCAATACTGAGAGGGGGTGAGGTGACTTGTCGTAGCTGATGATCCAGCTGAGAGACCGTAGCAGGGACACTACCCGGTCCACGGCTTGAACCCCCTGGCCTCGAGATTTCGCCCGTATGAGCCAGTCGTCCAGGTTCGGGTGAACCAGGATCCCTTCCCGGCGGAGAGCCGCCGCGACTACGACCATCACCTTTGTAAAGACGCGCGGAGCTGTTGCTAGACCAAAGGGTAACACCCTGAACTGGAAGTGCTGTCCCTATCTTGAAGCGGAGATATCTTTGGTAATCCGGATGAATCGGGATGTGGAGGTACGCCTCCACATCCCGATTCATCCCGATCCAGAGAGGCGAGGAACTCCCCTTGATGAATCGCCGCCAACCCCGATCGGAGCGTTTTCATGCGAAAGCGAGGGACCCGAAGCGCCTTGACGGACTTGAGGTCCAGGATGGGACGGAACATGCCCTCTTTCTTGGGAACCACGAAATAGATGGAGTAATGTCCCCGGCCCAGATCGTTGACGGATACCGGCCTTATTGCCCCTAAAGCCAGCAGTCACTGCAGGGTCTGTCGGACGGCCCTCTGCTTGAGAAGAGATCCGCAAGGGGAGAAAAGGAACCTGTCCCTGGGGACGTGGACAAAATCCAATGCGTAACTGTGCCTTAGGATGTCTAAGACCCCTGATCCGACGTGACGCGGGCCCACTCTTCGTAAAAAAAGAGCGAGCCGGCCCCCTACCCACGGGGTCGGCTCGTGGGTCAGCCTGGCATCATTGCGCTGGTTTTGAGGAAGAGTGGGGTCCTGGAGCCTCCTTGCCGGGCCGGCGCCCACGAAAGGGCCGGTTCCAGCTCTGAGAGTGATACGACGGAGTCCGTGGAGCTTGCTGCTGTCTGTTCATTCGAGCGCGACGCTGGTTCCGGGACCGGTTCCTGGAAAAGCTGAACGATCTGGCGGAACGAGGCCTGTCCTCCGGGAGCTTATGGACCGCATTCTCGTTCAGCGACTTAATGATTTGGTCCAAATCCTCCCCGAAGAGGAACTTGCCCTTGAAAGGCAACAAACCCAGACTTGTCTTGGACGAGGAGTCCGCCGACCAGTTACGGAGCCACAGGAGACGACGGGCCGCCACTGCCGCCACCATGGACCGAGATAGAACCCGGAGAAGGTCATATAGAGCGTCCGCCCCATAAGCCATCACAGACTCCAACCTGTCTGCCAGTTGAGCCTCGGTCGTCGGGAGATCCTGCGAGGTGAGTAGTTGCTGAACCCAACGGAGACCCGCTCTCTGCGCCAGAGCGCTACAAATTGCCGCTCGGACTCCGAGCGCTGAGACCTCAAACATTCGCTTAAGATAGACCTCCAGCTTCCTGTCCTGCAGGTCCTTCAGGGCCGTTCCGCCCGTGACCGGAATGGTAGTACTCTTTGTGACTGCCGAGATCGCCGAGTCCACCGTCGGAACCTTGAGAAGCTCCAGGAACTCCACCGGGAGTGGATAAAGCTTCTCCATGGCCCTGCTGACCTTGAGAGAGGCCTCCGGCGTGTCCCACTCCCTGGAAATCAACTGCAAGAAACTGGGATGCGTAGGAAAAGCCTTGGCCAGGGGCCGGAGTCCGCTAGGAGGGGGTCTCCCTTTCTGATCTTGGGATCTGAGGGCGTTTGTTCCGGAGGGGGATCAATGTCCATCTCCTGAAGTATATGCGGGATGAGGCCCTCCAACTCCTCAGCCTGGAAAATGCGGAGGACCCTCGGATCGTCACCTTCCACCTGGACCGAAAGGGTGGGGTCCTCCCCGGCTGCATCCTGCAGCGTGTCCCCCTCCGGGAGCACTGGAAGGCCCCGCGGCGGCCCCGCGGGAGCCCTGGGAGGAGTCTGAGTCACTTTAAGGGGCTGTCCCCACCCCTGTGCCGGAGGTCCCCCCAGAGAGGCATCTAGATGCGGTAGCTTGGTGGGGGAAGGGCCCAAGGACGAATCCATAGCCTGGCTGCTGCTTTGGAGAAAGGCCCGATGCATGAGGACCACAAACTCCAGGGAAAAAACAGGCAAGTCCCTGGGGAGGACCCCCTAGGACCTCTCCAGCCGGCAGCCTGCCTTCCTGCTCAGCCAGGGGCGCTAAAACGGCAGGCTGCATCGGAATCGGGTCTCCCGCCTCTTCAAAATCAGAGCCGCCGGCTTCTACCTCTGAAAACAAAATGGCCACCGTTCCCGCGCTCAGCGGGAACGGGGCCTGCCGCTGACAAGTCGCGCCCTCATCCCCGCGGTCTCCTGTGCCTTCGCCCTGTGGCGAGCTGGCTTCCCCCGCAGGTCAGCAGCTCGAGCACAGCCCCTCGACAGAGAGCCGGCTCCCTTGACGGCCGCAAGCCGTGCAGGTCGGCACACGCGGCATGAGGTAAAAAACACCCCCCGGGGAGGCAGGAACCAGGCGGCGCAGCAGCAACGTGAAGACCCCGGCGATTTGCGTCCTCGACGCTTGAATCGCCACCCCGCCTCCCACCGACCCGAGAGAACCACCGGGGGAAAATCTCCCAGCAGCCGGCGGCCCCGGGGACTGGTGCTTCGCGGGGCCGCGGGTCGATGCCGGCACGACGCGCCTGAAGGGGGGGGGGGGCGGAGAGACGAAGTCAGGATCCCTGACAGAAACCCTCACCAGGTAGCGCAGACCTCCAGTGCCGACAGGAACGGCAAGAGGGAGAACAAGAAACAATCTGTAAGTAAGAAATAACACTTACCCAACACAGGAGAGAGAAACAGAAGGAAAGGGACAAAAGTACAGACTGTCAGCAAGTCCCTCTCACCCCAGCTCCCAGACACAACTGTGTCTGAACCTGAGCTCCCCTTAAACAAACGTAAAATATACGTTGCAATATAACCCCAAGGCTCTTTTCGCTATGGTTGCTGACCTGACTTCTCCCACACACACGCAACAACCTGCTAACTCCTCTAAAAATCGTTGCAACGAGTTAGCACAATTTTTTAAAAACAAGGTATCTTCCATCACGGCACAATTCTCGCACAACAACCTCAACATCTGTCTTCCCAATATCAACTCTCCAGTCTCCCTCTCCTCTTTTGAATCCTCATCCTCCCTAGAAGTAGAGAACATACTAAAGAAAATGAAACCCTCAACACATCCTTCTGAAACCATCCCCTCCAAACTCCTACTATCTATACACAATGTGATCGCCAAACCTCTTTCAAATATTCTCAACTGTTCTCTAGAGCATGGCATTGTCCCTAATTTTCTTAAACAAGCAATAGTGAAACCGCTACTCAAAAAACCGAATCTTGACCCCGCCACACTTTCTAATTACAGACCGGTGTCCAACCTACCCCTCCTAGCTAAAGTTCTTGAAAAGCTAGTTAATTCACGCCTCTCCGATCACCTTGAACAAAACAACATCCTCCCTTCCACCCAATATGGTTTCAGGAAGCATTTAAGTACTGAAACATTGCTCCTCTCCCTACACGATACTCTTATCAGAGGAACCGACTCAGGATCCTCCTATCTTATCGCCATGCTTGACATCTCGGCTGCGTTCGACACAGTCAATCACGATGTCCTACTCAACATCATCAGAAGTATTGGGATCACTGGCAATGCCTTCGCCTGGATTCAATCGTATCTCCAAAATCGCTTTTTTACTGTCCTAGTTGACAACTATGAATCTGATCCCATCAGTCTTCCCCAAGGTGTGCCCCAAGGTTCTTCACTCTCCTCGACGCTATTTAATATATACATGATTCCCCTTACCACGCTTCTCACTAACCTGCACATCAAGCATTTTATTTATGCTGACGATGTGCAACTCATCTTCCCTTTCTCTGACTCTATCCAAACTGCTTTACAAAACTAGGAATCCTGTCTATCCTCCATCAACCAACTCCTAAAG
This sequence comes from Rhinatrema bivittatum, assembly GCF_901001135.1. Taxonomy (NCBI): domain Eukaryota; kingdom Metazoa; phylum Chordata; class Amphibia; order Gymnophiona; family Rhinatrematidae; genus Rhinatrema; species Rhinatrema bivittatum. Next base: position 320,075,483 of record NC_042620.1, read on the forward strand.
GACATGCACCTAGCTCTAAACTCCAACAAGACTGAGCTATTAATCATATCTAATAGGCAACCGCTCCCAGACATCCCACTTGCTTACTCGTCTACCAACTTCCCATCACACACTCGTAATTTAGGAGTCATTATTGATAATCACCTTTCTTTTAAACCATTCATTAAATCCATCATAAAGGATTGCTATTTTAAGCTACAAACGATAAAGAAACTCAGACCCCTACTACACTTCACTGATTTCCGCACAGTACTCCAGTCTATTATTTTATCGAAAATTGACTATTGCAATGCACTCTTCCTTGGCATTCCCGCAACACACACTAAGCCATTACAACTCCTACAAAATGCCGCCGCTCGGATACTGTCAAACACAAAGAAAAGAGATCACATCACTCCCACACTTATCGAACTACACTGGCTCCCTATACAGTCACGAATTCTATATAAAACTCTATCTATCATACACAAGAGTCTATTAAATTCCAACCTCAACTGGCTTAATCCCCCCCTCCTACCTCGCACCTCCAAGAGACCTACCCGCCCAGCCCTCCAAGGAACACTTCGTGCCCAATCTATCAAATCTTTTAAACTCTCCACTACTATAAACAGAGCCTTTTCTCTTGCCGGCCCCACCATATGGAACTCCCTGCCCCATGATATTCGCATGGAGACATATACCCCCACTTTCAAAAAGAAACTTAAAACCTGGCTCTTTCAACAAGCCAACCACATGTCACCCCCTATTACATAAAACCCCCCTGTGAATTTTACAATGTCATTTTGTTATGAACGACTTATGTCCGCTGATTTTGTACTGTGCACTCTCATGTATATAGTTATAGTTACAGTTCTATTGCTTTGCATCTACCCATTGATGTTTGTTATATGTAAGGGCTCCTCCAAAAGTTAATTGTATTTTTCCTAGTTCACTAAGTTATCTGTTACATGTAAGGGCACCGCCCAAAAGTTTTTGTTTATTGTGAACTGATGCGATGTGCGAACGGATATCGGTATAAAAGAGATGTTAAATAAATAAATAAATAAATAAATAAATTAAAATAATAAATATATATATATTTTTTTTCTTGATCCCTCAAAGAACAGGAAAGGCCTGAAAACCCTAAGATCCTGTGCTGGGGACTAGCTAGTCCCCTGCTCACATCTGCTGGAGTCAGAAGATACTGAGGATTGAGGCACGAGGGATGAGGGATGAGGTCATATAGCTTTTGTTCTGACTCCATCTGCTGGACGGGGAGCATAACCCACAGTCTGGACTGATCCTGGTACGTACAGGGAACTTCTTCCCTTCCCTCTCCCCCACCACCTGGCATCACTTCCTTCTCTCTCCATCCCTCTTCCCGACCTCCTTGACAATATCACCTTCCCTCTCTCTCCACTCCTCTCCCCCATCAACATCATTATCATAATCTTCTAACTCTTCTACCCCATCATGTTCTTTTCTCTCTCCCCTTCATCCCCTGGCATCACCTTCCCTCAACGTCAGTCCCTGGTGTCACCACCACCTTCCCTTTTTCTCCACCGCTCCTCCCAATCCCCATGAAGCATCATCACCTTCCCTTTCCCCCACACCCAATGGCATATTCAGCTTCCCTTTGCTCACCCCAACACCAATCTTTGTGAGCAGGCTTACTGAGTGCTGCTTCTTCCTCCTTTGCCAGCTTCCCTCTGCAATCTGAACTGCATAGTGCCAGCAGATTTCTGCAGATTTCCCCTTGCAGTTTCTGTTGCAGAGGAGAGCCAGCAGAGAGGAAAGCAGGAGCAGCTGCCAATAAGTGCTGCTCTCCAATGCCCCCTGATGGCAAGAGGACATCCTGTAGACCAGGAAGGAAACAGAAAATGAGACTGCAGCCGCGGTACACCTGCACACCAGACACTGCACACTAGTGTGCTGTGGCACAGCGGTTGGGAAACGCTGAGTTACTGTACAGTAAAAATGAATCTAAATGGCCATGTTCCCACCATATGAGAACCAGATGTGAGTTACCGAATAAAAAGGAAAAAAAAAAGTACCATGCCCTGAAGTAGCATTTCTTGCAAAACACAGCCATCTTGGCAGTAGCTATATTTAGGCAGCAGAAACAGCACCCCTAAAAGCTAAGTACCAACTGAGTTTGATTTTGTTCGAGCTAACCGTTGGCAGTGTTTAAAATTTTTAGATATTTTGGAAAATTCCTTGAAAAAATGTTGCATCTTAAGGCAAACACTGGTCTTCTGAAAAAGAAAGTTTTATTATGCCACTGAGCTAAAGCCTGATTTAGAACAGCTACTTTATTACAAAAAAAGGGGGGTTTTTTTAACCCGTGGATGGCAGTTTCAAGATTGAGCATTCAGCAAAATTGCTTACCTTATAATAGGTGTTATCCCAGGACAGCAGGATGTAGTCCTCACATATGGGTGACGTCATTGATGGAGCCCTATTGCGGAAAACTTTCTGTCAAAGTTTCTAGAAACTTTTGCCTGGCACTGAGCATGCCATAATATTCTCAGCCACAGCGGTCTCCCTTCAGTCTCGTATGTAGCAATAAGCTTTAGCAAAAAATAAAATAAAACATATCGGACCCAACTCCACAGGGTGGCAGGTGGATATTGTGAGGACTACATCCTGCTGTCCTGGGATAACACCTATTACAAGGTAATTTTGCTTTATCCCAGGACAAGCAGGATGCTAGTCCTCACATATGGGTGATTAGCAAGCTAGAGGCTGAGTTATTTTGTAGTGAAGCAACACTGAAGAATTGGTGGTGAAAATGAGGCAGCCAAAGATCACAGCAAGTTGGGGTTATACTGGAAACAAGTTCTTTAAGACAGATTGTCCGTAGGCTGAATCTTGTCGTCCTTCTTTGTCCAAACAGTAATGAGCTGCAAAGGTGTGAAGAGAACTCCATGTTGCCGCTTTACATGTGTCAAGAATTGGCACTGAACGATAGTGTGCCACTGAGGTTGACCTTGCTCTTACTGAATGCGCCTTTACTCGCCCTTGGAGAGGAAGGCCTGCTTTTTCATAACAGAATTCTATGCAATCTGCTAGCCAGTTGGAGAGAGTGTGTTTGCCCACTGGATTACCCGGTTTGTTTGAATCAAAAGATACAAAGAGTTGAGTGGATTTCCTGTGGACTGCAGTGCGGTCTAAGTAATATGCTAGTGCACGTTTACAGTCCAAGGTATGTAAGGCCCTTTCCTCTTAGTGAAAAAGGCCTTGGAAAGAATGTGGGCAAAACCATGGATTGGTTCAAGTGGAATTCCATAACTACTTTGGGGAGAAATTTTGGATGTGTACGGAGAACCACTCTGTCATGTAGGAATTTTGTATAGGGTGAGTACGTGACAAGTGCTTGTAACTCACTAACCCTTCTAGCCGATGTAACGGCTATGAGGAAGATAGTCTTCCATGCGAGAAATTTAAGATCACAGGAAGTCATGGGTTCAAAGGGAGAATGCATGAGCCTTGTTAACACCAGATTAAGGTCCCATTCTGTGACTGGTGGCCATATTGGTGGTTTAAGGTGAGTTAAACCTCTCATAAATCTACTGACAAGAGGTTGTATGCATATTGGTGCATCTCCCAGCTTGTTATCATAAGCCGAGATTGCACTTAAGTGTACTCATGAGGTCTGGAGACCAGAGTCTGAAAGATGGCATAAATAGTCTAGCAGAGAAGGTGTGGGGCAGGAGAAAGGGACTATGTTCTTCTGCGTGAACCACAAAGTAAATCTTTTCCATTTCGAAGAATAGTTCTTTCGTGTTTAAGGTTTACGTGAAGCTATAAGCACTTGAGAGACAGTGGTTGAAAGATTGAGTGGTTGTAAGATCAAGCTTTCAACATCCATGCTTTCAGGGATAGAGATTGAAGGTTGGGATGGCGCAACCGACCCTGATCCTGAGTTATGAGAGTGTGAGCTATACCCAGGTGAATTGGTTCTCTGATCACCTCAGCCCTTTAAATCCAGGGCTCCTCTTCTCGGCGATGCGCACACGAAGGAGTGCGACCTAAGGGGCATGCCCCTTGGTGCGCCCCTTCATGCGTCCTTTCAGATTATACCACAAAAACTTTGAACCTGCCTCACCACGCAAAAGGTAGACATCCTGCCCACAACCCCGATATGCGCAATGTGCTGCAGCACTGATACACCTGTGTACCATCCACCTGCCTCTGGCAACAGCTTAAACCACCATTTCTCTTACAGCAAGTAATATACTGCAGCTATTGACTGTGAAACCAACATCCAATTGTATTAATGTCCAAGTTGTTTCCTAGCTCAGTCAGCTCTGCTTATCTGTTTAATTAGTTGTAATTAGTGTTTACAAAGCTAAGGGTCATATTAGCGGCACCTTTAACACATTCTCCGTCTAGCTCTACTATTAATATTACCTGCCCACCTCTGTTCTGCATAACTAGGTAACTCTTATCTGCATACTCACTACTAACTCTGATACCTAATTCCCCGTAGAACTCTGGCATCTCCCAACTCTCACAGCCCCGGCCCCATCTCAACTCAATCCCACCCTAATTGAAATGTGTCTCCCTACTATACCCATCGTACACCACCCCTCCCTGCGTAAAACTCTCCCGGCACACCCACATCTCCCCATCCATCGCAAATCCCTAGTACCCATCATGATTTCATCCCTTACACAATTTCTAGGCCTAGCCACGCTAGTCATCTCCCTTTTCAACGCACAATCCATCCTTAAGAAAGCCACTATCCTCCATGACCTGCTCACAGACTCCAATCCCAACATCTGTGCCATTACTGAGTCTTGGCTAAAGAACTCAGACCATGTCTTCATTAACCAGCTCCCTCTACAGACCTATGACATCTTTTCTATCCCAAGACCTTAAAAAAAAAAAAAAAAAAAAAAAAGAGGAGGAGGGATACTCCTGGCTGCCAAAAAACACCTTAACCTCAAACTCCAAACCACTCACCCCCCCACCCCCCCAGATTAGAAATTGGGCTTTTAAATCGAAAACCCTACCGGTCTGCCTCATTTATGCACCCCCCCACTGCTTACTCGAACATGACCCTTCCCCTATCATCGAATATATTGCTGACAACATTACGTCAGACTCCCCCGCAGTGATACTCTGAGATTTCAATCTTCACGTAGATATCCACCCTGCCACACCTGCCTGCAAAATCCTGCTTGACTCCCTCAAGGCTCTGGGCTTCAGACAGCTCATCTCCGTGCCTACACATAAAGCAGGTCATACACTCGACCTCCTCTTTGTCAGTTCCCACATAATAGTACCCAACGCCCCAACAGCCACCTCTATCCCATGGTCCGACCACTTCCTCATCAATGCCCACCTTACAACTAACACCCCCTCTGCTATTTCACAATTGCATAGTAAAACAATCTCCTTTCGTAAACCCTGTTCTTCAGAGGACCTCACTCTAGTGTTTGAGAAAGTATCTAAGAACCTCGACCTTACTAATCCAGATGCCACCCTACTTTCCTGGAACAAGCTCACCACTAATATAGCTGATGATATCTGCCCTATAGTCCACAAAGTTATAACCCCCTCACAAACAGAAAGAAAACCATGGTACACCACTGAACTAAAAAAGATAAAACGAGACCTTAGATCTAAAGAACGCATGTGGTGTAGACAACCGACACCCGCTCACAAAGCAACTTACAAACATACACTGCATACCTACCGTCAAGCCACCCTCCAAGCCAAACGAGACTTCTACTCATCAAAAATTCATGATTATCAATTTAATCCAAATGCCCTATTCTCATATGTTACAGAACTCACAAAGCCTGCCCCCTCCCCTCCCACGAAGAAAATGACAAAGATAAATGCGAGGAACTAGCAAAGTACTTCAAGAACAAAATCGCCAATATACTCCTTCGATTCCCCACAATCCCTCCCGCTCCCTAATAACAAAATCAACCTTGGATCCCTTGACCTTACCACCATGAATGAAATTGAATCCATCCTAAAAAAGATGAGACCAGCTACTCACATCACAGACACAATCCCCTCAAACTCTCCTTTCCATCCCCACAGCCATTGCAAAACCTTTAGCTGAAATAATTAATTGCTCCCTCACATCTAGAAAAGTCCCAGACCCGCTTAAACTTGCTGTCGTCAAGCCACTTCTAAAAAAAAAAACCAAAAAAAAAAAAACCCACCCTTGACCACAGTGACCCTTCAAACTACCGGCCTATCTCCAACCTGCCTTTCATATCCAAAGTTCTTGAAAAGGTAGTTAATACACAACTCACTGACTTCCTCGAAGACCACTATATCCTACACCCCTCACAATATGGCTTTCGTAAAGATTGTAATACCAAAAAGCTATTACTTGCAATAACAGATACCGCCCTCAAAGGCATAGACCACGGCCAATCTTATCTACTTGCACTCCTAGATATCTCAGCAGCCTTTGATACGGTCAACCACCAAATCCTAATCTCCTGACTGGCAGAGATAGGTATCTCCAACATGGCCCTATCATGGTTCTCCTCATCCCTCTCCCATAGAGTTCTTAGTAAAAATTAATAACTCCGAATCTTCGCACATGCCCCTCACACAAGGTGTCCCCCAAGGATCATCCCTATCCTCCACCCTCTTCAATATATATCTTTTGCCACTCTGCCATCTACTCTCCAACCTAGGCCTGAAATTCTTCTTGTATGCTGATGACGTACAAATACTTATCCCCATTCAGAAATCCCTCAAGGAAACCATGCAATTCTGGGAAACCTGCCTTGTGTCTATCAACTCCCTTTTATCCAACCTCCACCTTTCGCTTAATGCTTCAAAACCAGAAATCCTCATCATTTCTAATCAACCAGACCATACTCTCCACCCCACCTCTCAAAACACTACACTAACTCATACTCCACTGCTCTCTGTAAGAGACCTAGGTGTCTCCTTAGATCAACACTTAAGTTTCAAACCCTACATTAAGTCGCTTATAAAGGGGGATTTCTACAAACTCCACATCCTAAAAAAACTTAAACCCCTCCTCCACGCCCACGACTTCTGCACGCGACCATTTTATCAAAATTGGACTACTGCAACTCCCTTCTCTTAGGCCTCCCTGCTTCCACCATCAGACCCCTACAAATCCTGCAGAACGCCATGGCGAGAATCATAACCAATACCCATAAAAGGGACCACATCACTCCCATATCAAAAGACCTGCACTGGCTCCCCATTTCTTTCCGTACACAATACAAAACACTTACTATTCTACCCAACACCCTTTACAAAAACAATCTCCCCTGGATCGAAGAAATGCCACGCTTCCGTTCCTCCAATCGCCCCACCAGAACCTCCCTTGCAGGTGCCCTTCACACACCATCCTTCAAATCTGCTCACCTTATCAGCACTAGAGAAAGGGCCTTCTCCATTGCTGGCCCCACCCTTTGGAACTCCCTTCCTGCTGATCTCCGTTTGGAACCATCCTTAAAACAATTCAAAAAAGGAATCAAAACATGACTCTTCAAGCTGGCCTACCCGGACAATAATCAAACCTAGATAATGCCCCGATAGAACATGCCTTGTTTGTACATATATGTATATTGGTAACCCAGTTAGAACTTGCACTTTACATGTGTTGTGTTTTGATTTTAGTTATTAACTTGTTTACCCTCTTTCTCTCTTCTTTCTCTCATTCCTCCCCCTCTCTCAGCCAGGTTACTCGCCTCCCCCGCCCCCCCCAACCTTATAGCCAGCCCCCTATCATTGTTCATTGTAATTTCCTTCTTCTAAGTTACTTGTAAACCGACATGATGTGTCCCACGAATGCCAGTATATAAAAATTCATAAATAAAAATAAACAACGTATGGGAAACCATACTTGTCGAGGCCAATATGAGGCTATGAGTATCATGGACCCCTTGTAGCTTCATTAGAGTTTTGGTTATGAGCGGTATTGGAGGATACTCGTATAGAAGGCCTGAGTTCCAAGGGCGAGAAAAGGCGTCCTTGGCTGGCTGGTGCTTCTGCCTGTGCAGAGTGCAGAACTTGTCCACTTTGTGATTCAGGTGTGATGCAAAGAGGTCCATTGTTGGTTGTCCCCAACGTTGGAATATCCTGGTCGCTACTAAGGGATCCAGGGACCACTCGTGTGGTTGGAACTGACGACTGAGGCGTTTTGCAACTACATTGTGGATGCCCGCTAAATAAGTGGCCCGGAGAAATATGAAATGTGTCAGGGCCCAGTCCCAAATTTGTGCGGCTTCTTGACAAAGGAGATACAAACCCGTATCTCCCTGTTTGTTCAGGTACCACATGGCTACTGTGTTGTCCATTTGAATTAGAACAGTCTTGAATGAAAGGCAGTATTTGAACGCATGCAGCATAACGTATAGCTCGAAGTTCTAGGAAATTGATTTGAAATGTTGTTCGAGTTTTGCCCAAGTACCCTGGGTTTGGAGATTGTCTATGTGAGCTCCCCAACCCAAGGTGGATGCATCTGACATTAACGTTATCTGTGGGACTGGTTATTGGAAGGGTAGGCCCTTGCGCAAGTTGTCCTTGTTTGCCCACCAAAGTAGAGATGAACGTAAGAACATAAGAAAATGTCATACTGGGTCAGACCAAGGGTCCATCAAGCCCAGCATCCTGTTTCCAACAGTGGCCAATCCAGGCCATAAGAACCTGGCAAGTACCCAAAAACTAAGTCTATTCCATGTAACCATTGCTAATGGCAGTGGCTATTCTCTAAGTGAACTTAATAGCAGGTAATGGACTTCTCCTCCAAGAACTTATCCAATCCTTTTTTAAACACAGCTATACTAAATGCACTAACCACATTCTCTGGCAACAAATTCCAGAGTTTAATTGTGCGTTGAGTAAAAAAGAACTTTCTCCGATTAGTTTTAAATGTGCCCCATGCTAACTTCATGGAGTGCCCCCTTGTTCTTTCTACTATCCGAAAGAGTAAATAACCGATTCACATCTACCCATTCTAGACCTCTGATGATTTTAAATAGCTGGTGGGTTACTTGAATTGGAGAGGACAGTGGTTGAATGGCTTGGATCCATTGTGACCTTAAAGTCCATTGAGTTATTCTCATGGCTAGTCTTGCCATAGGAGTGACATGAACTGTGAAGGCCATGTGGCCTAGTAAGGTTAGAAACTGATGAGCTGTTGCTTGTTTCTTCGAGTGTAGTGAGTTTGCCAGTAGGGAAAGTGTTTCTGCCCGATCCTCGGGTAGAAAGGCTTTTGAGGTGTTCAATTCTGCTCCGATGAATTGAAGCAGGTGAGACGGAATGAGATGGGACTTTTGATAATTGATGAGAAAACCCATGGAGTGAAGTAGAGTAATTGTTCGGTTGAGAAAAGTTTGTGCTCCTTGTTGAGATTGACTTCTGATGAGCCAGTCGTCTAGATAGGGGAAAACGTGGACACTGTCCTTGTGTAAAGTGTGCTGCTATTACTGCCAGGCATTTTGTGAATACTCTGGGAGCTGAGGCAAGTCCGAATGGTAGTACTCTGTACTGGAAATGTTGATGACCCACCAGGAAACGCAGATACTTGCGATGAGGAGGGAATATTGGAATGTGAGCACAAGCATCTTGTAGATCCAGAGAACAAAGCCAATCTCCTGTTTGAAGAAGTGGAAGCATGGTGCCTAGAGAAACCATCCTGAACTTTTCTTTCTTTAGAAATTTGTTGAGATTTCTGAGGTCTAGGATGGGATGTAAGCCTCCGGTTTTCTTTGGAATGAGGAAATAAAGGAGTAGAATCCTCTGCCCTGATGAGTCCGGGGTACCGGTTCTACAGCTCTGGCTCTCAGAAGGGTGGATAATTCTGCTTGTAGATGAATTATGTGATTTTCGTTTAACAAAAGAGGTTTTGAAGGAGAGTCTCTTGGAGTTGAGAGGAAATTGAGTTGGAAACCTCGTGATATTACTGAGAGTACCCATTGGTCTGTTGTTATCTGTAACCAATGGTTGTAGAAGGAGGAAACACGGCCTCCTACTGGTAGTTTCGGTTGTGAAGATGGCTTTGGTCTCTGGTGATGGCCTCAAAAACCTGCAGCCGGTCCTGTCTGCAGTGGCGGTTGAGGCCTAGCAGCTCTAGGCTGCCTGTGTTGAGATCTTTGTTGCGGACGAGAAGATCTACCCCTGGATGCTGATAGATAGTATCGTCTCTGCCTGTAGAAAGATTTTCTAGATTCTTTCCTTGATGGACGGCGAGACAGTGAAGAAGAGGAGTCTTGCGGAACTAATGACAGTTGGCGCAATGTCTCAGTGTGTTCTTTTAGCTGGGCCACTGCCTCCTGAACCTTCTACCCAAAGAAGTTGTCACCTACGCAGGGTAGATCCACCAGCTTTTCTTGTACCTCAGGCCTAAAGGTCAGAGGCTTTTAACCATGCCCAGCGAGGTACACTTATTCCTGAGGCTGCCACCCTTGAAGCTGTTTCAAAGTTGTCGTAGGCAGCCCGGACTTCATGCTTTCCAGCTTCAAGTCCCTTGGGAATGATAGCCAGAGCTGCCTCCTGGTACTGCTGAAGTAGGGAGTTGGAAAGTTCCTGCATCTGCTTCCATAGATTCCTTTGGTATTGCGTCATATAAAGTTGATGGGACGCAATCCTTGAATTGACCATAGCTTCTTGGAATACTTTTCTGCCTAAGGAGCCTAGGAATCTATGGTCCTTTCCAGGTGGAGTGGAGGAATGATGTCATACTCTTTTGGACTTCTTTTGAGCCGACTCAACCACAACAGGTTGATGTGGCAACTGTGATTTCTGGTAACTAGGAACATGTTGGACAAGATAGGTAGAATCCACTCTTATTAATGGGTGTAACCGAACATGGATGTTCCCAGATACCTACAGTACCTGAATGTAAACCGGTGTGATATCTCAATTGAGATCGAATGTCGGTATAAATAAATAATAAAATAAATAAATAAATGTTGTAACTCCAAAAGCACCTCGTGGACAGGAACAGCCAGGACCTCTTTTGGAGGATCCACGAACTGTAAGACTTCTAAAGTCTGCTGTCTCGCGTCTTTCCTCAGGCACTAAGTTGAATGGTATTGTGTCTGCCATGTCCTTTCTGAAATTCGTGAAGGACAAGTCCTCTGGCTGAGATTTCTTTCTGCCTTCCAGAAGAGAAGGGTCAGACATGAAGCTTTCCGAGGAAGTATCAGTATGCTTGTCTTCCCATGAGTCATATGGCTCTTCCCTGGAAGGGGAAGTGGGTGAAGATCCCAGTGGTCGAAAAAGTCCTGAAGGCCCTGGCTGAGGATCATCGACAGGTCTGTGTCCAGGAACATCCCCGATCGGTTTAGTTGCGATAGACTTCGGTGGAAGAGCACCAACGATGGTGTTGAATCTATCCATTAATAGTTGGAGTAAAGCCAATTCTGATTGACCCGGCATTGGTACAGGTACCAGCATCGACAGAGGCGGCAGAGGCATCGGTGGGGGCACCGGCATCGACAATGGTGTCGGCGAGGGCATCAGCATTGATGGTCGATGCTCCTGTAGCACTTGTAGCACTGCTTGGCAGATAAATCCGCTCAATTCCTGATGCTGATGCAGGCAGAGCAGCTACACGTGGTGGCGGTGAGGGCGTTATCGGTCCTACCACAGGGCCCTGTGGAGGTTCGATGGCTGGCACCTCGACAGAAGGTGAAGGCCTCGGTGTTTTCTGCAGGAGAGGCCGCTTGGCAGTCTACTTCTCTGGGGATAGCAGAGATTCCAGAATCGATGGATGGCGATGTCGATGCAGATGTTTCAGTCGATGTTCCGACGCTGACTTCGTCGATGCCACGGTTGGGGGGTCAGGGATAAATTGTCCCCTGAACCTTCCGGACAACATTTTTTAAGGATCAGTCGTTTCGAAACTCTGGCCGGAGATGACCGAGTGGATGTCGATAGAGAAGGTAAAAGTTGAAGATGGAACAAGTGTTCCATCTTTTCTTGTCGCACCTTCCGACCTTTAGCGGTCATTTCAGCATATTTTGGGCAAGATGTTACATCATGCGATTGGCCCAAGCAAAGTACACACTCGAGGTGTGGGTCCGTAATGGACAAGGTCCGATTACAATTGGGACACTTTTTGAATCCCGTGGCCATGATACTGTTGACAGCCGGCAATGTAAATGTGAAGAAAAAATATTTACTCAAAAGAGTCGGAATGAGAATATTTTACTCACTGGCCGGTGGTAACGAGGGAGACCCCGATATGGGAAAGAAATTATGAATTTTAAATCTGATTTTTAGTCAGAACTGTGTGAGAAAACTCACACAGGCTCCTGCTCCACGATGCCAAAAGCAGCGCAGAAAAACGAAGACTGAAGGGAGACCCCTGTAGCTGAGAATATAATGGCATGCTAGGCATGCTCAGTGGGCTCAGAGTGCCGGTCAAAAGTTTCTAGAAACTTTGACAGAAAGTTTTCCGCAATAGGGCTCCATCAATGACGTCACCCATATGTGAGGACTAGCATCCTGTCTTGAGGGGTTTTTTTTTATCCTTTATTATATTAAATGGCTCTTCTTTGAATTGCTTCAGCTGCCTATTGATTCGCTTTAGAATGATTAATATAAAATAAAAAGTTGAATACATAATTATTAATTTTTCAAAAAAAATAATTTGCGGGAATGAAATTTATAGATTGGTAATTCCCTGCGTGGTTCATTTTGTTACTGGTTATATAGTTGGATTTTTGTGGAACGTATTATTTATAAGGCATAATCTTATTTCCTTAGTTGGTAGACTGTATTATTCAGTAGTCTCAAATATTTTCAGTTGCTGTCATATTCCCAAACACCAATCCATTGCTCTTTAAGGTGGTTAGTCATATACAAGACACTATTAATACTAAAAACATTGATCCACCTCCTTTACTAAAAAAAAAAAAAACAACATTTAACTCCTGCTGCTGGAAATTTTCTCTTATTTCTAGATTTTCACTAGATTTAAGACATTCTTCATCAATTATGCAGTATTGCACATGTATAAATGCTACACCATAGAACTGTCCTCTAATGTACTTCTCAAAGAGGATTATTTTTTAATAATTTGATCTTTGTACTTACTCTTATCTTTCCTTGTACAAAGCTAGTAGCATCTTCACTTGAATCAAATATAGATAAGGTCTTCATAACATTTTGCTCCAACCAATTCCAGTGTTTGAATATCTCTTCCCTGCTGGCTCCTAGTTGGAAAGATTTTTAACATTTAAACTGACTTGCAGAAAACTTCCTTTAAATCAAAGTTTCTTTTGGTTCTCCATAGCAATATACACAGAACATTCTCAAAACAAATTTACAGATTATTGACAATGTGGCCTTGCTTAGAAATAATACATGTATGGTTTGCTACCAGGAGCTATGGCAAATCATTATTCATTCTAGGCACTTTGGAATGCACAAGTACTATACTGTATATTGCATTTCAATTCAGCTGAAACCCAAGCCATATTATAGTACAAGGCTGCAAAGCCATATAGCCTTAGTCATAGACACCACTACTCAAGGGTGCTGCCAGCCTACTACATAAATAACTAATCCACCGGCACTGGTGATGCAGGCGGAGTGCACATTCCCCCCTTTCCCACCAGCTGGCACCTCTAACCAGTCCAGCAGCTTCTGCTGCAGCTGCGCCTCTTTCCTCTTCTGGCCCCACGACTGAACGTTCAGCTATTTGAACTGGGAGGTTCTGTATCTATGGATCCCTACATGATTCAATCAGAAGCAATTTGACAGTGCAGTTCAAACAGCTGTTTGAACCACATAGAGCTCCACAGAGAGAGCCCCAGGTTCAACACACCTGACCTTTTACCCGCAAAAGGCCAGATGAAAAAAAGAGGCACTACCTGCAGCAGGCAACTCAGACAGAAAGGATATGGGGATTTTTGAGAGAGAGAGAGAGAGAGAGAAAGCAGGGGAAGAACAGGGACTGTCACTTGGGGAAAACCAGGTGATGAATACTGGTGGGTAGGAGAACAGGGAAGGAATAGGAACTGACAGGGACAGAGCAGGGGAAGAATGGGGAACTGGTGGGGCAGAGCGGGTGACAAACAGATACTTGGATATGGAGGGTTGGGAGAGATGAAGAATGGGGGACTCACTGACTAGGTGGGAAAGCAGGAGAAAGCAAAATTGCTTACCTTGTAATAGGAGTTATCCCAGGACAGCAGGATGTAGTCCTCACATATGGGTGACGACACTGAACGGAGCCCAGGCGAGAAAGCTTTCTGTCAAAGTTTCTAGAAACTTTTGACTGGCCCTGTGAGGCCACTGAGCATGCCCAGCATGCTATGATATTCTCTGCCACAGGTGTCTCTCTTTAGTCTGTTATATAGCATAAAGCGATAGCAAAAAATAAAATAATAAAGGTATGAGACCCAACTCCGCGGGGTGGCGGGTGGATTCTGTGAGGACTACATCCTGCTGTCCTGGGATAACACCTATTACAAGGTAAGCAGGACAAGCAGGATGCTAGTCCTCACATATGGGTGAATAGCAAGCTAGAGGCTGAGTCATGTTGTATTGAGGCAATCGTGAAGTATTGTTGTTGAATGAGTCAGCCGAAGATCCCAGAACATTGGATGTAGGAGGAGTTGGGATTAAACTGGAAACAAGTTCTTTAAGACAGATTGTCCGTAGGCTGAATCTGGTCTTCCCTTCTTTGTCTAAGCAGTAGTGAGCTGCAAAGGTGTGAAGAGAACTCCATGTTGCTGCTTTGCATATGTCTGAGATTGGCACTGAACAAAAATGTGCTACTGAAGTTGACATTGCTCTTACTGAATGTGCCTTTACTCGCCCTTGAAGAGGAAGGCCTGCTTGTTCATAGCAGAACTCTATGCAATTTGCTATCCAATTGGATAAGGTATGTTTACCCACTGCTTTACCTGGCTTGTTTGGATCATAAGAAACAAACAGTTGAGTGGATTTTCTATGGACTGCAGTACGGTTTAGATAGAAAGCAAGTGTACGCTTACAGTCTAGGGTGTGCAATGCTGTTTCCCCTGGATGGGAATGAGGCCTTGGAAAGAATGTGGGTAAATTTATGAATTGGTTCAAGTGGAATTCCGTAACTACTTTGGGAAGGAATTTTGGATGTGTACAGAGAAGCACTTTGTCATGTAGGAACTTTGCATAAGGTTCGTAGGTGACAAGTGCTTGTAACTCACTAACCCTTCTAGCTGAAGTAATGGCTATGAGGAAGATAGTCTTCCATGTGAGAAACTTAAGATTACAAGAGTCGATGGGTTCGAAAGGGGAGCGCATGAGTCTTGTTAATACCAAATTCAGGTCCCAGCTTGGGACCGGTTTGCGAATTGGTGGTTTAAGGTTAGTTAAACCTCTCATAAATTTGCTTACAAGAGGATGTGTGGCTATAGATGCATCACCTATCTTGTTATGGTAAGCAGAGATTACACTTAAGTGTACTCGTATAGATGAAGTCTGGAGACCAGAGTTCGAAAGATGGTATAAATAGTCCAATAGAGAAGTTGTGGGGCAACTGAAAGGATTTATATCGTTTGCTGAGCACCACAAGGTGAATCTTTTCCATTTAAAAGAATAATTTTTTCGTGTGGAAGGTTTACGTGAAGCTATAAGCACTTGAGATATATGAGATGAAAGATTGAGTGGCTGTAATATCAAGCTTTCAACATCCATGCTGACAGGGATAGGGACTGAAGGTTGGGATGTCGCAACCGACCCTGATCCTGAGTTATGAGAGTGGGAGCTACTCCCAGACGAATTGGATCTCTCACTGAGAGGTCTAGCAGTGTGGGAAACCATACTTGTCGAGGCCAATACGGGGCTATGAGAATCATGGTCCCCCTGTCCTGTTGTAGCTTCACTAGAGTTTTGGTTATGAGCGGTATTGGAGGATACGCGTATAGTAGGCCTGAGTTCCAAGGGCGAGCAAAGGCGTCCTTGGCTGGCTGGTTCTTCTGTTTGTATAAAGAACAGAAGTTGTCCACTTTGTGATTCAGATGTGATGCAAAGAGGTCTATGGTTGGTTGACCCCAACGCTGAAATATCCTGGTTGCTACTGCGGGATCCAGGGACCATTCGTGTGGTTGGAATTGACAACTGAGTCGGTCCGCCACTACATTGTGAATGCCTGCCAGACAAGTGGCTCGTAGGGACATTGAGTGATTCAAGGCCCAGCTCCAAATCTGTGCTGCTTCTTGACAAAGGAGATACGAGCCCGTACCTCCTTGTTTGTTGATGTACCGCATGGCTACTGTGTTGTCTGTTTGGATGAGAACAGTCTTGTGTGAAAGGCAGTCCTGGAACGCATGTAGTGCATAACTTATAGCTCGGAGCTCCAGAAAATTGATTTGATATGTTGCTTCGAGTTTTGTCCAAGTCCCTTGAGTGTGGAGATTGTCTACATGTGCTCCCCCCATCCTAAGGTGGATGCATCTGTGGTTAAAGTAATCTCTGGGACTGGTTGTTGGAAAGGTAGGCCTTTGCACAGGTTGTCCATGTTGGTCCAAAGTAGAGATGATCTTAGTTGGTGGGTCACTTGAATCAGATAGTGTAGTGGTTGAATGGCTTGGATCCATTGTGACCTTAAAGTCCATTGAGTTACTCTCATGGCTAGTCTTGCCATAGGAGTAACATGAACTGTTGATGCCATGTGACCTAGCAGAATCAGAAACTGATGAGCTGTGGTTTGTGTCCGTAAGGAAATGGAGCTTGCTAATTGAATGAGGGCCTCTGCCCGTTCTATGGGTAGAATGGCTTTTGCTTGGTTTGTGTTCAAATCTGCTACTATGAATTGAAGCAGATGAGTTGGAGTGAGATGGGATTTTTGATAATTGATAAGAAATCCCATGGAGTGAAGCAGAGCAATTGTTCGGTTGAGAGAAGTTATTGCTCCTTGTTGAGATGGACTCCTTATGAGCCAGTCGTCTAGATATGGAAAAACATGGACACCTTCCTTGTGCAAGTGTCCTGCTATTACTGCTAGACATTTAGTGAAGACTCTGGGAGCAGATGCCAGTCCAAATGGGAGAACTCTGTATTGGTAATGTTGAAGGCCTACTGTGAAGCGCAGGTATTTGCGATGAGGAGGGTATATTGGAATGTGAGCATAAGCATCTTGAAGATCCAGAGAACAAAGCCAATCCTTTGCTTGAAGAAGTGGAAGCATGGTGCCTAGAGAAACCATCCTGAACTTTTCTTTCTTTAGAAATTTGTTGAGATTTCTGAGGTCTAGAATGGGACGTAGGCCTCCGGTTTTCTTTGGAATGAGGAAATATTTGGAGTAGAATCCCCTGCCCTTCTGTGTCCGAGGCACTGGTTGAATGGCCTTGGATCTCAGAAGGGTGGATAATTCTGTTTGTAATTGATGAAGTTGAGAGTTTTGTTGTTGGCAGGATGTTGGTGGAAATTCTGGAGGAATTGAAGTGAAATTTAGTTTGTAACCTCGGGCGACTATTGAAAGAACCCATTGATCTGAGGTTATATTTTGCCAATTTTTGTGAAAAAGGGATATTCTGCCTCCCACTGGAAGATTTGGCTTGGGATTGCAAGGTTGAATCTGTTCTCTGGTGTAATCCTCAAAAGGCTGTTGCAGGCCCTGTCTGTGCAGGAGGTTGTGGACGGGCAGGCCTGGATTGTCTGGCTTGAGATCGCTGAGTTGGCCTGGTGGATCTACCCCTATTTGTTGGTTGGTAGTACTTGCGTGGCCTGTAGTAAGAGCGTCTCACATCTCTTCGTGGAGGACGACGAGAAGGTTGACTAGCAGGTTCTTGTGGGGTTTGAGACAGTTATTTTAGTGTCTCAGTGTGATCCTTGAGCTGTTGAACAGCCTCTTGAATTTTATCTCCAAAGAGGTACAAGCTTATCTTGTACCTCAAGTCTGAGGTCAGATGCCTTGAGCCAGGCCCACCGGCGAGCAGTGATTCCCACTGCTGCTGTTCTTGAAGCGGTTTTGAAGTTATCATAAACTGCTCTCACTTCGTGTTTTCCTGCCTCAAGACCTTTTGATATAATTGCTTGAGCAAGCTCTTGGAATTGAGTGGGTAAGGAAGTGATGAATTGTTCCATCTCTTTCCAGAGATTTCTCTGGTGTTGAGTTATATAGAGTTGATATGCAGAGATTTTAGTACTCAGCATGGAACTCTGGTAAATCTTCTTACCCACTGTGTACAGGAACCTGTGCTCCCTGCCTGGTGGAATGGAGGAATGTGGGCGTACACGTTTAGATTTCTTCTGTGCTGATTCCACAACGACAGACTGATGGGGCAATTGCTGTTTGTGGTACCCTGGAGCTGGTTGAACTATGTAGGTGGTTTCTACTCTTTTGTTTACTTCAGGTATGGAAGCTGGGTGTTCCCAGATTCTTTTCTGAAGGTCCAGTAAAACTTCATGTACAGGTACTGCCAGTACCTGTTTGGGTGGATCCACAAACTGTAATACTTCGAGAGTTTGTGCTCTTGTATCCTCCTCAGCAGTCAATTTAAATGGAATGGAATCAGACATAGTTTGTATGAAGGATGAGAAGGAAAGATCTTCTGGAGGTGACTTCTTTCTTCGGTCAGGAGAAGAAGGATTGGACATGAACTCCTCTGAGGAAAATTGAGAGGGTTCATCATCCCAGGAGTCTTCTGATTCTTCTCTATAAGTTGTTTGAGTTGTTGGTGCTGGTGGGGTTTGCAGCCCTGAAGGTCCAGGTTGTGGATCATCGAGGAAAAAAATCAGCAGATGTCTTTCTTTGTGTGATAGGTGGCAACTTGTCGATGACTTTTTGGTATCTTTGTAGGAGGCGATGATAAAATGCCTTATCCTGCACCTCCTCTGGTGGATCCGGTGGTGGCAGGGATGCTGTCGTTGGGATCGTTGATGGAATTTGAAAAATCATCGATGTAGATTGTGTTAGTAGCCTCGGTGTGGTAGTTATAGAACCCGTCGAGGATCTTGGGAGAAAAGACATTGTTGTCATCGGTGTTATCACCGGCATCGATGTTGTAGGAAGAAGCATCAGCATCGATACTGATGGTGAAGGTATCGGCATCGATGGCAGAGCCATCAGCATCGATGCTGGAGGCATCGGCATCGATACGGAGGGTATCGGCATCAATATCGAGGGTATCGGCATCGACGTCGGTGAAGTTCGGTCACCCACTCCTTTGTCCTTGTGATGAGGCATCGATGGAGAGGGGTCTGAAGAAGATGGGTCCCCTCAACTCAGCGCAGCCTTACCTGAGATTGATGGAGACTAGCGCTTGGAGCCAAACAAGTGCTCCATCTTCTCTAGTCGGGCACGCCGGCCTTTGGGGGGGGGGTGTCATCTGCGTGCAACTTTGACACCTGACGTCATGGGAAGCCCAGAGACATAATACACAAACTTCGTGTGGGTCCGTTATGGAACAACATGAGAAGGAACAAAGAAAGAGGACAGAGCCCAGAATTTTAATGACACGTGGGAAAATGCTTGGGATCACAAGTTGTCAAAACTCCAAAGCTGCAATTTTGTGGGGGTCCCACAAGCACAACTTAAGAAGTTTATAATCCGAGGACTTCCGGCGATGACATAGCGGAGTCGGAAGCAGGGGGAAAGATCTCAGAGGTCCCCTCTCCGATGTTATTGAGACCCTCAAACACGGCATTTTCCAAATTTGAAAGGAGCTCTGGGCAGTGCTAAGGACAGAGGTGCAGAAAGCCCGGAAATTTCACAACGGGAAGAAAGGGATGCGGCATCAAAATACCAGAAGCACAGCAGTAAGAAGAGGCAGCAATTTCAAAATGGCGGCCGCGACTGAGCCCGTGAAAACACTGGACACCGTTTTGGCTGCAGCCCTGCAACAAATCTCCAGCAGTGTCACCCCGGCCCTGGATGAGAGGCTCATCAGAATTCAAACCACAACGGAGGAGATCCAGCAATCTATGGAGGGGCAAGCAAAAAGGTTGGACCAGGCTGAGCAGCACCTCTCTGACCACGGGGACCGGCTGGGGCGGCCGAGCAACAGATTGGTGAGTTGCAGGCTCAGCAGGCCACCCTGTTAGAGAGACTTGAGGATCAAGAGAACTGCAACCGCAGAAACAACCTAAAAATCATTGGTCTGCCCGAGTCTTTAAAGGAGGAAGCACTGTACGACTTCATGGAATGCTGGCTCCCCGACCACCTGAAACTTGCCTTCCCTGATGACCGAATTCGATGTGAGCGCATACATCAAGTGGGGCCGCCGCGGGAAAATGCTACCCGGCCTCGGCACATAAGACCCAGTTACTGCGGGCCTTCCGCCAGCATACAGCAGTTGAATTCCAAGGCAACCGCATCCTTCTGTTTAATGACTTCTCGGCCTCCACAGCGGCCCAATGCAAAGAAATGTCCCCCACCTGCTTGGAGCTCTACAAACGGGGAATTCGCTTCGCACTACTATACCCAGCTAAACTGAGGGTCTCCCACAAAAATAAAGTACTGCTTTTCACTACCAAAGAACAGGTGACGACTTTCATAGCCTCCTTACCAATGGCAAACGCAACCTGATCTCGGAAACTACACTGGATACGCGATTTCTGTTTCCCTTCCAGTTTGAACTGTGTAGTGAGTACTAATGGACTGAACTTTAACGTCGGGAATTTCGGCTGGCCAGGTCTTGCTGACCTGGCAGCTGTTATCCTTACTGGTATCTGGGGTCCAGGAACACTGTGGTGACCTATGTTGTGATGCCAAAAGGTTTGAATGTTTACTTGGTTCTTTTTGCTGAAGGCACCTTTTCAAATGGATCTGGGTTGGGGGGAGAGGGGACTTAGGGGGAGGTCGCCCTAGTACAGACATTTATGTGTGGTCTGTGTGGGGGATGGCCTTGTGCCCCTTGGAGCAAAATGATGGTGTCTGTGTTTCAGTTTGTATGGTGGATGAGTGAGGACGTGGATGGTTGTGAGTGTATATGGGGGGTGGGGGAGACCGAGCGCGGAAACTCTTAGCAACCAGGAGTGGGGCAGAGACGCAGGAGCAACCTTACTCTTGGGGGCCTAGGCTGGGAGGCCCTGAGACTCTAGTCACGCACACACATAAAGGGGGCCCTTTGTGGGACTCACTTACTACTCCATATCCCGAGAATAAAAATGGTAAAGGACAAGGTTACGTCCCTAAATGTTGATTGATTACATTCTCCCATTAAGCGAAATAAAGTACTAACCATTTTCTGCTGCTTGAGATCAGATATAGTATTCCTACAGGAAACTCATTTGACGGATAGAGAACACGGGAAGCTGAAGAGGGATTGGGTGGGCCGGTGTGTGTGTATTCGTCCTTTACCTCTAGGAAGCATAGGGTGGCCATCTTAATTCACAAACAACTCCCCTTTCAGGAAGGCTGGATGTGGCATGACCCCGAGGGCAGACACGTAATCATGGCGGGAACTTACATGGGCAGAAAGTGGCTCTCTGTAACATATACTCCCCTAACATGTATTCTCATGCTTTCTTTACTGATTTGATGGGCCGGCTTCTGAATCCCACTGATTATAGATTGGTGTGGCCGGGGACCTTAACACAGTAATAGATAAAACAATTGACTGTAAACCCCCTAGGCCTGTGAGCCTTAGAGATCAACAGATGGGAGTCAGCTTTGTCCAACAAGAGCTGAAACTACTCGATGTTCAGCAGCTACTGCATCCGGGGGAACAGGATTACACTTTTTATTCACACCCACATCAAGCGTACTCCTGATCTCTGATATGCTAAACTCGAGAGCAGAACAGGCGACTATTGGAACCATATCTCTATCCGATCACACTCCCGTCTCTGTGCGATTAGAGATCAGGAGCATGGCCCATCCCCCTTTCTCGTGGCGAATGCATCCCAACCTTTTTTTGGATAAAGCTTTCCACATTTACTTGCAAACCTGCTGGGAGGATTACATAAAATCTAATGCTACCCCAGAAATCTCCGTTGCCACACTATGGGAGGCTGGTAAGGCAGTGATTTGGGACATATCACATATGTAGCAAAATTAAATACGACCCATAATCAGGAGATCTTGCACCTTACCCACTTACTTAAATCCCTTCAGCTACAGCATGTGCAGGATATGTCGGACTCTGTGCGCTGTCAGGTGGAACATGCCCGTAATGCTTTAAATTTCCTCTTACACCAGCGGGCTACTAAGTCCCTACGCTACTACCAATACCAGCTGTACAAACATGGTAATAGGCCCAGCAAACTCTTAGCTAATTTGATAAGGACCTGACAACAGAGGTCTATCAATACAGGCATAAAAGATAAAGATGGCAATCACAGTCTCACAAGCAGACATCTCCTCCCGCTTCTTAGATTATAGCAGCACTTTATATAGTCCCAAATCTCACAATGAATACCTTTCTGTGACTTTTTTCCAAAATATTCAATGGCCCTCACTTTCTACTGTCCGGTCTGCTCTCCTGAATGTACCGATCACAGTTGGGGAAGTTTATTCAGCGATACAGGGTTTGACACTGGGGAAAGCCGCGGGACAAGATGGGTTGGTGGCTGAATTCTATCGCATACTGAATTTCCCTCTCCTCCCCACACTGACCTCCTTCTATAATGATATGGGCACTACTAAATTGATATCCCCTAATATGAATTAGTCGACGATTGTGGTGCTCCCTAAGAAGGGTAAGGACCCACTGGATGTGACAATATATCACCCTATATCTCTCAAACGTTGACAAAGATCTTTGCTGCAGTTTTGGCAGTTAGGCTAAACTCCACACTCCCGGAGTTGATCCACTCAGATCAATCTGGGTTTGTCAGGGGCAGACAGGAGGTGAGAAATGTCCGCCATTTGATAGCGGCTCTAACTTACCGACCCACAGCAGAGGCATTGATCCTGAGCTTAGACACTAAAAAAGTATTCGGCTCTATCTCTTGGGAGTACCTATTCTGGGCCCTGCGACACTATGAGTTTAGCAATATGTTTATGGGCTGGATGGAGGCAATATATAGCACCCCTAGCGCAGGTATACTTATTAATGGAGCTCTTACAGATCCGTTTTCTCTCCACTACGGAGTGCGACAAGGGTGCCCCCTATCACCATTGCTGTTTGTCTTGGCACTTGAGCCTTTGGCAATCCGTCTACGCCGCGATCGGGCCACCAGTTGAAACTAGCTATGTTTGCCGATGACATTTTACTTTTTGTGGGTCACCCTCATATGAGTATCCCCACCATTATCTGGCTGTTCAATCATTTTAGGGACCTAGCGGGCCTCAAGATAAACTTTGCTAAATCGGAAGCATTGGCCCTTGACCCGCACCTACATCACACTTGGGGGAGGGCACTTTCCCATTCACATGGGCCCCTGACAAACTCAAATACCTGGGGGTCTGGATCCCCAGGGACCTAAAAGGGTTATACGCTCTAAATATTAAGGAAGTGCTGGCTACTCTACAATCTCAGATGGCAGCCTGGCGGTCCCTCCCACTATCTCTCTTTGGTCACTGTGCCTTGGTGAAAATGTTGATCGTTCCCAAAATTCTTTACAAATTGCATATGCTACCCTGCTGGCTCACAGCACAAGGTTTGAAAACCTTTCAAATCAGCTATTTCCCGATTCATTTGGGCCGGTAAACGGGCACGGATATAATACGCTATTCTGACCAGCTCTAAGGAGCAAGGGGGCCTGGGCTTACCAGATTTCTGCCTCTATAATGTCGCCTGCCAACAGATTTGTCGGAGAATGGCTTACGGATTCATATGTGTATTGTGACCCAAGTTTACTAAAAAATATATCTGCTCCATGGTCTCCACTGTTCCTTCTACACGCCAGTCCAACCTTGCTGCGAACGTTGGAATTTCCTCGGCTCCTCCTCTACCCATGCATACGAGCCTGGCGATGGATTCAGGCTGCCCAAGGAATGATCTGTACGGCTTCTCTCCTTCTTCCCCTTACAGATAATGCGGACTTCCTTCCAGGTCAGGACTGCAGCTATATTTTCCAGCAGTGGACACTGCGCAGAATTGCTTTCATCTACCCTATGTACAACAGGGAGACATCCGTCTACTACTTTTCAGATCTCCCCCCAAGTACTTTTTCACCTATCTCCAGGCCCACCACTATTTACAAGAGTTTCAATGGACAGCTAAGGCGTTTGCCACCTCCATTTTTGACACTGCCTGTGTGAAAAATTCTTCTGCCAGCTGGAACACATTGGGCAAGAACTCTCGCCAACAACCTCACCTGGAGACACTGTCCTCGTACTGGACTGCCCTGACGGGGGGGGGGGGGGGAAATATGGACTTCTGATGCTATGATTGGCTGTTTCAAAGCACTATATCATCATATCCTGGATCCAGGCTTGAAAGAGCTTCAATTCTGAATACTCCATCACGCTATCTGAGATGACGTACGCCACTTCCCGAGCTGCATCAAATGCAGGCGAGAGGACAGCACTTTACTGCACCGGCTGCTGCTTTGTGAAACCATGGCCGGGTTCTGGTCAACAGTGATGGAAGATATAGGAAAATGTACCCGGGCTCCAGTGGCGAAAGCCATTCTGCGCGGTTCTCATCCACAGCAGGCCTCCCTGGACAGATTCGGGCACTGTGCTGTATTTTTGACATGTCAAACTATATTGGCCGACTGGGTGGAACCTACCTCTCAACCTTCTGTCAAAGCCTGGTATCAACGGATGACGGCGACTATGCAACAAGAGTGGTGGATCATACTGTGGGACATCATAAGCTTGACAAAATTTACTGCAATTGCTGGACTGCCTTTTTTGACCTTTTGCCTATGGACATGCAAAGTAATTTATGTTCTACTGGTTACAAGGCGATATGGTATTAACCTTAACCTCCTGTGTCGGGCTAGGTATTTGATACCTAATTCCAATAGCCCCAACTCGGTCTCTGGGGTGGGGGGGGGGAGGGGGTAAGGGGGGTGTTTGTTTGTTTGTAGATGATAGAGTGAATGAATGTGATGTATGGGTGGATGGATGGATGATTGAGTTTATACCTGCACGCCAGGTATAAACTGGTGGTTATATACATGTATATGCTGTTGGGTCATATGTATTAGTGTCTGAGTTGTACTGGTGCTGTTGCCGCAGGTTGCGGCTCATGGAAACTTAATAAAAATCATTTTGGAAAAAGAAGTTTATAATCCAGGTGGAACTGGAGGGAGCCTCTACCCAGGCCTTGGTAGATTCCGGTTGTAGCAAAACCCTCGTTCGCCAGGACTTATTATTTTAAGGACATATTAACAATAAGAAAATAGAGACAGTATCATGTATACATGGGGACAAACAAAAGTGCTCAACTTTCTATGTCCTCTTGTCCACCATTGCAGGACAAGCCATGTTAGAAGCAGCTGTCCTCTCCAAGCTTCCGTACCCAGTAGTCCTGCGTCGAGATTATCCCCATTTTGCAAAGTTATGGAGACAACTCATCAATGTTGGGGAAAATACAGCCATAGGGGGGAGGAACTTGAGGCAGAGCTGGGGTGTGCCCCAGGCATGTCTGAACGATCGACTGGACACAGCTGAGCTGAGGGAGAGGGTATGTGACACAGTGTACTGACAACTCCCTCATTCCACCTTAAGGAGCCCGGTTCAGGCTTCTAACACAGGTCTCCTTAAGGCAGAAGGCCGCAAGGGTTTCTGGGTAAAGGGAGGTTTCCTTCATGCTGCCATAAGAGCCCAGGCCCAGGGAGCAGGTAGGATCTCATGATACATTCAGACAGTGAACATTTACCTGTTAGTCGTGCCCGATGCAAAGTGAGCTACTAATTTGATTCTTGTATATTTGAAGCAATATAAATAAAAACCAGCACCATAACTAAGTTGGTCCAGTCTTATTGTATTTCTGAACTATTTCTGTGGTCACAGCAGGCTCAAATATGCTACATCCCTAAACTAGGTTACATAATTGTCAAAATTTCTATGACTGGCTTTCTATTATAAACAAATAAGCTGAATGGCCATATGGTCATTCAATTCTAGTCTCACATGTAAATGTTTTTGTTGCACTCCTGCTCACGGGCCAGCAGCGTGCAGGTGCTTACCTTGTGGCCTGGAGGCCGCTGCCGTCCCCGGTCCTCCCAAAGTGGTAGGAGCCGCCGCTGACATTCTCCCTGTAACAGGTAAGCAACATTTGCTTTCTCACAGGACAAGCAGGATGGTAGTCATCACACATGGGTGAGTACCGAGCTGAGGATGTCTGAGAAATGCACCAAATGTACCCAAGTGTGCAAGGCACTAGGACTGGGATAAAATTTGGCCGAGGGCATCCTTAACGGGCAGGCGGAAGGGTGTTGGTACATCATGTTGTAAATAGGTTACGAAGGACAGACTGGCCGAAGATGGAATCTTGTCTTCCGGCTTTGTCCAAGCAATAGTGGGCTGCAAAGGTGTGGAGAGAACTCCAGGTGGCAGCCCTGCAAATGTCAGGAAGTGGCACTGATTGTAGGTGTGCTACTGAAGCCGCCATGGCCCTCACAGAGTGTGCTTTAACACGGTCTTGAAATGGAATGCCTACTTGCTGATAGCAAAAGGATATGCAGTCCGCCAACCAGGAGGAGAGAGTCTGCTTACCCACAGGTTTCCCTAACTTGTTAGGGTGGAAAGAGACAAACAATTGAGTGCTTTCCCTGTGGGCAGCTGTACGGTCTAGGTAGAATGCTAGAACCCGTTTACAGTCAAGGGTATGCAGAGCCTGTTTCTCCTGGATTGGAATGGGGCCTGGGAAAGAAGGTAGGTAGTATAATGGATTGATTAATGTGAAACTCAGATACTACCTTAGGCAAGAACTTAGGGTAAGTGCGGAGTACTGCCCGGTCATGCAGACATTTAGTTTAAGGCGGATAGGTAACTAGGGCCTGTAATTCACTAACTCTGCGAGCCGAAGTGATTGCCAGAAGGAAAATCACTTTCCATGTGAGATAGCAAAGATCACAGGAGTGAAGAGGCTTGAATGGTGGTTTCATGAGCTGACCCAAAGCCAGGTTGAGGTCGCAAGAAGGGGCCGGAGGACGCAGTGGAGGTTTGAGGTGAAGCAAGCCTTTCAGAAAATGTGTTACAAGGGGTTGTACTGATATAGGAACATCCCCGACACCTTTATGGAAGGCAGCTACCACACTGACATGCATTCTGATGGAAGGCGTTTTTAGAGCTGACTCTGATAAGTGCCAGAGATAGTCCAAAAACTTTGTGATTGGACAGGTAAAGGGGTCAAGGGACGGAGAAGAGCACCATGACGTGAACCTGTTCCATTTGTAAGAGTAAGATTTTCTCGTGGAAGGCTTCCTTGAAGCAATCAAGACACGGGAAACTGGTTCAGAAAGGTTAAGTGGCTGAGGGATTAACCTTTCAACATCCATGCTGACAGGGACAAGGCGTGAAGGCTGGGGAGGCGGAGGCACCCGTCGTTTTGAGTGATCAGAAGCGGGTCCTTTCCCAAGGGAATGTGCCTGCGAATGGAGAGATCCTGAAGTATTGGAAACCACACTTGGCGTGGCCAGTGAGGTGCTATCAGGATCATGGTTCCCTTGTACTGATGTAACTTCACGAGAGTCTTTGAGAGAAGTGGAAGTGGAGGGAATGCATATAGGAGACCGGTTGCCCATGAGAGGGAGAACGCATGGCTTGGCTGATAGTGCTGGCTGCGAGTGAGAGAGCAGAAGTTCTCTACTTTGCGGTTTTGAGGTGACACAAAGAGGTCTATTTGAGGGTAACCCCATTGTTGGAAGATCGAGTCCACTATTGAGGGGTTGAGAGACCACTCATGCAGTTGAAAGGCACGACTTAGCTTGTCTGCCAACACATTGTCCACTCCTGGCAAGTAGGTGGCCCTGAGGTACATCGAGTGAGAGAGGGCCTCCTCCCATATCTGTGCAGCTTCCTGACACAGGAGGTAGGAGCCCGTGCCTCCCTGTTTGATGATGTACCACATGGCCACCTGGTTATCCGCCTGAATCAGGATGACTTGGTTGGAGAGGCGATACTGAAATACTCAGAGCATATCTGATTGCTCGAAGCTCCAGGAAATTGATTTGGTGTTTGGCTTCCTCTGGAGACCAAGTTCCTTGTGTCTGCAGATTGGCCACATGGGCTCCCCAGCTGAGGTTGGAAGCATCGGTGGTGAGAGTTATTTGAGGGTCTAGAGCCTGGAAAGGCAAGCCTTGGAGGAGATTGATCTGATTTTTCCACCAGCCGAGAGACTGACGGAGTGAGTCTGTGACATGGACAATGGTAGACAGGGGCTGAATGCATTGAGTCTATTGTGACCTTAGAGTCCACTGCATGACTCTCATGGCTAGGCGGGCCATTGGGTGACCTGAACTGAGGACGCCATGTGTCTCAGTAGGATGAGAAAGTGGCGTGCAGTCGTGTAGCGCTGAGACTGCAGCTGGTGTGCGAGAGAGACAAGAGTGAGAGCTCGTTGTCTAGGTAGAAAAGCTTTTGCCTGCAAGGTGTCCAAGTCTGCCCCTATGAATGATAAGGTTTGAGATGGGACTAAGTAGGATTTGTCGTAGTTGACGAGAAATCCTAGCGAGATTAGAGTGTGTAAGGTAAGATGTAGGGACAACAGAGCAGTTTGTTGAGTGGGAGCCCTGATCAACCAATTGTCTAGATAGGGGTAGACGTGAACACCTCGAGTCCTGAGGAAAGCTGCAACTACTACGAGACATTTTGTGAAGACTCGTGCTGCAGCTGCGAGGCCGAATGGAAGCACCCGGTACTGATAGTGCTTGGGGCTTACCAGAAATCTCAGGTATTTGCGATGAGATGGAGTTATCGCAATATGAGTATATGCGTCCTGGAGGTCTAGAGAGCAGAGCCAGACTCCTCTTTGTAGAAGAGAACCCAAGGTTACCATTTTGAACTTTTCTCGATGGAGGTACTTGTTGAGGGCACGTAGGTCCAGAATTGGACGAACGCCTCCCGATTTTCTGGGGATTAGGAAGTACCGGGAATAGAACTCTAGGCCGTTCTGAGAGTAGGGTACTGCTTCTATTGCCTTGGACTGGAGAATGAGGAGACCTCCTGTTCCAGAAGGATGGAGTGATCGGATGTTCTCCATGTGGGTAGAGGTGGGGAGTCCGGTGGGATAGAAAATTGAGATGATAACCTTGAGCGATTATCGCTAGAACCCACTGGTCTGAGGTGACTGAGTGCCACCTGTTGTTGAAATGGCACAATAGACCTCCCACTGGTATGAGGCAGTGGAAGCTGGCTGCTGCTCTGTATGCAGGAGTCAAAAACCGGAAGTAGGGCCCAGCTGAGGAGACTGGGTTTTTTGAAATGGTCTCGTAGAGCGAGTTCTAGCCGGAGGCGGGTAGGATTTCTTCGGACGGAAGAAGGGCTTTTAGTGTCTTTCCAGAAAGGCTGTTTTGAGGAGTACTCAGAAGGCATCAGAGAGAGCTGTCTCAGGATTGCATGATGGTCCTTGAGTTCCGCCACCATTCGTTGAATCTGTTTGCCGAACAGATTATTTCCTACACAGGGCAGGTTGGATAATCTGTCTTGCACTTCAGGGTGAAGGTCCGAAGACTTGAGCCAGGCCCATCTTTTTGCCGAAATAGCAGCTGCAGATACCCTGGTAGCAGTGTCAAAGATATCATAAGATGATCTTATCTCATGCTTGCCCGCCTCAAAACCCTTGTTTACTAGGGTTTGGACCTGATCTTGAAATTGCTGAGGCAGCGAGTCTGTCAAGTCTTGAATCTGCTTAAATAAGACCCTGTTGTATTGGGTCATATAGAGGTGATAAGAGGCAATTTGGGAGATGAGCATTAAGCCCTGGAGGACCCAGCGACCAATGGCATCTAGAAATTTTTGCTCCTTGCCAGGGGAAAAGGAAGTGTGGGGTATTGATCTCTTTGCCCTCTTTTGGGCAGATTCTACAACCAAAGATTGGTGATCCAATTGAGGTTTTTGAAAACCTGGGGCCGACTGTACCAAATAAGTGGTGTCAGCCTTCCTGAGGACCGGAGCAACAGAGCCAGGGTGTTCCCAGTTCTTTTTGAGGAGATCCAGAAGAACTTGGTGAATAGGGATGGAGGTTATTTCCTTGGGAGCATCCAGGAATTGCAACAGCTCCATCATTTGATGCCTGTCATCTTGTTCGGTCTGTAATTGGAAGAGAACCAATTCAGACATCTCCTTCACAAAATTTATGAAGGAAAAGTCCTCTGGAGGAGAACGCTTTCTGCTTTCAGTAGGAGGTGGTGGTGAAGGCAGGTCATCGGTGCCTAGTGAAGGATCAGCAGTCCAGGTATCGTAGGGATCAGCACCTGCCCCTCTAGGAGCCCGAGGGGGACGGGACGATGGAATCCCTGAAGGTCCTGGTCTAGGAACCGAAGGAATAATAGGAGGCACCGATGAAGGCATCAAAGGCACCGATGCAGGCATCAAGGGCATCGATGGATGGATCGGTGTTGCCAACAGACGTATCGGCATCGATGGCTGAGGCATCGGTAGAACTCCCAATGGAGGGATGCGGAACAGTGTTTCTCCTCCCGATGACAAGGAAAGCGGAGAGGGCACCGGAGCCATCAGTGACCATCGGTGGAAAAGTGGCAATGAGCGCTTCCATCCTCGAGAGCAGCAGTGCCAATGCTGCCAGAATCGGGTCAGTGGTCGGTTCCACGATCGGTACCGGTGTTGGTGCCGAAGGAACTTGGAGTTGATGCATCGCCTTGTCGATAGCCTCCTGAACCAGCCGGTCCAGTTCTTCTCGGAGACCTGAAGCAAGCAACCCCGGCTCTGGAACAGAAGAAGGAGGCAGAGGCATAGCCGGAGGGACCACCGTTAAAGGCGGAGTCGCGGCTCCCAATCCCCTTTCGGGTGAAGATTGCCTCGGTGACCCGGTCGCCGAAAAGGTCGGTGACTTTTCTGGATGGGGTTTCTTCGATGGCGGCTCGGACGATGGCAAGGTCGATGATTTCGCTCCCTCGATGGTCCAAGTCTTCCAATATCGGTGGTGATGTTTCTCTCTACGATCCCCTCGGTCCTGTGGGGGAGTAAAGGTGGTTGAAGGCCGAGAAGTCGATGATGCCGGACGGTCACCGGTTGGTCGATACTGGCGCAAAGTTGACGGAGCCGGTTCTGACGACGTCGATGCAGTAGACTGTGTCGGGGTTTGAGCACGGAAGTTCCATCTTCTCCATTCTGGCCTTGCGACCTTTTGGTGTCATTAGGACACATTTGGTGCAGGTCAGGACATCATGCTCACATCCAAGACACATTACACAGACCTTATGAGGGTCTGTTATGGACTTGGTGCGATTGCAGTCTGGGTACCGACGGAACCCTGACGCCATGGCCATGAAAAATTTGAGCCGCGGTATAGTCGACGGCCTGTAGGCTGCAAGGGCCAAACTTGACGGGAATCGACCAAAAACGGGTAGAAAATTTACCAGAGTACCGCGGCTTGAAAAAATTGAAGGAGGGACCCCTGTGGGGTAAGAAAAGTTGCAGTAATTCCGTGAGGAAAATTCCTGTCAGGAATCTGTGGAGCTCCTTAACCGCGTGGCTACTGCTGCGCGGAAAAAAGAAGACTGAAGGGGGACCCCTGCTGGCTGCCGGGTTGGTGCCATGCTGGGCATGCCCAGTAGGGGCCAGTCAAAGTTCCAGAAACTTTGACAAAAGTGTTCCATGATTAGGCTCCATCCTGTGATGTCACCCATATGAGAGGACTACCATCCTGCTTGTCCTGTGAGAATAAATATTTTTCTCCTCAAATTCAGTGACATATCAACTGGCTACACTTGAGCGACCCCATGACTATTCCGTGTACTTGCATACAAAACTCTTCATTAAAGGCAAATAAGTTCTCGAAAAGAACTATCTCCGCCTTGGAATGCACTGCAGACATATTAATCCTGGGGAATTCTGCGTATAAAAACTTAAAATTCTGCAAAATTGTGCAAACTTTATATTGGTCAAAACACCACAATTTACATGACAGTCTAAGTAATTACATTTTAAATTAATACAGAAAAAAGTTATTACTTACAAATGCAGAATTTTAAATATTTTGAGCAGAATTTGCCTAGAAATTCACTGTAAGTGTCCCTTCCACTCGCTCTCCCTATTCCCCTGGCCACTTTACCCTCTCAGGCCCCCAACTCCTCCACCTGCTAGTATCTCTCTCCTCTAGGCTCAACCCCTTCCACTCTATCGCCAGTCCTACTGCCCTTCATGTAGGTTCATCTCTGTCCCTCACACACTTGCTCCCTCTCTCTAATACACAAACACACCCCCTCATACAGGCTCCCTCACTCTCTCATACACACACATCCCCTCATGCAAGGTCCCTCTCTCTTGCATACACACTCACACAAGCT
Organism: Rhinatrema bivittatum; assembly: GCF_901001135.1. Taxonomy (NCBI): domain Eukaryota; kingdom Metazoa; phylum Chordata; class Amphibia; order Gymnophiona; family Rhinatrematidae; genus Rhinatrema; species Rhinatrema bivittatum. Next base: position 320,107,733 of record NC_042620.1, read on the forward strand.
CCCTTTCTCTCTCTCACACATACATCCTCACACAGACTACCTATGTCTCTCTCTCATGCACCCCTTCACACAGGCTAGCACCCTCACACACGATCCCTTTTTCATACACACGAGCTCCCAATCTCTCACACACATTTTATTTATTTAAAAACTTTTCTATACCGTCATACAGTAAATTAACCATCTCAACAGTTTACATAAAGGTACCTATAGTAATAGAAATTAATTAAGATAGTTAAAACATTATAAACATGCCAAAAATATGCGGTAACAGGATTCTTTCAATATAAAACTTAAGTATTGATTTTGTTAGGTTGAAGTTACTATTGCAGTTCAAGCATCCCGCCTCTCTCTCACCTCCCATGCTCACCCCCTGCCCTCTCTCACACACACATTCACTCTCACCAGGGCCTTCATCTTTGCCGCAAGCGAAGCTTACTCCATTCGCGGCACACTGGGTGGCAACAGAGAAGCCTTGTTAAACAAATGTGAACAATTTTGGATTCACATATTAGACACAGTTTATCCTATGGATTTGAATTTAGAAGTGGACTGAAATTCCTCAATTTAATGAATGTTCACAAACATAAGTCAATTAAGTTAGATTCGAGGTTGCTATCAGTTATCCGAGTCCAATATGTGTGCATCTCTAATTAATTAGGAATTTTATTAAAATGGTGGGCTTTTTTTTTTTCTTACAAAAATGTGGTAACCCATGTCATAAGAAAACCCTGCTCAATGTGTTTTCCCTGAAACATGAAAAGGATTCCAAAACATAGACCAAGTTAGGAATACATCAGTATAGAAGCTTGGTTGGATTCACTGCTGGGGATACATCAATAATAAAGTTAAGTTTGATCTATTGTTGAATTAATTTTGAACTGTTTTATGTGCGATGAAAAATTTAAAATTGAAGTTTTAAAGAGGTGCCTATGATTTTAGATGGGCATAAGCAAGTGAAACATTTGCTACTTCATGCTGAAAAGTGAGGTATACAGCGCACTCTGAGCGCACCTAGACTACGTGTGTTATCTCCTGCAGCACGTATATCTCAAAACTTTTTTAAAATGTGCATGGTCCAGGCAAGGCATGGGTGTGGTCTGAGCCTGGCCAAGAGATGCACACATACATACTTACATGCTCTGGCATGCTTTGACGTCCCCTGCCGCATAACTTTACTACTGCTATAGATGGCGTGCAAGTTAAAGAAAAAAAAAGATTGAGCCATTTCAGAGGTGTTTAAAGAGTCTAGGGCAACTGGGGGGAGTACAGGCTATCAAACCAGGGGGGGGGATCAGGAGAATTTAACTTAACTTGGCAATCTGGCGCATGAACTGGTAAACTGGTAATGGCGGCAGTGAGCACCCCTTTTAAAATCCCCCGACTTACCTAGAAGCAGAATGTGTGCACCCATGCGTGCACTCACTTAAAATTTGGCACACATGTGCGCACAGCCAAGCTATTTTAAAACATATGCTCATGTTATAAATAGCCGCATACCTGGGCATGGGCTGATGTACATGCGCAAATGTGCGCCTACATGCTGGTTTGAAAGTTACCATCATAGTGTTTATGCTCTAAAAATAATAGTACATTTCACTTATTGCACAATGTAAGGTAATTTTGTAATAGCCCACATAAAATAAATAGGAAATCTATACAGAATTTTGAGCAAGGTAACAACATCCCTAGTCTGGGCTAGTCCAAGGAGCAGAACATGGGCTTGGGAAGTGAATCCAGGTCTCCTGCATATCACTGATATGGAGTCATAAAAGGTAGCCCCATTCTCTTTTTTCTAACATCCTTAAATTTGCATATTTAACTTTTCTATACCGACATTCATGATACAAATCATATCATATCGGTTCACATGGAACAGGAGTGTTGTAACATTGATATTGAGGAAGAAGACAAAGTTACAATAAAGCAAGGATATGTAAACTTGGAACTGAAAGTGGCAGAGACAGAGGTATAACGTTATAAACTTAACAAGGATGTACTGGTTGTGCCTTGGGTCAGGTATAGGGCACTCTATATGTGTAGAACTAATATACAACCATGAGTATGACTAACACTGCGGAGCAGTGTCAATACTGGGGGGGGGGGGGGGGGTGACTTTCTAGGATCGAGGAGGTTAGGAGGGGGGGGGAGGGAAGGGGTAGGGAGAGAGGAAGGGAGAGGTAGGGAGAGATGAGAAAAGGGTTATGGGAAGGCTTGTTGGAATAGCCAGGTCTTGAGTTTTTTCCTAAAGGTCAACAGGCAGGGTTCCTGTGTGAGTTCAGGGGGCATGGAATTCCATATGGCTGGCCCCACTGTTGAGAAGGCCTGTTCTCTGCTGGATGTACGAAGGGTGGATGTGGTGGTGAGGGCATACAGGGGTCCTTTATAAGCCTCTCTTATAGGTCTTATGGAAGTGTGCAGTCTTAGCGGGATATTGTAGATTATTAGAATTTCTATTTTGACAAATTATTTCAGATGTATCTGAATTTTAATAAAAATACCATACTTACCACATGCAATGGACCAGTTGATCTGAGAATCAGGAGTCTGATGTAAGATGCGAAAGGGAGCTACTTTGGCAGTAGAGTCTAAGACAGCATCAAGTGTGCCCACCAGAATGCCTAATTCAAAAGAGAAAGAGATAAGAGAAAAGTAATCTTTATACATCACTAAAATGAATTAAAACATTATAAGCCCTGAAATATAATTATATTTGTGATCATATTTGTTGAAGTTAGCAGGATAAAAGTATGTTTTACAAACATTACACAAAGCTATTTTTGCATGAAGCAAAGCAGCCACAAAATTCACCACTCTCAAAGGATGAACATTTCCAGTAAGAATTCAGGATGTAAAAGGTCATAGGATTCTCAAGAGGGAACACTGCAAGGCAAAGCTATGGCAGCATGGCATTTGCATTGCTCAACTTCAGCCAGTCTTTTAATAGGTAAAGGATGGTAGAAGATTTATAAATGATTAATAAAACTATTTAAAGATAAATGTGTGTATATTCTGCTTGCAAATCTGTTACCACAAATTACTATGATTGTTTACTGGTACTGAATTCTGCTTCAATGCTAGAAGGAAGCCCTCTTGAGATTGTTAGATCATGAGTACTGTGTACTGTATGCTGACAAGATAAAAGTATAAATATTTAATTCACATTCTAAATACCAACATTTAGGTGGGGAGGAGTAGACAAAACTCTGTTTACAGAAGAGAATGTATGGGAAGAGCTAGGAAATCTGAAAGAGGACAAAGCCATGGGATCTGATGAGATTCATCCCAGGATACTGAGGGAGCTCAGAAATGTGCTGGCGGGTCCACTGCAAGACCTGTTCAATAGATCCCTGGACACGGGAGTGGTGCCGCAAGATTGGAAAAGAGCAGCGGTGGTCCCGCTTCACAAGAGTGGGAGCAGAGAGGAGGCTAGAAACTGCATGTCTGTTAACCTCACACCTCAGTGGTGGGAAAATTAATGGAGACTCTGCTGAAGGAAAGGATAGTGAACTATCTACAATCCAGTGGGCTGCTCGATCCAAGGTAGCATAGATTCACCAGGGGAAGGTCCTGTCAAACAAATCTGATTGATGTTTTTGATTGGGTGGCTAAAGAATTGAATCGAGGAAGAGTGCTCAATGTGATCTACTTGGATTTCAGCAAAGCTTTTGATACGGTACCGCACAGGCGGCTTATGAATAAAATGAGAAGTTTGGGAGTGAGCGCAAAGGTGTCGGAGTGGATTACAAACTAGTTGACGGATAGAAGGCAGCGTCTGATGGTAAATGAAACCTACTCTGAAGAGAGAATGGTGTTAAGCAGAGTGACACAATGACCAGTGTTGGGATCAGTTCTGTTCCATATCTTTGTAGCGACATTGCGGAAGGGATAGAAGATAAAGTCTGTCTATTTGCGGATGATCTGCAACAGAGTGGACAGGCCAGAAGGGATAGAGAGAATGAGACATGATTTAAGGAAGCTTGAACGGTAGTTGAATACATGGCAACTGGGATTCAATGCCAAGAAGTGCAGAATCATGCATTTGGGATGTGGTAATCCAAGAGAAATGTATATTATGGGGGATGAAGGGCTGTTGTGCACGGAGCAAGAGAGGGACCTTGGGATGATAGAGTCTAGTGATCTTAAGATGGCAAAGCAATGTGACAAGGCGCTAGCTAAAGCCAAAAGAATGCTGGGCTGCAGAGAGAGAGGAATAACCAGTAAGAAAAAGGAGGTGATAAAGCCCTTGTACAAGTCCTATGCGAGGCCTCACCTGGAGTATTGTGTTCAGTTCTGGAGACCATTTCTCAAAAGAGACAGAGACAGTATGGAGGCTATTCAGAGAAGGGTGACAAAAATGGTGGTGGTGGGGGGGGGGGGGAAGGGTGTCTCCATCAAATGACTTATGAGGAGAGGTTGAAGGACCTAAATATGTGTACCCTGGAGGAAAGGAGATGCAGGGGAGACATGATACAGACCTTCAGATATCTGAAAGGTCTTAATGATGCACAATCAACAAACTTTCTCCATTGGAAAAAAATTAGTAGAACTAGAGGTCACAAAATAAAACTCTAGGGAGGAAGACTCAGAACAAATATCAGGAAATATTTCTTCATGGAGAGGGTAGTGGATGCCTGGACTGCCCTTCCAGAAAAGGTGGTGAAGACAAAGATAGTGAAATCTTTCACAAGGGGCATGGGATAAACACTGTGGATCCCTAGGGCCTAAAGAATGGAAATGAAGAGGAAGTGCATGGGGGTAACTTGCTGTGTGGTGGTTGCTACCCTTGGCCGGTGGGCCTTCATGCTGGTGCAGTTCCAATAATGCTCTTTGCTTTAACAGTAGGGGGGGAAAAAGGGGGGGGGGGAATCGGACTCAGACAGCAGTCAACGAGGACACTGGATTTGGGAAAGCAAGTAAGAGTGGGGGTAACTTGCTGATGCAGTTGTTGATATCCTTGACGAATAAGCCTGATACTTTCGATGCTACATCGAGCTTGCTGGGCAGACTGGATGGACCATTTGGTCCTTTTCTGCCATCATTTCTATGTTTCACTTTGCTCTGGGCCAGAAAATTTTCTACATTTTAGTTTATGTTAGGGTTTGGAGAGTGTTCAAGAGCTGGTGTGAGGAACAAGGTTCTCAAAGTTGAAATTCCACTGATATTGGAATTTTTGCAAGAAGGTTTGGTTAAAGGCTTGACCTTAAAACACTCTGAAAATACAGGTAGCATCTCTTGCTTGCTATATGGAGCAGCGCAATGGTGAACCCTTGTCTTCCCATCCAGGTGTGCCCAGGTTTTTGAAGGGAGTTAAGAATCTATGTCCTCCTTTGCGGCTACTAGTGTCTCTTTGGGACCTTAATCTGATCTTGCATTTTTTTGGCAGGTCCTACATTTCAGCCACTGCATAGTCTCACTTTGCGGCTGCTCACCTTGAAAACCGTTTTGCTGGTGTGGTATGATGAAAGAGTACTTGATTCTTGTGTTTGTTGTATTGACACACAAATATTGAAAATGACTGTTTAATCATAAAACGGGCTGACGACATCTGCATTTCTTTAAATGCACTACACTGGACAGTGATATACTGGAAAATTAAAAAGAACTGCTGAGGATTTGAAATAGTATGCCATATGCTACTGTCCAGACAGTCATTGATCAGTTTAAAAATACTGCAGATGGACATTTGTTGCTATGTGGTACAAAACATCATGACCATTTCTGACTAGCAGCATTATGTAGCGTGGTTATTAATAAAGGACTGGTGAATGAAGTCCTTTTATGAAAAAAAAGGACTGGAACAAACATCCAGAGACAGATACTTGTTCTTAACTTCATTCTTAAGATGCTGAGAAATTATAAAAGGATGTTATTAATAGTGCATTTTCGGAGATAAACAGGAGATCAGAAGACGACATCCATCTCCCCGCTTACTCTGACTTGGCCCATCAGGATGATTGCAGAGATGAAAGGCAAAAATTTAGAATTGTACCACATTACTATATTACCCTTAGAAATCCCTAGACCCATGGTTCTCAACCTTTTTTCTGTCGGGACACACCTGACAGATGGTTCTCACAATCGTGACACACTGAACACATGACCATCATAGGGCTAAATGTAAAAGTACAGTTTGCAACCATAGGAACCCCCTAACCCACAATTATGGATGTAAAGCAGAATTATGACACTCCCCGTACAACTCACCTTACAAAAAAGATATTCTGGTTCTAGCGTCATCTCAGTAACAGCAACACAAACTCCTACCACCAGGCTCAATAGCCCTACTTATGAAAAGAAGCAGTTTATCACCAATGCATGTCCTCTTGAGAAAATACAACAAATAAGACTGGTACAAACGCTTACATGCTAGTAAGATACCTCACCTCTGTCACATACACAGAACCGACCTAACATACTCCTAGGATCTGCAGTAATGCACATAAACTAATCTACACACGGTTACAGTATTATGGAATGCACTCAAACAGTAACAACCCTACCTCTGAAAAGGCAACACTACAAATATTAAATCATGCTCTAAACACCAATACACCTCCTATTAGGAAAACAGAACTACCCAAGCAGCTATGATCCCAACACAGAAATAATTGTATAGCTATACTAATAAGCAGAATAAATGTTTCACAACTATGAACAGAATAATATCTAAATTAAAAACTCAAAAACTATTTAAAATTCTCCAAACACCAATAAAATATTTCAAAACAGCAGATACATCACATAATATTCAGTAATTAAAATGGCAGTCAATCAAGAAAAATAAACTTAAAAAAGCCAAATTTACTAACCCCCTCCAGCAGCTCTCCTACTCCTCTTCCATGCAGGACAGTGGCACATACCAGAAACAGTAGTGGCTGAAGCTCTGTACTCATGGTCCTCTCCTTAGGGCCCCATGACCAGTCTCTCTGTCTCTCACATACATACACATACCAGTCACACCCCCGTGACCAGTTTCTGTCTTTCACACACCAGTTTCCCGATCAGTTTCTCTCTCTCATGCGCACATACACAATAGGCTTCCCACTTCCATATTCTATCTTAAAAATACAGGCTTCTCACTTCCATGCTGTCTCACACACACCCAGGTTTCTCACTCCTATGCTAGCTCTCTCCACATGCACAGGCTTCTCATTCCCATAATCACTTTCTCTTTCACACACACACACACTTCCAGTCATCTCCCTGACCAGTCACTTCCATTGTCTCTCCTATATACACACACACACATCACCTCTCTGACCAGTTTCTCTCAATCATACACATGCTCTCTCTCATACATTTACATAGATCTCAATCAAATGCTCTCACTTACACACAGGCTCTCAATCACAATTACACACAAATTCTCCCACTTACAGACAGGCTGGCTGTCTCTCACTTCCTGCACACACACCCCCCACCCCACCCCAGAGCACAAATGGTAGCTGCAAGTGTCTCCTCCAGCCCCCGCAGGCCAAAAAAGAAGAATCACATCGGCTACAGGAGGCTAATTCTGCTGTCTCCTTTGCAGATTGCTTCGGATTTTGCTCCGGGCCCACGCTACTGCTCAGGGCCGATGCTGCCGCCGCTACTTTTCCATACAGCATTGCTCTTTATTCTTCCTACATACCCCACTGCACATCACTTCCTGTTCCGGGGCAGGTGTGGGAAGAAGAAAAGGCCCAGCCGCAGTTGACAGCCTCCACTAAACACTGCTGCCGTTCCCAGCCGGGCTAGAACGTGCTGATAACCCGGGTGGCAAAGGCAGCAGTGGAAGATAGTCTGTCTCTCGCTCGGTGAAAGAAGAGGAAGGAAGAGCAGCGGGAGACCGGTAGCACGCAACACATCTGCCATTGCTTGGCGACACACTGGTGTGTCACGATACACCGGTTGAGAATCGCTGCCCTAGACAATATTATAAGAAAAGCTACTTTTACAGTATACATTATGTAAACTGTAATTCATAAGATGTTTATTCATTGCTTGTCATCTGTTACCAAGTTTAATATATTATCTGATATCCAAAACAATGATAATTCTTCTAAATTTTCTAATCAGAATAAATCCCAATTTTTATATACAAACTTAGAAGTGGCTTTATTTTATTATGCTATATTCCCCGTAAAACTGTTCAGCACGTGGGTCTCCGAGATGCAAACTCTTTCTTGCTGTGAGCCATTTCTATGAATGACTCCAGGGACAGTACCTTCCTTTTTGTCGAAAGTGATTTTGAAGTTTCATTTGAATCAATCTATTTCCCTACCCACGTTGGACAGCGATACAAATGAGTGTGATTATCGTCTGCTGCATGCCTTGGATGCCAAGTGGCATCTGGTGCGGTACTTGAAGATTACTCACTCTTTAAGGAAGTCTGATTGACTGTTTGTGCTCCATGGTGGAGGTAAACAAGGAGAACTGCGACACGAGAAACTATAGCCCGTTGTGTGAAAGAAGTCATCACAGCAGTCTATGTGGATACAGATGTACAATTACCTACACAGGTCAGGGCGCATTCCACTAGAGTTCAAATGGTTTTGTGGGCGGAGCTTGAGTTGTCTCTCTTTGAGATTTGCCGAGGAGCGACATGGTCTTCTTTACACACTTTCAGCAAGCATTATTGCTTGGATGTTAGGGCTCAGGAAGAAGTGACTTTCGTGTGTGCGGCATTGATGGGAACAAGGGCAGCCTCCTGCCCTTTTCAGAAGTAGCTTTGGTACATCTCATTGGTGTGGACTGGCCTGCCTGAGGACAGAGGAAAGAGGAAGGAGAAAGCAGAGTTGCTTACCTGTAACAGGTGTTCTCACAGGACAGCAGGATGTTAGTCCTCACATATGGGTGACATCATCAGGATGGAGCCCAATCACGGAAGACTTTTGTCAAAGTTTCTAGAACTTTGACAGGCACCTACTGGGCATGCCCAGCATAGCACCAACCCTGCATCCAGCAGGGGTCCCCCTTCAGTCTCATCTTATAGTAAAAGTACTTGCGAAAAATAAGAAAACGTAACGAACCCAACAACTCACAGCGTGCGCTCATTACCTTTTAGAGCAGAGCTTTCCAAACTGTGTGTCGGGACACGTTAGTGTGTCGCCTGCAGTGTGCAGGTGTGTCGCGCAAGCCCGGTCAACTCTGATGCGAGTTTGGGCTTTTTTTTTTCCTAGAGATTCACTTTTTTTTTTCGGTTTATGGGTTGCTTATTATTGGGTGATTTTTGCTGTCAATCACGTTTTTTTGGGGGGCTTGGTGGGTGGAACGAGCCCAGCCTTGGCATTGGCTGCTGCTGCCGATGAGGCCTGGCCATGAGGAGTACTGACTGCAAGCAGCAGTGTCTGGTGATCATGGAAGGCAGTGAAGCACTTAACTGGCAACAATCAAAAAGATGAGGTACATGAGTGTGGGGGCCAGACATGTGCTGGAGGGAGAGAGATGAGTGAGTGGGGGGCAAACGTGCTGGGGGGACAGACATGTGCTTGAGGGGGAGAGATATGAGTGTGTGGGGGCCAGACATGTGCTGGGGGGAGGAGAGAGATGAGTGTGTGGGGGACAGACAATTTGTTTAATTATTGTTTCTCAAATTATAACAATAACATGAATCTTGGAATATATATTTTTAATATAATTTAAGGTTTTCATGAGATAGGTTGTGTCGTGAAACATTTTATTTATGTATATATTTAAGGAAACATACATAAATTGTCGAAATATGTTTCGTTCGTTTAACCTTTAACCTCTGGTTTACTAGTAGACTGAATTACCGTGTCGTGAAATTATGTTTGTCTAAAAAGTGTGTCACCAACATGAAAAGTTTGGAAAGCTCTGTTTTAGAGAATAGGAATCCTGGGAGCCATGGGGAGCGCCTGATCTGCCCCGGGCTGCTGATGCTGCTCTCGCCGCAGGCTGTCCCCGGGAGGAGGGGAGAGAGGACTGGGGCTGCTCCGGAGCTGTCAGCGCGGGAGATCGGCACCCATGGATGCGGCCAGGGCAGGTGAGCAGGGGCTGGGGGAAAGTTTGCCCGATTCACTTTGGTCTTGTCCCGGGGAGTGAGGGGGGTCAGGCAGTGAAGCGGGGCTGACTGGGGCTGCTCCGGAGCTGTCAGCGCGGGGAGATCGGCACCCATGGACGCGGCCAGGGCAGGTGAGCAGGGGCTGGGGGAAAGTTTGCCCGATTCACTTTGGTCTTGTCCCGGGGAGTGAGGGGGGTCAGGCAGTGAAGCGGGGCTGACTGGGGCTGCTCCGGAGCTGTCAGCGCGGGAGATCGGCACCCATGGACGCGGCCAGGGCAGGTGAGCAGGGGCTGGGGGAAAGTTTGCCCGATTCACTTTGGTCTTGTCCCGGGGAGTGAGGGGGGTCAGGCAGTGAAGCGGGGCTGACTGGGGCTGCTCCGGAGCTGTCAGCGCGGGAGATCGGCACCCATGGACGCGGCCAGGGCAGGTGAGCGGGGGCTGGGGGAAAGTCTGCCCGTGAAATTTCATCTCGGCTTGCCTGACGCTCCACACTAACGCAGGGGTAAGGGTAGGCAGTAAATTAGCAGGTTAACATGCGGCAAAACTGCAGGTTCAAAAAGCGATAATAGGGGCGCACGTTGCTGTATGGGAGGGAATAGCTAATCCGATCATTTACATATCATATACATGCCGCGGGCGGAAAGGGTTACCCGTTGATTTAAAGAAGCAGTAAGGATGGGTTAAAAGGGATAGTGAATCGCGGGTTGGACTTACGCGGCCAAATTGCGGGTACAAAGCGGGTTAGAAACGGGGTAATCGCAGCCGCGCTTTACTGTATCGGCCTGTAACTCTGCAAGCGGATGTGATCACCAGAAGAAAAATCACCTTCCAGGTGAGATAGCAGAGATCACAGGATTGGAGAGGCTCAAACGGCAGTTTCATGAGCAGCCCAAAAACCACGTTGAGGTCCGAAGAAGGGGCCAGAGAGCGCAATGGAGGTTTTAGGTGCAGGGATTGTACCGATATGGAGATATCCCATACACCTTTATGGAAGGCGGCCACTGCACAGACATGCACACTGATAGAGGAAATTTTCAGGCCTGACTGACAGGTGCCAGAAATAGTCAAGAAACTTTATTTTGGAACAAGTGAAAGGGGGGGGGGGGGGGGGGGGGGGTGTCGATGAACATGGAAGTACACCATACCGTAAACCTGTTCCATTTATAGCGATAAGACTTTCTTGAAGGCTTTCAAGAAGCTACCAGGACATGGGAAACTGGCTCTGAAAGGTTAAGAGGTTGAAGAAAGCAAAATTGCTTACCTTGTAATAGGTGCTATCCCAGGACAGCAGGATGTAGTCCTCACATATAGGTGATGTCACTGACGGAGCCCTATTGCGGAAAAACTTTCTGTCAAAGTTTCTAGAAACTTTTCTGACACTGTGAGGCCACTGAGCATGCCCAGCATGCCATGATATTCTCTGCCACAGGGGTCTCACTCTAGTCTCGTAGGTAGCAATAAGCTTTAGCAAAAAATAAAATAATAATAAAACGTATCGGACCCAACTCCGTGGGGTGGCGGGTGGGTTTCGTGAGGACTACATCCTGCTTTCCTAGAATAACACCTATTTCAAGGTAAGCAATTTTGCTTTATCCCAGGACAAGCAGGATGCTAGTCCTCACATATGGGTGATTAGCAAGCTAGAGGCTGAGTCATTTCATAGTGAAGCAACAGTGAAGTATTGTTGTTGAAAATGAGTCAGCCGAAAATCACAGCTTGTTGGATTTGGAAGGAGTTGGTATTAAACTGGAAACAAGTTCTTTAAGACAGATTGTCCATAGGCTGAATCTTGTTGTCCTTCTTTGTCCAAACAGTAATAAGCTGCAAAGGTGTGAAGAGAACTCCATGTTGCTGCTTTACATATGTCAAGGATTGGCACTGAACGATAGTGTGCCACTGAGGTTGACATTGCTCTTACTAAATGTGCTTTTACTCGCCCTTGGAGAGGAAGGCCTGCTTTTTCATAGCAAAACTGTATGCAATCTGCTAACCAGTTGGACAGAGTATGTTTACCCACTGCTTTACACGGTTTGTTTGGATCATAAGATACAAAAAGTTGATTGGATTTCCTGTGGACTGCAGTGCAGTTTAAGTAAAAAGCTAACGCACGCTTACAGTCCAAGGTATGTAAGGCTCGTTCCCCTTGATAAGAATGAGGCCTTGGAAAGAATCTGGGTAAGACTACGGATTGATTCAAGTGGAATTCCATAACTATCTTGGGGAGGAATTTTGGATGTGTAGGGAGAACCACTTTGTCATGTAGGAACTGTGTATAGGGTGAATACGTGACAAGTGCTTGTAACTCACTAACCCTTCTAGCTGATGTAATAGCTATGAGGAAGATAGTCTTCCATGTGAGAAATTTAAGATCACATGAATCTATGGGTTCGAAAGGAGAATGCATGAGTCTTGTTAATACCAGATTCAGGTCCCATTCTGTGACTGGAGGCCGAATTGGTGGTTTAAGCTGAGTTAAACCTCTCATAAACCTGCTGACAAGAGGTTGTGTGGATATTGTTATGGTAAGCTGAGATTTCACTTAAGTGTAGTTTTACAGATGAAGTCTGGAGGCCAGATTCTGAGAGATGGTATAAGTAGTTTAAAAGAGAAGTAGTGGGGCAAGTAAAAGGATCAATATTGTTTTGCCTGCACCACAAAGTAAACCTTTTCCATTTGGAAGAATAGTTTTTTCGTGTGGAAGGTTTATGTGAAGCTATAAGCACTTGAGAGACATGGGTTGAAAGATTGAGTGGTTGTAAAATCAAGCTTTCAACATCCATGCTGTCAAGGATAGGGATTGAAGGTTGGGATGGCGCAACCAACCCTGATCCTGAGTTATGAGAGTGGGAGCTACACCCAGGCAAATGGGATCCCTGACTGAGAGGTTGAGAATTGTGGGAAACCATACTTGTCGAGGCCAATATGGGGCTATGAGTATCATGGACCCCTTGTCCTGTTGTAGCTTCACCAGAGTTTTGGTTATGAGCGGTATTGGAGGATACGCATATAGAAGGCCTGAGTTCCAAGAGCGAGCAAAGGCGTCCTTGGCTGGCTGGTTTTTCTGTTTGTGTAGAGAACAGAATTTATCCACTTTGTGATTCAGATGTGATGCAAAGAGGTCTATTGTTGGTTGTCCCAAACGTTGAAATATCCTGGTCGCTGAGGGATCCAGGGACCATTCGTGTGGTTGGAACTGACGACTGAGTCGATCTGCCACTACGTTGTGAATGCCTGCCAGATAAGTGGCCTGGAGAAATATGAGTGGTTCAGGGCCCAGCCCCAAATCTGTGCAGCTTCTTCACAAAGGAAATACTAGCCTGTACCTCCCTGTTTGTTGATGTACCACATGACAACTGTGTTGTCCGTTTGGATGAGAACAGTCTTGTGTGAAAGGCAGTCCTTGAACGCATGCAGTGCATAATGTATAGCTCGTAGCTCTAGGAAATTGATTTGAAACGTTGCTTCAAGCTTTGTCCAAGTATCTTGGGTTTGGAGATTGTTTATGTGAGCTCCCCAACCCAAGGTGGATGCATCTGTAGTTAACGTTATCTGTGGGACTGGTTGTTGGAAGGGTAGGCCCTTGCACAACCTGTTTTGGAGGGTCTACAAACTGGAGTACCTCCAAAGTTTGGTGTCTGGTGTCCTGCTCTGTTACCAGGTTGAAAGGAATGGAATCCGCCATCTCCTGAACAAAAGTAGTTAAAGTAAAATCTTTTGGTGGAGATTTCTTTCGGGGATCTGGTGGTGATGGCTCAGACATAAAATCCTCAGATGAGGTTTCCGAGTTAGTGTCACTCCAAGTGTCATATGCTTGGGAGTGTCGTGGAGGTTCAGAAGTCTTATGTGGAGGAGGGATACCAGAAGGTCCTGGAAGTGGATCCTCAGGGTTCTCCTCCCTTGGATTAGAGGGGAGGGAGTCCAGCAGATCCTGATACCGTTTCATGATTATCTGGTGGAGTGCTGACTCTGGGTGTCCTGGATCCCCAGGAGGGAGTGGCACAGTTGGTGAAGGCTTCAGTATCGAAGAAGTAAATAATGTCTTCGATGAAGTTTTCGAAGTTACCATCTTTGTTTTGTGTTTTCCGTGCATCGGTGCAGTCGTGAAGCTTGTCATCGGTGCCGGAACCGATTGAGTCATCGGCATCGGCCTGACGTCTGGTAAGACTGAAGGCACCGAAGTTTGTATCGATATTGGCATCGAAGTAGTCAGTGGAATCGACGGTGGCACTGGCATCGTGGTTGTCCCCGGCATCGAGACAAGTCCAGGCATCGGTGATGTCACCGGAATCGATAATGGCATCGTCATCGGTAATGTTACCAGCAACGGTGACGTCACAGATAGATGACATCACCGGCATCAGCGGTATCGCCGGCATCGGCACGGTCGCCGGAATTTGTTCTTTTAAGGCTTGCATTACTGCTTGTTTGATTAGCAATGTCAAGCCCTGTGGCACCAGTGGAATGGTTGGTGCTGATGGAGAAGTAGCTGATACCTCTTGCAAAGGCTGTACGGGTTCAGTCGATGCAGGCCCTGACGGTGGCAGTATTTCGTTATGTTTTTGCCGCTTTGCGATCGGTTCTCCCTGGAAGGGAGCTAACAGTGATGTCGGGGCATGGTAGTGTTGATGCTTATGTTTAGGCCGCGATTTGGTTACCGACCTTATCGATACCGTTGACGGTGTTGGTGATGTCCTATCTCCTGATCCGTCTGGGCGACGTTTCTTCAGCAGGACTTTTTTAGTGACTCCTGCTGGGGACGATTTCGTCGACGAAGGGGAAGGAAGAAGTTGGAGGTGAAAGAGGTGCTCCATTTTTTCTTGTCGAAGCTTCCTTCCTTTAGGAGTCATTTCTGCACACTTTGGGCAGGAGGAAATGTCATGTTTGTCTCTTAAACAGACCACACATTCAAGGTGCGGGTCTGTGATAGACATGCTCCAATTGCAAATCGGACATTTTTTAAACCCTGAAGCCACATTACTATCAACGGCCGTCGATGAAAGCGGGGAAATTTCTGAGAAGAAAAAATTTGTTTTTACTTACTGTAAAAACAATGGAAGTGTCACCAGCCGGTGAACGAAGTGAGAGTGAGATCCCTTGTGGGAGAAATTTCTTGAAAAGAATGACCTTCAGTCAAAATTTGTGAGTAAACTTGCGGGCTCCTGTCGCCACGATGCTTACAGCAGCGCTGAAAAACGAAGACTAGAGTGAGACCCCTGTGGCAGAGAATATCATGGCATGATGGGCATGCTCAGTGGCCTCACAGTGCCAGTCAAACTTTTCTAGAAACTTTGACAGAAAGTTTTCCCGCAATAGGGCTCCGTCAGTGACGTCACCCATATGTGAGGACTAGCATCCTGCTTGTCCTGGGATAATTAACCTTTCAACATTCAGGCAGTCAGAAACAGGGCCTGGAGGTTGGGATGACGTAGGCATCCGTCGTTCTGAGTGATCAGAAGTGGATCCTTCCCCAGAGGAATGTGCCGGCAAATTGATAAGCCCTGAAGTATTGGAAACCACACCTGGTGTGGCCAGCGAGGGGAAATCAGAATCATCAATCCCCTGTCCTTTCGCAACTTCACGAGTGTCTTCCTAATGAGTGGAAGTGGAGGGTATGCATAAAGGAGACCGCTGGTCCACGAGAGGGAGAAAGCGTCTCTTGGCTGCGAGTGAGAGAGCAGAAGTTTTCTATTTTGCGGTTGTGGATTGACGCAAAGAGATCTATACGAGGATAACCCCAGCGTTGGAATATGGAGTCCGCTACTGTGGGGCTGAGGCACCATTCGTGTGGTTGAAAAGTGTGACTCAGCTTATCTGCCAACACATTGTCCACTCCCAGCAAGTAGGTGGCCCTGAGGCACATTGAGTGGGAAAGGGCCTCCGCCCATATCTGTGCAGCTTCCTGACACAGGCGGTAGGAGCCCGTTCCCCCTTGCTTGTTGATGTACCACATGGCCACCTGGCTGTCTGTTTGAATCAGGATGACCTTGTTGGTAAGATAATCCTGAAAGATCCTGAGGGCATATCTGATTGCCCGAAGCTCTAGGAAATTTATCTGGTGTTTGGCTTCCTCTGGAGACCAGATACCCTGAGTTTGCAGGTTTACAACATGTGCACCCCAATCGGAGTTGGAGGCAGGGGCGGATTGTGGGAAAATAGTGGCCCGAGGGATTTTTCTCCATACTGGCCCATGGGTACCCAATTACACATACAATTTGGTGAGTCACCAAATACAGAATAAAGGGACCATAAAATATACACAGAAATGCACAGACAAACTGAACTGGAAATCACAAGTTAGACTGTATGTAATGCAGCAATGGAAAAACAGAAAATATCATCATTCCTCATAAAACATCAAACAATAAAATCAAGAACTATAAAACATCACAATAGGAAAATCATACTAAAAATATATATTTCAAAATTGCTGATGAATAGAACCTCCAGTAATTTAATTCAGGGAAATTTTCAAAAATTTGTATAACACACCAATAAAATATTTCAAAAAGAGCAGACATCAAATAATATCCTGAAATACTCTCCAACTACCGCCCCATATCAAACCTCTCGTTCATTGCCAAAACCATTGAAAAAGTCGAACACACTCAACTTGACCACTATCTTGAAACAAACAAAATCCTTCACCCATCCCAATATGGATTTAGAAAAAACCTAAACACTGAATCTCTCCTTATCTCCCTAAATGACATTATTATAAGAGGCTTTGACAAGGGAGAAAAATACCTCCTCATACTCCTTGACCTCTCAGCCGCCTTCGATACAGTAAACCACAAGATACTGTTGGAACAACTAACCTCAAATTGGTTTAACTGGGACAACCCTACAATGGTTCTCCTCCTATCTGACCGTACATACCAAGTATTAATCAAAAACAAGCCATCAAAAATGATCAACCTTAACACTGGAGTCCCTCAAGGATCTGCTTTATCTGCTACCCTTTTCAACATTTACCTTCTCCCCATCTGCCAACTACTTGAAGAGCACAAAATCACACATTTCCTATATGCTGATGACATTCAGCTTCTAATTCCCATACATAACTATCGAAGACACCTACAAGAAAACCTCAGATCTAATGGTTTCAAACAAACATCTCCTAAATTCTTTGAAGCTAATAATCAATTTTGACAAAACTGAAATAATTCTCATGGACAAAAAACAGAATACAGCGCCACCACCCCTGACAATTCCAGACAAACATATTATATCTATAATCCCCACCAACCACACCAGGAACCTCGGAGTCATCATTGATAAAGATCTCTCTTTTAAGAACCACATATCAAATAAAACCAAAGAAGGATACCACAGACTCTTAACCCTAAGACATCTGAAACCATTTCTCAACCCAGACAATTTCAGAACAGTCCTGCAACTACTCATTTTCTCCACATTCGACTATTGCAACTCCTTACTAGTAGGAATACCCTTTTCAACCCTCAAACCTCTACAAATTTTACAAAACTCAGCAGCCAGAGTCCTAACAGGAACAAAAAGAAATGACCACATAACGCCCATATTAACATCGCTTCACTGGCTTCCTATTACTGCACATATTGCCTACAAAGCAATGACCATCATTCACAAAATTTTAAACAAAGATGACCAAGGTCTAAACACGCTTAACATAACTCATCAAAAACCCTCTAGAAACCTACACTCCAATAACTCAAGTTACTTAAACATCCCTACCATAAAAGATGCACATCTGACAACAACAAGAGAAAGAGCCTTCTCCATCGCATCCCCCAAACTCTGGAACACACTACCTGATGACTTGAGAACTCAGCACAACATAAAAACGTTTCAAAAAAGACCTAAAAACTTTTTTCTTCCGCAAATTCTTCAGACCCACTATCAACTGACCATACCAACCATCAAATGAACTCTCAACTCTAATCTCCAACCAAACTCGCTTCCCTCCACTTCCAACCCAAGAATAGTTATTTGACATGACTTGCTTATTTCTATATATGCTCATTCTGTTATAATGTTTCAATACTGTTAAGAAAATAATATTCACTTTGTAAACCGTTATGATGGCTCTACCGAATAACGGTATATAAAACTCATCAAATAAATAAAATAAACTCAATAATTAAAACTAATAAGGATTTTAAAAAGCTCCTGCTGTCCCCTTCTGTGGGATCTCTTGATTTCCAGTCACCCTGATATTGTCAAGGATTAGGAGGTTATCCTCTCTCTCTCACACATACTCACATGTCCATTCTCTCTCACACATACACTGTCACATACATACACATTCACGCTCTTATATCCACCATAACCTCTCGCTCTCACTGACACTGACACACTCTCAGGCTCTAAGACACTCTCTCCCCCTCCACACACAAACTCTTACTCCCTTGGATTTTCTCATACACACTCATGCTCTCACATTCACTGGCTCCCTCACATACACACAAACACACACACCCAGGCAAGCTCCCAGTCATTCTCACACACAGACCCCCAGGCAGGCACCCATGCATTCACACACATAGACACCCAGGCAGAGTCCCATTCATACACATGCACACACTAAAGGCAGACCCCCCCCCCCCCCCTCTCTTTTGCCAGCAACCTCGGAACCTCTCTCATTCCTCTGCTGCCACTGTCACTGCTGCCACATGGCTATTGGGGAGGTGCCGATTGCTGCTACTGACACTGAAGCCCATTCTGCTGCCTCCTCTGTGCAGGCCCCGTGGGCTTCCACTTTCTCCATGCTGATCTCGTACATTGTGAAATCCGCATAGAGAAAGTGCTATTCTTGCACATTCCCAAAGATTACATGTGCCAATCACTAAAAAGTAATTTATTATTTTTATCTTTGTGGTCTGATCTTAGTTTTCTAATTGGTTGGTCACAGGCTTTTTTTTTCCACCTTCCCTTTCTTATTTTTTTTTTGCCAATTCCTTTTATATTGTCTTTTTTTCTGTTTCTTTTCTCTCCATCTTCTTCCCTCAAACACACAGTCAGGTTCTCATACTCACATGCACTTCTCTCTCTTCTACACACACACACAGGCTCTCATTGTCACATGCTCTCTCATAAAAAATCATTCATACACAGTCTCTCACGGGCACATGCTGTCTGACTCTCACACACACACAGGCTCTCTCTCACTCCCACATGCTGTCTTGCTCAAGCACAGGCTCTGTCATATGCTGTCTCTCATACAATCATTCATACACACAGGCTCTCACTGTCACATGCTGTCACACACACAGAGGCTCCCACATGCTGTCTCTGCAAACATTCAGGTCCTCACTCTCACACACAATCTCAACTCATCTCATACACGCACACACACCCTCTACAGACCCTCGGCCTCCTCTTCGCGGGTCGCCACAGAATGGGCTCTGCAGCGGCCCTAATCTTATCGGGCTGCGGCTGCCCTGCTACCGGGCCTCTTCCTCTTCTCGGGCCGCTGCAACTTGGGATTTCCGGTGGCCCGTAAGCGCTGCTCCTCTTCTGCACGCACTGATGTTCCTCCTCCTTCCTGCCCACGTGGCTCCGGCAACGTTTACTTTCGGGGCCGCACAGGGAGGAAGGAGGAGGAGCATCAGCGCGTTTAAACGCGATCTTTTTCTTCGGGCCATGACATGAGCCTCACCACGGCCCTGCCGATCTGCCTGTCACAGCGCCGCATGAGCCTCCCTGTGCCCGGGGGCATTGGCTCCCCTCGGGATACCACTGCTCGCTGCGCCCCAGGCCCAGGCCTAATGCTTCCACCGGCCCTGCCAGCAGGTTTCTCTTCGTGCCGCAGTGCCAGCTGACCCTCTTCTTATCTTTGGCCGGGAAGTTTAAAAAAAAAAAAAAAAAACAACGTGATGGGAGCGACCGGCCCACTGGGGGAAGCCCAATCCCCCGATAGGCCAATCCGCCCCTGGTTGGAGGCATCTGTTGTCAAGGTTATTTGAGGTTCTGCAACCTTGAAGACTGGACTGGTTTATCCACCAAGCCAGCGAAGAGCGGAGCTGGTTGGTGATGTGGACATTGGCTGAGAAGACTGACTCCACTGTGATTTTAGAGTCCACTGCATTACTCATGGCAAGGCGGGCCATCGGACTGACATGCACCGAGGAGGCCATATGACCCAGTAAGATCAGAAAGTGACATGCAGTTGAGTGTTGTTGAGATTGCAGTTGTTGGGCCAGAGAAGAGAGAGTGAGAGCCCGATCCCAGGGTAGGAAGGCTTTTGCTTTTAAAGTGTTCAAGTCGGCCCCTATGAACGATAGGGTTTGAGATGGAACTAGCCTGGATTTCGGATAGTTTATGAGGAACCCTAGGGACATCAGGGTATGCAGAGTGAGATGTAGGGATGTCAGCACAATTTGATGAGTGGGAGCCCTGATCAACCAATCGTTGAGATAGGGGTAGATGTGGACACCTTGAGTCCTGAGATAGGCTGCTACCACGAGACACTTGGTGAAGACTCATGGGGCAGATGCTAGGCCGAATGGCAACACTCGATATTGGAAGTGCTTTGGGACTACTAGGAACCGCAGGAATCTGCGATGTGACGGAGTGATTGAGATGTGCGTGTAAGTGTCCTGGAGGTCTAGAGAGCAGAGCTAGACTTCCCTTTGCAGAAGAGGAAGCAGAGAACCCAAGGTCACCATCTTGAACTTCTCTCTTTGTAGGTATTTGTTTAAGGTGCGAAGGTCCAGTACTGGGCGAACGCCACCTGACTTTTTTGGGATTAGAAAATACCGGGAATAGAATCCCTGGCCCTGCTGGGAGAAGGGTACTGGTTCTATTACCCGGGACTCGAGGAGGATGGAAACTTCCTGATCGAGAAGGTGAGAATGGTCGGATGTTTCCCACATCAGCCGAGGTGGGGAATCCGGTGGAACTGTGAGGAAATTGAGATGATAACCTTGAGTCACTATAGCTAGTATCCACTGATCTGTTGTGACCTTGTGCCACATGCTGGTGAAGTGGGACAATCGACCTCCTACTGGTACGGAAGGGAGAGGAGGCTGGGCACTGCTCTCCAGGAAGGAGTCAAAATCCAGACGCTGGGCCCGGCTGAGGGGCTGGCTGAGTCTTTTGGGTCTGAGGTTGTCTGGATTGGCCTGTTTGGTAAGGCCTGAAGGGACAACCTCTGGAAGCCAGAGGGTAAAATCTCATTGGTTTATACGCAGGCCTCTTGGAGTCTCTTCTGAAAGACCTCTTGGAAGAAGAAGAAGAGTAATCAGAAGGTACTAAGGAGAGTTGGTGGAGAGTCTCATGGTGATCCTTGAGATATGCCACTGTTTCTTGAATCTTTTCTCCGAAAAGATTATCCCCAGCACAGGGTAAGTCAGCTAACCTATCCTGTACTTTTGGTCTGAGGTCTGAAGTCGAGCCAGGCCCATCTTCTTGCATTTATTCCTGCTGCAGAGACTCTAGAGGCAGTGTCGAAGATGTCATATGCAGCACGGACCTCATGCTTCCCAGCGTCTAGACCTTTTTAAGCAAGGGTATGGAGCTGGTCTTGAAACTGTTCTGGTAGAGATTCAGAAAAGTCTTGGATCTTCTTGAACAGTTCCCTATTCTACTGTGTCATGTACAATTGGTAGGGAGCAATGCGAGAAATTAGCATTGAACCATGAAAAACATGTCTGCTCAATGCATCCAGGGACTTTTGTTCTTTTCCTGGAGGTATAGAAGAATGAGGTTTGGACAGTCTTGCTCTTTTTTGGGCTGACTCCACAACCACTGAGTGATGATCTAGCTGGGATTGTTGAAAACCAGGAGCAGACTGTACTAAGTAAGTAGCATCTGTCTTGCAATTGACAGATGGTATAAAACCTGGATGTTCCCAATTTCTTTTCAATAGATCAATAAGGATCTCATGTACTGGAATAGACGATTTCCTTAGGAGCATCAGTGAACTGAAGTACTTCCAGCATCTTGTGCCTGGAGTCCTCTTCTGTCTGAAGCTGAAATGGAATTGTTTCAGACATCTCCTTTACAAAATTAATGAAAGACAAGTCCTCTGGAGGAGAATGTCTTCTTTCATCAGGAGGAGAGGGCTGTGAAGGTAGATCATCAGTGTCCTGGAACGTGTCATTGGTCCAGGGATCATAAGGCTCATCACCAGCTCCCATAGGATCATCAGATGGGAGAAACTGTGCTAATCCTGAAGGTCCAGGCCTAGGCACTGAAGGCATCGATGGAGGCACCGATGGACACGTCTGTGGCAGCACTCCAGAAGGCGGAATGGAGCCATCGATGTTTCTTCATCATCTGATGATAACGGTATCAGTGTGGAAGGAATCGGGGCCACCGGTTCCCTTGGATCCACCGGTGGAAAGGCACTGATTAAAGCATCCATTCTGGCCGGCTCAGGGACCGGCACCGATGGAGGTTTGAACCCCTGGAGTGCTTTTCCGATCCAATTCCTCACGGAAATCTGGAGCGAGGAGCCCCTGTTCTGTAGTAGGAGGCAGCACTGGCGTAGCCGGAGGGTCCACTGGTGACAGTGGAGTCGCGGCTCCTGGCACCTGTCCAGGTGGGGGAACGCCTCGGTGACCCAGAAACAGAAGAAGATGGGGCCTTTTCTGGACAGGATTTCTTTGTCGGTGGCTCAGACAACGTCGATGCCAAGGGCTTGCCTGTATCGGTAGCCTGAGCTTTTCAATGGCGGTGTCGACGTTTTTCTCAGTGTTCTCCCCGGCCCTTTTCCCGCAGAGAGACAGAAGGAGTCAACAACCACAGAGTCGAAGCCGGTCGGGCAGCAGCGATTTCACGGTGCTGGGTTTTAGACCGAAAGAGAAGTTCCATTTTCTCCAGCCAAGCCTTGCGACCTTTTGGTGTCATTTGGGCACATTTGGTGCAACTTAGGACATCATGGTCGGACCCCAAACACATCATGCAGACTGTATGAGGGTCAGTGATGGACATTGTTCGAGTGCAGTCAGGGCACCGATGAAAACCAGACGCCATGGTCTAGACAAAATTTAGCCACGGTGCGGTCGATGGCCGGTAGGCCGCGAGGGAAAATCTTGACGGGAATCGACCGCAAGCAGGTAAAAACTTACCGTTCAACCGCGGAGTAAAGTTATTGATAGAGGGACCCCTGTGGGGTAAAAATTTTGAAATGTTCTTGAAGAAGTTCCATGAGGAAAATTCCTGTCAGGAATATCTGAAGAGCTCCTTAACCTACGTGGCTACTGCTGCGCGGATAAAAGAAGACTGAAGGGGGACCCCTGCTGGATGCAGGGTTGGGGCTATGCTGGGCATGCCCAGTAGGTGCCAGTCAAAGTTCTAGAAACTTTGACAAAAGTTTTCTGTGATTGGGCTCCATCCTGATGATGTCAACCATATTGAGGACTACCATCCTGCTTGTCCTGTGAGAAATTACTACTTACTTAATAATTTCCTGTCCACTAAAGAAAGGCAGGCCAATACACAACCCACCCTGGGCTGCCTACTTACTTTTAGTTCATCCTTTATATGCGAAGAGTGTTATTCCTATTAATTCATTTGAAGGACTGGTAAACTGGTAAGTGACATAACCAGCCCCTAAGATTAGTTGTGAAGTTGTGTTGCACAGTAGGTTGGAAGCATAAGTGGTTAATAGTCATGTTCAAGTATAATCAGTTTGTCCATAGCTAAAGTTTCTGGAGGGCTGATATTGGGGCAGGGCTATATGTCAGTGTTGTCAGCTTTACTGTCTCCATCTGCTGGTAGGAGTGCATAACACAATGATGTGGATTGGTCTGCTTTCCTTAGAGGAAAGGAAATTATCAGATAAGTAGTAATTTCTCCTTTGATTTGTAAACTACACTGAACAATTTTATTGCATATTGCAGTATAATAAATGCTATAATAAATAAAATATCAAATGGAATTAAATTCGGCATTCTTTTGAATCCTGCTTTGTCAATACAAAATATAGGGCTACAAATTCCAAAAGACTTGGTTTTTCAACTGCCAACTCCAAGTGTGACAGGACACAGCTCGTGCACTGCCCTGAATCACTGCCAGATCACCAGAAACAGCCACACATATGATGCCCTTGCTCTTATCTAAACTATACCTAGTTTTTGTTGCTGCACCATGTGTTAACAGATTAAAAATCTCTTTATATGCACTCAATTACCTCATAATTGATTAGATGTATTAAGCATTTTTTTTCCAATAGACACAAAATGGGAAAACCCTTTAGTACATCCAGCAAAGGAGCAAAACAAAGATCAAGTTGTATTCTTTCTACAGCTGTCAGACAAAAGACAGAAATAGACAGCAACAGTCATACTGCTTGATGATATCTGCTGAAAGTACAGACCTTAAGCTTTGCATTATCATTTCTATCAATAATCTGTTGTGTAAAAGAGCAAAATTAATCAGTTAAGTAAGGAAACTGGCAAAAATCATACAGCAGCCTCACAGAAAACACAACAGCTCTTCTTACACAGTGAAATTTATCACTAGAAAATCACTTTAAAATAAGAACACAAGAAGCTGCCATACTGGGTCAGACCGAGGGTCAATCTAGCCCAGCATCCTGTTTCCAAAATCCAAGTTACAAGTACCTGGCAAGTACCTAAACATTAAGTAGATCCCATGCTACTAATCGGTAGGGGTGTGCATTCGTTCCCTACGAATTGGCAATCCGCAATGTATAGGGCCATATTCGTTGTATTCGTGGGGAAGTGAAACATATCGCGATTCCCCATGAATACAATGAATCTTCGCCGACTTATTCAGCCGCCTAAAGGAGCCAATTTAAACAAACCCCCCACCTTCCTGACCCCTCCCCCCAAGACTTACCAAAACTCCCTGGTGGTCCAGCAGGGGGTCCGGGAGCCATCTCCTGCACTCACTCCCTCAGCTGCTGGTATTCAAAATGGCGCTGATAGCCTTTGACCTACTATGTCACAGGGGCTACCGGTGCCATTGGTCAGCCCCTGTCACATGGTAAGAGCAATGGATGGCTGGCGCCATCTTGTGCTCCTATCATGTGACAGGGGCTGACCAATGGCACCGGTAGCCCCTGTGACATAGTAAGGGCAAAGGCTATCGGCACAATTTTGATGACTGGCAGCCGACAGCCCGAGTGCAGGAGATCGCTCCCGGACCCCCGCTGGACTTTTGGTAAGTCTTGTGGCAAGTCTTGTGGGGGTCAGGAGGGTCCCCCAAGACTTGCCAAAAGTCCCTGGTGGTCCACCAGAGCGCACTGTACTGTATCGGCCTGAATGTTAGTAATAGCGGTGGCTATTCCCTAAGTCAACTTAATTAATAGCAGTTAATGGACTTCTCCTGCAGGAACTTATCCAAATCTTTTTTAAACCCAGCTACACTAATTGCACTAACCATATCCTCTTGCAAAAAATTCCAAAGCCTAATTGTGCGCAGAGTGAAAAAGAATTTACGATTTGTTGTAAATGTGCTACTTGCTAACTTCATGGCGTGCCTCCTAGTCCTTCTATTATCCGAAAGAGTAAATAACCGATTCACATCTACCCGTTCTAGACCTCTCATGATTTTATAGACTGCTATCATATTTTGGAGTAAGATTTGTGGTTGCAGTACAGGATATCCACTTTGTACTAATGAAATAGACAGATTCTTGACTACAGTACTCTGAAAAGGGATTTCAAACATGTAAATTAAAAAAAAAAGTTTTACTGGAAACCTGTTTACCATTTGACTAACCTAACTCGTCCTATGATGAAAATAATTCTACTGGTAACAAGCACATTCTGTCACTGAAAATAATCGTTTTTCCTCTGCTTATGATCTCATTCTGATTTCAAAATTTAATGTTCTCTGAAATATATTCTATTCATAACATATTATAGCCACCAGATTATAGGGTCTTATATGCTTTTTTGGGTTTTTTTGACTCAAAAGTTTCCTTCCAGCTCACTGGGGTAAGAGCTGGGATCTGGCGCCATGAGTCTTCCATCGCAAATACTGGGAGAATTTTTCACTTATTTTTTTATCCCCTTTCAACTTCCATTTAGTCAGGGCCAGCACCAGGACTTATTCCAAAACCCTGCAATTGGGGATCCGAAATCTAGTCACTAGTTGTCGCCACTGCACAATGCCTACAACTCCTTTCTGTAGGTACCTCTGCAGGGCAGTGTGGGAGCACTAGCCACTGAGTCAGAATCAAAGGACCTTATTGTAAAAGGGCTTTTTCTATTCCATGTCTATGGGGAAAATCCTGATTGAATACGGCTCGTAATATTTCAAGTTTACAATAGTATTTGAAAGTCAACTATTCTCATTTACATTTTAAGTATAGATTTCATTAAAATGTTATTTTCTAGTGAAACATTTACATTCCCTTATGGAACCATGTAAACATTTCACCTGCTACCTTGTTTCCATTTCAACAATAAATAAATGATAGAGGCATCTGAAGACCGCTATTAAAGAATGGTAGCTTAAGGTTTGTAAGATATGCATTACTCAGATCATTTTCTTTCTGAGAATCAATTATCTGCTGCAAACTTGTTCATACTGCTGAATATCTGTTGAGAATCAGGTGACTGTCTCCACATTCTACCATTCAAGCAATAGTTTTAGAAAGCTTCATTTAGCAATGTGGCCATCAAAAGAGAACTGCTTAAGAACAAAGTACATGGATTTATATAGCATCTTAAAGAAACTTTGAGGCCAATGCAATTGGGCATTTAGGCTGAGCACATGTTAATTCCATTGGTGCATACAATTTTATCTGATTTCATATCACCACCAAAATCCATCCCTTCCTTTCTGAACACAGTACCAGAACCCATATCACCTACCACTTAGACTATTGCAGCCTGTTTCTCAGAGAGGGAAGATAAGGTCATTGCAGAAAGACTAAATGAATTCTTTGCTTCCGTGTTTACTGAAGAGGATGTTGCGGAGATACCAGTTCTGGAGATGGTTTTCAGGGGTGATGAGTCAGACGAACTGAACGAAATCACTGTGAACCTGGAATATGTAGTAGGCCAGATTGACAAACTAGAGTAGCAAATCACCTGGACCGGATGGTATGCATCCTAGAGTACTGAAGGAACTAAAAAATGAAATTTCTGATCTATTAGTTAAAATTTGTAACCTATCATTAAAATCATCCATTGTACCTGAAGACTGGAAAGTGGCCAATGTAACCCCAATATTTAAAAAAGGCTCCAGGGGCGATCCGGGTAACTATAGACCAGTGAGCCTAACTTCAGTGCCAGGAAAAATAGTGGAAACTATTCTCAAGATCAAAATCGTAGAGCATATAGAAAGACATGATTTAATGGAACACAGTCAACATGGATTTACCCAAGGGAAGTCTTGTCTAACAAATCTGCTTCATTTTTTTGAAGGGGTTAATAAACATGAGGATAAAGGTGAACCGGTAGATGTAGTGTATTTGGATTTTCAGAAGGCGTTTGACAAAGCCCCTCATGACAGGCTTCTAAGAAAACTAAAAAGTCATGAGAAAGGGGGCAATGTCCTTTCATGGATTACAAACTGGTTAAAAGACAGGAAACAGAGAGTAGGATTACATGGTCAATTTTCTCAGTGGAAAAGGGTAAGCAGTGGAGTGCCTCAGGGATCTGTACTTGGACCGATGCTTTTCAATATATATATATATATATATATTCTTGAAAGGAATACGAGTGAGGTTATCAAATTTGCGGATGATACAAAATTATTCAGAGTAGTTAAATCACAAGCAGACTGTGATACATTACAGGAGGACCTTGCAAGATTAGAAGATTGGGCATCTAAATGGCAGATGAAATGTAATGTGGACAAGTGCAAGGTGTTGCATATAGGGAAAAATAACCCTTGCTGTAGTTACACGATGTTAGGTTCTATATTAGGAGCTACCACCCAGGAAAGAGATCTAGGAATCATAGTGGATAATACTTTAAAATCGTTGGCTCAGTGTGCTGCAGCAGTCAAAAAAGCAAGCAGAATGTTAGAAATTATTAGGGAGGGAATGGTAGTAGTAGTAGTAAGGATTTTAGTGTAGAAAAAAAAATATGGACAGATTAGTGCTCTTCCATATAAATCTCATGTTAATAAAGGCATTAGCTATTACTCTCCAAACCAAGGAGGTACAGTAGAGATCCTAAGGCTTTGCTAATGTTTTCTTAATGCTGGAAATTTAACTTCTCTGCACCTGTCACAAGAATAGACAGTTGTGCTACTACAAGTGCCTGCTCAATGAGCTTACATAGATAGTTGTACATGTAATAATTCTGCTGCAAAAGTGCCTTTCCCAAAGAGTCTACATAACAGTAGACATTTGCACTTGTAACAGTTTTGTACACAATGGTGACAACTGCTAATATATGCCTGCACCAAAGAGAAGCACAATTTTAACTTTACATCTGTCTCATGCACCTTTTCAGTTTCTACATGCATAAATCATTTTGCATACAACACATTTTCTGAACATAAAACATGATTTATTTAAAAATGTATTAATTTGTATCTGGTTCTTATGAAGTGATAAATTAATACACCACAATGTTAAAATCACATATACAGAAACAATGCAAGCACAAGAATAAAAGTACTATAGTCTTTTGGGGCTCTAAGGTCCACAGAAGGACCATTTCAAAGTGCTGTAGAAACAACCCAGAAAGCTCTTTGTTATATCTTCTCCAACCGGGCCACAAATTCATTTATGAGAAATGTAACATCCTTCTTGGAATATCTCATCTATTTCCGGACCCATGCCATTCAGGGTTTCAAATGTCACACTCAAGATCTGAAACCTAATATGATAATAAACTGATAGCTAGTGCAAATGGTACAACAGTAGCTAGACTGAATCTTTGGTTTTCAATCCTCCAACAATTCTAGCTCCTATGATCTGTTCAAGCTTCTTCAGTAATTTCATAGGCATTGCAATAAATTGCAGCAATCAAGCCTGGCTATCAACGGAGCTTGCATAACTATTTCTAAATCCTTTAATAAGGACAAATCTGTCTGACAGTATGCAAATAACCAAAAGCAGTTTTCATAACTGCTGAAATAAAACCCCCAGATTCCAAGCTAAAAAACAGATTTACACCACCTGATCATTCAGTACAATACTACACATTGAATCAGGCTCCTGAGTTCCTATCCATGACACTTTTGTCTTCAGTCTGAGTTTACTGGATTTACACCAGCTTGCTATATTTGGAAAGCATGTATTATTTTATTTAAAATGTATTAACCATTTATCAACCTAAGTGGTTTCCACAATAACATTTATAACCATAAAACAGCTAAACATATACAAAAAATATTTTTAAAAAATTAGAAAAATTAAAAATTAAAATATAAAACAAATAAGATACATCATAACACTGATAAAAATAAAAAATGATATTTTTTAGACAGCCATAAGCATCAAATCAACTTCTAACTAGACCATCCCACTGACTAATTCTTTTGCTCTCATAATTAAATGTACTGATCAAAGATACACTCTCTAAACCAGCCATAAATAGCTGGATTCTAGATTACAGTCTGCCCTTGGCATCTATGCCCCATTAATATTCTACTGATCTCCTATTCCTCTATTACCTGTAGGAAAACAACCTGTTGCGGCCCCGGTCGCGAGTGCCGCAACCGGGACCTTACCTTCGCTGCATTAGCCCCTCCTCCCTGGGGGTGCGTACGCGTGAAAGGCCAGGAGTTAAAGGGCCTCCTCCCTGGGTGTGCATGCGCGCGAAAGGCCAGGAGTTAAAGGGCCTTTCCTGCTTTGGGCGCCCCGCCTCCCTTTCTGATGTCAGATGCCCCACCTCCCTTTCTGATGTCAGACCCTGGCAAATACTTAAGGCTGGTGCCTGCCTCAGCTTACTGCCTTGCAACAAGTTTGCTTATCATCATTACATTGTGCCTCTGGAGTTCCTGCTTGTAATTATTCCAGTTGCCTGCTTCAGTTCCAGCCTTGATCCTGGTTCCTGTTCCAGTTGCCTGCTTCAGTTCCAGCCTTGAACCCGGTTCCAGTTCCAGTCCTGGTTCGTGTCCGCCTTCAGTGCCAGCCTTGGTCCTGTTCCAGACTTGCCTGCCTTGACCTCGGATCTTCTTATCGGATTCTCCTTTCACCTAAGTCCCAGCAGCCCGGCTCCTACGGGCTCCTCCTGGGGGAGTGCGGACTTCCAGGGTGAAGATCCTTCTCTTCAATCCGTCCAGTATCTGCCTCCCGGCCTGTTCCGCTAGTCCGGAGACTATTTCCATCTTCTCCGTCAGGCCGGCCTAAGAGTCCACTAAACCGTTTTAACAGTTTGCAAGGCCATGGACTCGGCGGATTTGTCAGGTCTTCAGGCAATCCCTGGAATTGCCCAGCATGTGCAGCAACAGCAGCAATGCATGGATGTTCTTGCAGCGACTGTAGAACGACTTGCTAATCGTCTGGACGCCATGCCAGATCCAGTGCCTGCTCTGCCACCAGCTTCAGCGGTAAACATTGGTTCAATTACTCAGCTACAGGCACCGTCACGTTACGCTGGAGAGGCTAAGACTTGCCGAGGTTTTCTGAACCAATGTTTTATATGATTCATGCTGCTTCCTCAACAGTTTCCTACTGATGCCGTAAAGGTGGCGTATATTCTGTCGTTGCTTGATGGGAAGGCTCTCATTTGGGCGTCTCCACTCTGGGAGCAGAATGATCCCTTGCTCAGTAATTTCTCGCAGTTCATCTCTAATTTCAAGTTTGCCTTTGATGACCCGGCTCGCTTAACCACCGCCACCTCGGAACTACTGCAGTTACGCCAGGGTTCCTGCCCTTTAGCAGATTATGCCATGGATTTCCGCACGCTTGCTCTTGAAGTTGGGTGGCGTGATGACAGCCTCCGGGCTGTGTTTATGGAGGGCCTGTCCGGGCATATCAAGGATGAGTTGGCCGCCCGTGATCTTCCAGAGGATCTCAACGGCCTCATAGATTTGGCTGGTCGTATTGATCGTCGCCTCCAACAAAGGGCAAGAGAACTAAGACCCACTCGATGTACCCCGTCTCTAGCTCCTGTATTCTCCAGACCACTATCTTCAGTCCCCTCTCCAGGAGCAACACGTCCTGATTCTGCTTCTGAAGAACACATGCAGTTGGGGCGTACTCCGCTTACCGCAGAGGAGAGACAGCGCCGCCGTACTCTAGGCTTGTGCCTCTACTGCGGTCAAAAAGGCCATTTCCTCGCTCGTTGTAAAGAGCGTTCAGAAAACGCCAGAACCTAGGAGGTCGTGAGGAGCTCCTCCTAGGTTGTGCTGGTACTGCTCCTCAATGTACTGTACCCATCACACTCGAATACCCAGGGGGATCATTGGAGACCCTCGCCTTTTTAGATTCTGGAGCAGGGGGCAACTTCATCCTGGAGGATTTGGTACGCCATTACAGATCCCCACTCGGCCTCAGGAGGTACCACTGCGGATTACCTCCATCCGGGGAACACTTCTTCCAGGGAGAATCTCTGCTTCCACGATACCCTTGACGTTACGCACCGGGGCAATCCACTCGGAGATTGCCTTCCTTGTTCTGGAAAAGGCCGTCCACCCCGTGGTGTTAGGCCTACCATGGTTACAGAAGCACTCTCCGATTATCCAATGGGACACATTACAGATCATGAAATGGAGCCCCTTCTGCTTCGCTAACTGCCTGAAGGTTCCGAGAGTGTCCGTTCTCCCTCTCTTGCACACCACCATCGCTCTACCTGCACCATATGCCGACTTCTCCGACGTATTTTCCAAGACAAAGGCGGAGATCCTGCCTCAACATCGGCCGTTTGATTGTGCCATTGAGCTTTTACCAGGAACGACACCTCCTCGGGGAAGAGTATACCCCTTATCACTACCAGAAACTCGGGCAATGTCCAAATACATCTCGGAGAACCTGGCAAAAGGATTTATCCAACCTTCAAAATCTCCAGCAGGGGCGGGCTTCTTTTTTGTAGGTAAAAAGGACGGGTCGCTAAGACCATGCATTGACTATCAGGGTCTCAATGCCATCACCAAGCGAGATCGTTATCCACTCCCACTGATTCCTGAACTCCTGGATAGATTACAGGGAGCCAGGATCTTCACAAAGCTGGACTTGCGGGGCGCATATAACCTTGTTCATATTCGACCAGGGGACGAGTGGAAGACTGCCTTTAACACCAGGGATGGGCACTTTGAGTACCTTCGTCATGCCCTTCGGACTATGTAATGCCCCGGCAGTATTTCAACATCTCATGAACGAGGTACTTCGTGATTTATTGAATACGTCTGTCATCGTGTACCTGGATGATGTATTAATCTACTCACGGGACTTGTCTTCTCATCGCCTACATGTCCATCAGGTATTACAGTTACTCAGAGACAACGGATTATATGCCAAGTTGGAGAAATGCTGCTTTGAGAAAGAGTCTCTTCCCTTTCTGGGATACATAGTTTCCACCACCGGATTCAAGATGGATCCTGAAAAGGTAGCCATCAGAGACTGGCCCCGGCTGAGGGGGCTAAAGGCGGTGCAGCGTTTCCTCGGCTTCGCAAATTTCTATAGACATTTCATTCCACACTATTCTCGTATCGTGGCTCCTCTCACCGCCCTAACTCGGAGAGGAGCTGACGCGGTGGATTGGCCTGATTCAGCCTGTCAAGCGTTCGAAATCCTCAAAGAGGCTTTTCTACAGGATACGTGTCTTCGTCACCCTGATCCGCTTCGTCCATTTGTCGTAGAGGTGGGCGCATCGAACATCGCAGTGGGAGCTGTGCTTAGTCAATGCACTGACTCCGGTCAGCTCATGCCATGCTCATACTTTTCCAGGAAATTCTCTGTTGCCGAGAATAATTATAGTATTGGGGATAAGGAGTTACTAGCTATCAAGCTCGTCTTTGAGGAGTGGAGACAATGGTTGGAGGGAGCCATCCATCCCGTTACAGTATATACGGACCACAAAAACCTGGAGCCCAACGCTTAAACCCTCGACAGGCCCGCTGGTCTCTATTCTTCAATCGCTTCAATTTCACACTACGCTACCGGCCGGCTGCCAAGAATGTTCGAGCGGACGCACTTTCGTGCTCAACGGAGCTGGAGGAAAAGCAGGACCAGCCCCAATAGATCCTAGACCCCGCAAAGATCAATCTTTCTGGGACCACTGTATGTTCTCTTGGTAAGACGGTGGTTCCCCGACGGTCTCGAAAGGCGGTCTTGCTCTGGGCCCACAATTCTCTTACGGGGGGGTCACGCTGGCCGCGAGAAGACTCTTGACTTGGTAAACCGCTTCTACTGGTGGCCAAACTTGAGGAAAGATGTCCGCGCTTTCGTAGACTCCTGTCCCACCTGTGCAATACAGAAGCTGCAGACGGGGAAGCCTTGGGGTCTACTCCAACCGTTGCCCATTCCAGTGGAACCATGGACCCACATCACCACCGATTTCGTGGTGGACCTTCCAGCCTCAGAAGGGAATACAGTCATCTGGGTAACTATAGACAGGTTCTCCAAAATGGCCCACTTTGTTCCCCTATCCAAGTTACCGTCGGCTCTCGAACTAGCCAGCTTGTTCACTCAACATATCTTCAGGATCCACGGTCTGCCCCAGGACATTGTCTCTGATCGCGGGCCGCAGTTCACCGCCCGGTATTGGAAGGCATTATGTAAAAAGTTCAATGTGCAACTCAATCTGTCCACCGCCTTTCTGTCCAAAGCAATGGGCTGGCGGAGCGCACCAACTGCTCTTTGAAGACTTTTCTTCGCTCCTTCGCCAACGAAAGACAGACTAACTGGGCACAGTTATTACCATGGGCAGAATTCTCGTATAGCAACCATTCTCATGCAGCCACAGGCAGTTCACCCTTTTTCATCATTTATGGGAAACAGTTACGACCACCTCTGCCACTGCCACTTCCTAGTGCAATTCCAGCAGTACAAGCATCCGCTCAGCAGTTGCAATCTCTGTGGACATCCATCCAAGGGAGACTTGCCAAAGCAGCCAGGGTCATGAAAAATTGGGCAGATAGTCACCGACAGCCGGCACCCATCTTCCTTCCCGGAGATCGAGTGTGGCTCAGCACAAAGAACATGCAACTCCGAATCCCATCCCGGAAGTTGGCTCCGAAATACTGTGGCCCTTTTCGTATAGTTGAGCATGTGGGGGCCGTTTCTTACCGGCTACGCCTACCCTCCTCGATGCGTATACATAATGTATTCCATGTCTCCTTGTTAAAACCTCTCATCCTCTCCAGGTACCATCATCAAGATCCTGATACGGCAGATCCTTCCGTGCCCGATGAGCCAACCTATCAAGTTCGGGAGGTTCTGGATGTCCGCTTCCTCCAACGACGATGGGAATATCTACTTGCCTGGGAGGGTTGTGGCCTGGAGGACAACACATGGGAACCAGCTCGTAACATTCTAGATAAGGAACTACTGCTCCAATTCCATCACCAGCATCCCGGTAAACCTGGGCCTTCGAAGAGGGGGCGTAAGAAGGGGGTGGGTACTGTTGCGGCCCCGGTCGTGAGTGCCGCATCTGGGACCTTACCTTCGCTGCATTAGCCCCTCCTCCCTGGTGTGCACGCGCGCGAAAGGCCAGGAGTTAAAGGGCCTTTCCTGCCTTGGGCGCCCCGCCTCCCTTTCTGAAGTCAGACCCTGGCAAATACTTAAGGCTGGTGCCTGCCTCAGCTTACTGCCTTGCAACAAGTTTGCTTATCATTACAGTGTGCCTCTGGAGTTCCTGCTTGTAATTATTCCAGTTGCCTGCTTCAGTTCCAGCCTTGATCCTGGTTCCTGTTCCAGTTGCCTGCTTCAGTTCCAGTTGCCTTATTCATGTCCTCCTTCAGTGCCAGCCTTGGTCCTGTTCCAGACTTGCCTGCCTTGACCTCGGATCTTCTCATCGGATTCTCCTTTCGCCTAAGTCCCAGCGGCCCGGCTCCTACGGGCTACTCCTGGGGGAGTACGGGCTTCCAGGGTGAAGATCATTCTCTTCAATCCGTCCAGTATCTGCCTCCCGGCCTGTTCCGCTAGTCCGGAGACTATCAGGCCGGCCTAAGAGTCCACTAAACTGCTTTAACACAACCTACACATCATCCACAAATAAGTCATAATCTGCCCCTGCCAATTTTAATATCCTACATAATGGTTCGATGAAAATAATAAAAAGGAAAGGGGACAGCACTGATCCTTACAGTAAGGAATTGCTTTTGGTCATTCCTAATCATAAAACAATTAGATTGGCAGAATCCAGAGATAATTTACTACCCGTAGCTGGAGCTGTTGTAGAATAATCTTCCACTTTCATTACCTCAGCAGATATGGTCTAAAACTTAAAAAAAAACAAAAAAAAAAAACCTACAGAAAACTTTTTTAAATTGGCCTACTTTAGAATCCTTAAAAGTAATTTCTGGTAAAGATACTTATTTTATGTGATATTAACATGTTTTATGAGTAAATGCTGGTTTTTAGTTGTTTATGAGTCTTGTCTATGATTTATTAATGATCTTATATATTTTGCTTTATGATTGAGTTTGTTATTTTTGTAAGCTGATCAAAATTTTAGACAATGCGGCACATACATTTTTTAAATAAATACTAAAGGATCCAAGATACAGAGAGAAATCCTCCTCCGTAACCATCGGAGGTCTATTTGTCAGAAATGATATAAACTCTAATTTATCTGGCTGCCCTTAACCAGCCAACCAACTCATGACAGCTGTCCCTATCAAAGACAATAGACAAATACAACAGAACTACCACAGGAATCCTTCCCTTGCTTGATTGCTGTACAGGTTGAGGTCAGCAACATTTCTATGTGGTTCTCGAAACCCAGATTGGCATTTATCCGAAAGATTACAGATTAATTAAGGAGTAAATTTTCAAATTTAGCTGCACATTCAGAGATAAGTTCAATTGTTTCGTTCAGAGAGGGCTTAGATTCATCAGGAGGATTATACACCATCAACAACCAAAAAGTCTATCTTGCTGAGAAGTACTTCAATAAAAAGTAAAAGGTCTCAGTTTCACATCTATGATCTTAAAATTGCCATTAAAGAAAATTGCTATTCCTCCTCTTCCTTTCCTCCCTTTTCAATTCTTATACAAAAATGAGAAAATGGAGTGGAGTAGTAGCCTAGTAGTCAGAGCAATGGGCCCTGAACCAAGGAAGTCAGGGTTCAGTCCCCACTCAAGGAATGCTCAAAACAAATTACTTCTCCCTCAAGAACAAATAAATGCAGGGAATAATTTTTTTTGGGGTGTGTGACTGTGGCTCGGGCAGTAGCAAGTTTGCACTCTGAGCACCAAGGTCCATGGGTTTAAGTCTGCCTTGGAGAAATAGAGAGGGAGGTAGAAAGTGGGTACTAGTCGAGCTTTTGCACATTTAAAACAAACTGGAGAAAATTATTTTTCACTCAAGGCACAATTAAGCTCTGCGGATCATTTTTGTCTAAGCAACATTGTAATATAGAATGCTACTCCAGTGGCAGCTAAACTTTTCAGCAGATCATCTGCAATAATTTGTGGGTTCTATTTTACAGATCTGACCAATTTTTGGACAGTTCTAGCAGATATTTTTCTTGGTCTTTAGAATCTTAACCCCGACTGCAACAGTTCCATCTCTTAATGTTTCTAACTGTTGAAATTGCTTGCTAGAAGAGTTTAGAGAGGTTGTTTTTTTTATAGCCTTCCCCTGCTTTGTAAAAGTGAATTATTTTCATTTCCAAATGCTCAGTCAGTTGTTTAGAGGATTCCATGGTTTGAAATTGGCTTGTGCGATTATCCATTGGAATGGTTCAAATTATTCTTAGAGGATAAGACTTGTCAAGTGAAATGGAACTCTACTACCTCACAGAGCAGTCATCTCAACTGCAGTGTTCCTCAGGGTTCTGTGCTTTCCCTATTCTATTCAACCTGTATTTAGCACCATTAGTTACTCTAAACCAGAGTCTCGGTTTTTCTCCATATTTTTATGCTGATGACATACAGATAATAGCAAACTATCCCTTAACTCAGGGGTCAGGAACCTATGGCTCGGGAGCCAGATATGGCTCTTTTGATGGCTGCATCTGGCTCGCAGACAAATCTTTAATAAAAAAGTAAAAATCTAACAAATCCCCCACCCTCCTGACCCCCCCCCCCCCCCAAGACCTGCCAAAAGTCCCTGTGGTCCAGCGGGGGTCCGGGAGCGATCTCCTGGACTTGGGCTGTCGGCTACCAGTAGTCAAAATGGCGCCGACGGCCCTTTGCCCTTACTATGTCACAGGGGCTAGCGCCGCCATTGGTCAACCCCAGTGACATAGTGAGGGCAAAGGGCCGTCGGCGCCATTTTGACTACTGGCAGCCGACAGCCCAAATCCAGGAGATCGCTCCCGGACCCCCGCTGGACCACCAGGGACTTTTGGCAGGTCTTGGGGGGGGGGGGGGTCAGGAGGGTGGGGGGTTGTAGTAAATTAATTTTGGAGGTCTTGGGGGGGGGCGTCAGGAGGGTGGGGGGGTTTTGTTAGATTTTTACTTTTTTATTAAAGATTTGTCTGCGAGCCCTGGACCCCCGCTGGATCACCAGGGACTTTTGGCAGGACTTGGGGGGGGGGGGGGGTTAGGAGGATGGGGAGTTGTAGTAAATTAATTTGGCAGGTCTTGGGGGCGTCAGGAGGGTGGGGGAGTTGTAGTTAGTATGGCTCTCACGGAATTACATTTTAAAATATGTGGCGTTCATGGCTCTCTCAGCCAAAAAGGTTCCCAACCCCTGCCTTAACTTCTGTTTCTTTGGTGAACTTCATAAGAAGTTAACATAAGAACATAAGGTATGCCATACTGGGTCAGACCAAAAGTCCATCAAGCCCAGTATCCTGCTTCCAACAGCGGCCGATCCAAGTCACAAGTACCTGGCTAATACCCAAACATTAAACAGATCCCAAGCTACTAATGTTGGTAACAAGCAGTCTATATCCCTTACTGATTAATAGCAGTTTATGGACTTCTCCTCCAAGAACTTATCCAAACCTTTTTTAAACCCAACCACACTAACTGCCTTGACATATCTTCTGGCAATGAATTCCAGAGCTTAATTGTGCGCAGAGGGAAAAAGAATTTTCTCCGATTTGCTTTAAATGTGCTCCTTGCTAAATTCATAGTGTGCCCCCTAGTCCTTGTATTAACAGAAAAATTAAATAACCGTTTCACATTTATCCATTCAAGTCCTTTCATGATTTTGTAGACCGATACCATACCCCTCCCCCCCCCAGCCATCTCTTCTTCAAGCTGAACAGGCCTAACCTCTTTAGCCTTTCCTTATAGGGGAGCTGTTCCAACCCTTAATCATTTTGGTTGCCCTTCTCTGTACTTTCTCCAGTGCAGCTATATGTTTTTTGAAATGCAGTGACAAAAATTGCACACAGTAGTCAAGGTGTGGTCTATTGAATGATACAGAGGCATTATGACATCCTCCGTTTTGACATTCCCTTCCTAATAATTCCTAACATTGTTTGCTTTTTTGACCACCACAGCACACTAAGCCAACAACTTCAATGTAACATCAACTATGATGCCCAGATCTTTTTCCTGGGTGGTAACTTCTAAAATGGAACCTATCATTGTGTAGTAACAGCATTTGTTCACATTAAATTTCATTTGCCATATGGACACACAATCTTTCAGTCTCACAAGGACCTCCTGCAATTTATCACAATCTGCTTATTTAACTACAAATAATTTTGTATCATCTGCAGAGATTTGATAACCACACTTGTCATATCTCTTTCCAGATAATTTATAAATATATTAAAAAGCACCAGTCCAAGTGCAGATCTCTGAGGCACTCAAATGTTTACCTTTTTCCACTTCTTTTACCTCCTTACATCAAACACACTTAAAATCAACCCTTCAAAATCTGAAGTTATTTGGTTTTCTAGGACAGCCAAAGGGAATCTTCCCCCACTATTGCTGAAATACTATTCAGTTCAAGGAAGCAATTATATTGGGGGATCATCCTGGATTCTAAGCTTAATTTCTCAGGACAAATTTCCAACATGGTACAATTATTTTATTTTTTTCTATGATTTTTAAATAGTCTTAGGCCATATCTTGACCTCAAGGATTTAAAAACTCACTCATTAATTCTCAGTCATCTTGATTGTTGTAATGCTCTTCTCCGTGGTCTTAATTCTCATCTAGTCAGAAGACTCCAACTTATTCAGAATACAATCGCAAATTTAATATTTAATAAACGAAAATACGATCACATCACTCTGCTGCTGAAACTACTTCATTAAATTCAGTCTCTCTGAATTTAAAATTGGGTGCCTAGCTTTTAAAGCTTTACGGTGAGGTGCACTCTTGTCTAGCTTGTCTCATACTTCCACATTGACTACAATGTCAGCTTCGTTCTTCCCAACTGTAGCTACTAGCTTTACCTTCACCAAGTCAAGTGTAATCTGACTACAGAATACACAAGAAATCAGTTTCTCATACCTTCCACCTAATTTGTGGAACTCCTTCCTGCTGGCTATATTAATTTGGAAAAAGACTATCTAAAGTTTACAAAAACCTTAAAAACTTTTTTTCTCTAAAGCTTCTGTCAGACTGCAAATTCTCCTGTCAGGATTCATTCTCTCCTTTTGTTCTTCTTAGTAATCAAATTTCTTAGTTTACAGCTGGACTCTATGAAGAGTATGAATGAAGAGTAGAGCCATGGAGATGGCTTGCTGGAATGTTAACTACTACCTGGTGAGTACTACCCTTACTCAAAAAAAATCCCTTGCACGGTTAATGCAACCCCAACATTGCTCTTCTTCAAACGGCAAAGGGAAATGTGGAAAAGAGAATTTGCATTCAGATAACAACCAAAAAGGACTGAACTTCACAATAAATAAACATGGGGGTAGCTTGCTTATTTCGGTGGTTACTACCCTAAACCAATTAAGCCTGATACATCACTTTGAATGCATACACAGCGTTGCTCTCTGCTTCAAAGGCAGGGGGTAATGTGGAAAAGAGGATTA
Organism: Rhinatrema bivittatum; assembly: GCF_901001135.1. Classification (NCBI taxonomy): domain Eukaryota; kingdom Metazoa; phylum Chordata; class Amphibia; order Gymnophiona; family Rhinatrematidae; genus Rhinatrema; species Rhinatrema bivittatum. The sequence continues at coordinate 320,147,658 of NC_042620.1, forward strand.
GTATTCAGAGACAACAACCAACAAGGACTGAACTTCATAATCTGGGTAAATAAATAAGCGTGGTGGAAGCTTGCTTATTACGGCAGTTTCTACCCTAAACCAATTAAGCCTGATACATCACTTTGAATACATATACAGTGCTGCTATCTGCTTCAATGGTAGGGGGAAAGTGAGGAAAACAGGATTTACATTCAGACCATCCAACAAGGCATTGATCTGTGCAATCTGGGTAAACAAGCATCGGGGTAACTTGCTTGATGCGGCAGTTACAACCCTTAACCATAAGCCTTATGCTCACCTTTGATGCAACTCCAATATTACTCTCTGCATCAATGACAGGGGATGGCAGGAAATTTGAATCAAACAGTTGCCAACAAGAGCTCTGAAGTTGGTGGCTGGTGAAACATAAGTATGGGAAAATAAGAGTGGAAGCTTGCTGGGCCGATTGGTCTTTTTCTGCTGTCATTTCTGTGTTTCTATATTTTGTTTTTTTCAGTTTTCCTTCCCTTCTGTCCTTGGGCTGTGGTGTGGCTGACACAGCCTAGAAGGCAAACCTTTTTACAGAAGCATTTGGTACTAATTAATGTTTTATGACCTAATGTGTTTTTTGTCTATACTGTCTATTGTAATGAATCTCTTGTTTTAAACTATTTATATAATCATGTATACCGCTTAGAATATATTTTGCAATTTGCAGTTTATAAAAATGTATAAATTAATAAGAGCTGGTACTATCCTGTACCAGCTCCATTCCCACAGATTGAGCCTTTGGGATCCAGAGGCCAGCAGGGCTTAGGCAAGAGTCCTGTAAGGAGAGCAGGTAGTGAGCAAACAGTGTCAAGGTCCAGGACAAGGTCAGGGCAGGCAGTGTTGAGGTCCAAGCTAAGGTCAGAGCAGGTGGTAATCCAACAGAGTAGTCAAGAGTCCAAGGCCAGGGTCAAAACCAGGAATCAGAGACAAACAGATAAAACAAGGAAAAGACACTTGGGGGGGGGGGGGGGGGGGGAAACGACGACACCAAGACATGGCAGGGACCAGCAGGGCAAGGCCAGATAAGGTAACAGCAAGGAAGGATAAGTCAAGACAAAAGTGCAAGTCAAAAGAAAGAGATGACTTCTTATGTGCTTGCTCACCCACTGCACTCTGCCTCTCAGCATTTATTAACAGTTCCATCTATTGCATCTGTAGCTGTGGCAGACCCTCTCGGTCTGGCCACAAGATGCCATTATCCCTGTTCTTAGGCCACACTCAATAGGAGCCATCCATCCCTTCAGGCCATCCCACCAGGAGGCTTTGGATTGGATGACTCAATGTTATTTAGCCCAGCCATGTTAACAATCAAGGGATTCAGTTAGAGAGAGCAGCTGCAGAGTAAAGATGCATTTTTTATTCACACCTGGTGAGGCCTCCCTGCCAGAGGATCCTTCTTACTTTAAGTTACAGAAAGATAGGAGAAGAAGTGACATCACCACCCAACATGGCTGCTTAAGCTCCCAACCCAACTTAATCACCCCAGCATCAATCCTCCACGGGCTTTGATTGTGCTCCCTGAGTCCATCTGCAGACACAAAAAGGAAGTTGATTTACAGAAGTTCTCCTTCACAAACGCCACCGTATTGCTGGAGGCAGGCTCTAATGAAGGCCTGCAGGCCAACCCTGCAACCTCGGAGGTGAGCGGAGCAATTGGAGGTGAGGCGGGAGAAGCCGTGCCGACTCGGGCGGACTTTCTAACATGGTTTGGGGCACTACACAAGAACATGGCTGGCCTGAAAACCAAGTTGCAGGGCTTGCTTTCTGAAATGAAAGCAGATATTCTAGAGCTGGGGAGGTGGGTTGAGGACACCGAGGCCCACCTGGAGGATCAGGCCTTAGAGCTGGCAGGCTGCAAGCTAGCCCAAGACAAATTCCTGAAAACGAATCAGGATTTAAGGAACCGCACTGAAGACCTAGAGAATAGTTCTAGGAGAGCGAACTTAAGATTCCGCAGGCTACTGGAGAGCCCTGAATTCACTGATTGCAGGAAAGTGGTTATTGATATCAGTGAACTGGTTCTGGGAATGCGCGCTGACCAAAGGAAATCCCTGCAGTGAAATTAGAAAGGGCGCACAGAGCACTAGGGGCTATTCACAACAACCAGCCGTGTGACATCATAGCTTGTCATCACAGTTTCTCATTGAAGGAGGAAATTGCTGCGGTGGCCCATAAACCTGGGTCTATCATTTGGAAGGGCCATAAGGTGGAAGTTTATCGAGACCTAGCGATCTCGACCATTCGCAAGCGCAGAAAGTTTAGAGAGGTTGTGGCCACCCTGCGCAGGAACAATGTCAAATACCGGTGGCTCTTTCCATTTGGACTGAGCTTTAGCATAGCTAGAGTGACCTCTCAGGTCACGACTGTGGCAGAAGCAGTGGATATCCTGCAAGCTGCAGGTCTGGAAATAACACCTTCTGCTCCTACTGTGCCCATTTCCGGAAGTAGAATAGAAATGATACTCCAAGATGGCAGCATGTGGACAGGGGAGGCAGACGCCTCCAAAGACATTCTGGTGGTTCACTTCCTTCTAGGGAACTCTCCACTTGAACTAGTTGGCATTTTTGGCTTGCAGGCTGGTTGCTTCTTCATTGGGACCAGGGCATTCCTGTATCTCAATTCTCATTCGTTGCCTTAACGTGGAGTTATTTAAGTTTTAGTGCATTGTGCAGGGGGATTCTCCTAACATATACTTTTGTATTCATGGGTGTGTCAGGGCTGGGATGAGGGGGTATGTGGGCTGGAGGAGAGAGCGGTAAGAATGGGTGGTTGAGTTACTGTTTGGATTTGTTCTATGGAGGGGCAGGCCAAATTGTTATCTGCTTGATATAGCTTGATGGGGTATGATAGTTTTAGGGTACTTGCAAATGGCTGGGTTACGTATAATATCTATTAATACTAAAGGTTTAAATACTCCTGCCAAAAGGAGATTTTTTTTATTTCAAGAGGCTAGGAGTTTACAAGCCGTTACCTTTTGCCTAGAAACCCATCTACTTAAATGTACGGAATGGCTGCTGTGGGTCAGGTTCTTTCCTCAGCAGTATTTGGCCTCAGCCACGGTCAAAAAGAAATATTGTGGAGTGGGTATCTTGTTTGTGAAAAGCTTAATAGCAAATGTTAAGGATGTTAGATGTGATAAGGAGGGCAGATATATCGCTCTCAAAACCACGTTTGATGGCATATTGTTTACACTCCTTTCTATATATGGCCCACATACAGAACAAGGTCTTTTTTTTTTTTTTTTTTTTTTTTTTTTTTAAATAGTATTTCTATTCTTCTGGAACAATGGGCAGAGGATCATGTCATTGTAGGGGGAAAGACTTCAACCTCACTAGGTATCCGTATTTAGATAGTTCCAATCCAGGTATGGGGGGCTCCTGATATCAAAGCAGGCTCTTAAAAATCTAACCCGACCAGAGTTTGGCCGATATCTGGTGCTTGCAGAACCCTACAGCACTTAATTACACCTATTTCTCTCACTCACTAGTCTTACTCCTGTATAGACTTCTTTCTTATTGATAAATCTCTGGTGGATCTGATCTCTGAGGCTGAAGTGGGCATTATGACATGGTCCGATCATTACCCGATTTGGGTGAATCTGCGCTTGCAGAGAGGGGGAGGGGGCAGTGCTACTGGCATTTGAATGATAGTTTACTGGATGACAAATACTTTACAGACTACCTCACAGATAATATCCAAGAATATCTGAACCTCAATCAGAATGGGGATGTATCTCCTAGCATAGTTTGGGACTGCATGAAAGCTGTGGTCAGGGGTAAGTTTATTTCCCGGGCAACCTTCCTCAAGAATGAGAGATGTGAACAAAGGCTGTCTCTCATGCAGCGCATTGCTAAACTGAAGTTGAGTCATAAGCGCACTTTGGACCCTCGGAAGCTTGAGGAATTGGAGGTCGTGAGGAGGGAACAACTAAGGCATTAAATCTGCCAAAGATGGTGTCCACTTAGATATGCTCAAGCAAAGGCATTTTGAGCTTAGCAATAAAGCAGGGCGTTTGCTTGCCCGGAAACTGAAGGAGTGAACTGCAATCTTTCATTACTAAAATCAAGGATAAGTTGGGGTCTTTTCTTTACGAATCTGTGGATACAAGTAAGCGATTTTTGGCCTTCTATGAGGAGCTCTATGCTTCAGACAATACAGAGGAAGAACAGGCAATTGGATCACATCTGCAGGGGGTGGAGTTGCCTTCCCTTTCCGTTAGGGATCGTGAGTTATTGAATAGGGCCACTACCCATGCTGAAGTCTTTCAAGCGATTCAGATCCTCAAATTAGGGAAATCACCGGGCCTGGATGGGTTCTCAGTTAAGTTTTATAAAATATTCCATGATGTGGTGATACCACCAATATTAGATATGTTTAATGATCTTAGGAGTGGGGGTTCACTATCATAGGATTCTAATTTGGCTGGGATAATTACTGGCTAAAAGTGAGAGGGATGCCACACTATGTGGGTCTTATAGACAGATATCCTTGATAAACATTGACCTAAAGATTCTTGCTAAAATATTGGTCAGGCGGTTAGGGATGGTAGCACCCTATCTTATTCATGAAGGCCAGTCAGGTTTTGTGCCTGGGAAACTGGCCTCTGATAATGTGCGAAGGGTCTTGGAGCTGATTTGGCATTCACAACATACTCAGACTCCATTAGTACTGCTGGTTATAGATGCCGAGAAAGCCTTTGATAGGGTTCATTGGCCATTCTTATTCAGAGTCTTAAGAGAAAATGAACCTGGACCCTGATTTTATTGGCTGGCTCCATTTCCTATATACGAACCCTATGGCTTGTCTGAAAATTAACGGGGGGCATTCCTCGCCCTTTGAGGTCAAAAGGGGCACAAGGCAGGGCTGTCCCCTCTCGCTAGTATTTGCACTATATCTTGAACCATTTGCGGCAGCAGTGCGATGCTCAGATTCAGGGGATGTTAGTGCAGTCTCATAATTTTAAGTGCACCATGTTCACTTAAAAACTTTTATTTACGGTGACTGACCCAGAGTCTTCCCTCCCAGCGCTGCTGCAGGCTTTGTGAGCATTTGGCAGGATCTCTGGATTTAAGGTTAATGAAGATAAATCGGAGCTATTAAATATTTCAGTGTCTAGTGATGGTTTCACTCGAATTCTAGCACATCTACCCTTCCAAGTGGCCAAAGGATGGGAAAATATCTAGGGGTTAAAACTGGACCTGATATTCAGGGGTTGTTTGGGCTCAACTATATTTCTCTCAGCTCATATTCAAGCTAAGCTTCACTTCATTTGGAAAAGTAGGCCCCCCTAAAGTGTCCAGATCTATTTTGTTTTTGGATAAGCTGAGAGGGGGATCTGCGGGTTCCGCACCTGGAGTGGTACTTTGCTGCCTCTCACTTGAACGCATTGTTACATTGGTATAGGGCTGAAAAGCTGAAACCTTGGGCTCGTATAGCATCACAGTGAGCTGGGGACCCGCCTTTACATATTCAAGCCTGGCATAAAGGAAGGTTTAATCTTTCTGAGTGTGGCCAATCGCAGGACATCCCACAACCAGCCAAAACGATACACCATCATTCATTATTGACTGTACTATGACTATTTTATGGATTATTGCAATATTTTATATTGGTTTACTGTGATTTCCTGCATGTATCTTTGGAACCTCTCACAAATTGCACTATACTTTTAGTTTAAAATTTAAATAGAATTTAATATTGTCAATTTTATTTATTGTTGAGTTACTCATCCTCCTGTCAAGTCAATTTTCTTCTCATTTCAATTTTATCTTTGCATTATCATCATTTAAATGTTTATTTATTTAGGTCACTTACCTATTGTTATGGTTTGTGGGTATGTGGACCCTTGGCCAGAGATGAGAGTTGTAACAGCCTGTGGAGAGGAGCCCCACAGGTCCGCACCGTCAGGAGGCAAGGTATAGGCACAGCGAGGAGCTCTGGGCACAGTAGTGGAGAGATCCCCAGGGACCAGGAGGTAACCCCCGTAGGGTGATAGACAGTAGGTAGTACCTGGAGTGAGACCCTGAAGAGAGAGGCGCCAGGCAAACCGCAGAGCGGAAGGCGCAGGATTAGCCATGCAGAAAGTTCTCCAGGACGACAGCCCCGAGGGGCGGAGCTGCAACGTAGTGGGCATAGACTTGGAGGCACAGGCCAACCTATGAGGCAGGAAAGCTCGGGCCCGGTCTCAGCTGCTGTCGTAGGCAGGAACCCGGAGAGCAGAGGAGTGCCAGCAGTCTAGTAGAGAAGCAGGCCCAAGGAGAGGGACAGATGACAGTCGTTGAATAAACAGGAGCACAGCCCCGCAGCGCGGGGAAGCTCTAGATAGTCTCGAGTAGTACGCGTGACCCGAGGAGCAGAAGAGCGCAGACTGTCTTGCTAGAACACGGGCGCAACCCCGAGGAGCGGGGAAGGCTAGCCAAGAAAATCACAGGTTGCCGCAGTGTTCCAAGGGAGACCCGAGTACCAGGAGCTGTTGCAGAGAAGGACCCAGGAGGTGCAGGCAGAGCCAGCCCGTGCCAGGGAAGCAAGTCCCCGAAAGAGCGCACACTGACCACCGAGGAGCAGGTGCCAAACAGGGTCCAGGAGCAAGACACATAGCGACGTCTCAGGAACACAAGGCAGGAGTTGTGGACTCGTATGGAACTTGTTGCCAAGTCGGCTAGCTGGGGGCGAAGGTGGAGCTTAAGTACAGGAGTCCAATGACATCATCAACCAGGAACACCCCTGAGGTTCCTGCCTAAGAGGCTTCAAAGGCGGGGCCGGGGACGCGCGTGCCTAGGAAGGCCTAACATCAAAGTAGGAAGTAGCAGAGTCCATGCCGCCATGAGGAGTCCCGAGGAACACAGTGGTGTAGGCTGGCCCGCGCTGAGAGCAGACCCAGGGAGGGCAGGAGAGTGATGCAAGCAGCGAGTACTCGCGGTTGCAGCCGTCTGCGACCGACAGACATAACACCTACTACTCTGAGTTATATAATTTTCTCACAGGACAAGCAGGATGGTAGTCCTCACATATGGGTGACATCACAGGATAGAGCCCAATCACGGAACACTTTTGTCAAAGTTTCTAGAACTTTGACTGGCACCTACTGGGCATGCCCAGCATGGCATTAAACCTGCAGCCAGCAAGGGTCCCCCTTCAGACTTCTTTTTTCCGCGCAGCAGTAGCCACGCGGGTTAAGGAGCTCCACAGATTCCTGACAGGAATTTTCCTCACGGAATTACTAAAAACTTTCATACCCCACAGGGGTCCCTCCTTCAACTTTTTGACTCCGCGGTACTCCAGTAAGTTTTTTACCCGTTTTCGGTCGATTCCAGTCGAGTTTGGCCCTCGCGGCCTACTGGCCGTCGACCGTACCGCGGCTCAATTTTTTTCAAAGGCCATGGCATCTAGGTTCCGTCTGTACCCTGACTGTACTCGCACCATGTCCATAACAGACCCTCAAAGTCTGTGTAATGTGTCTCGGGTGCGAGCATGATGTCTTGACCTACACCAAATGTGCATTAATGACACCAAAAGGTCACAAGGCCAGAATGGAGAAAATGGAACTTCTCTTCCGTTCTCAAACCCCGACGCCGTCTATTGTATCGAAGTAGTCTGAACCGGCACCGTCCACTTTGCGCCAGTATCAGCCACTGGCCGGTGACCGCCCAGCATCGACAACTTCTCGGCCTTCAGCTACCTCTACACCCCCCCCTCCCCCCCTCAGGACAGAGGGGATTGTAGAGAGAAACATCGGCATCGACACCGGAAGTCTCGGACCATCGAGGAAGGAAAGTCAGACCTCGCCATCGTCCGAGCCGCCATCGAAAAAAACCCCATCCAGAAAAGGCATCGACCCTTTCTGCAACCGGGTCACCGAGGCAACCTTCACCCGGACAAGTATCGGGAGCCGCGACTCCGCCTTTAACGGTGGTCCCTCCAGCTATGCCTCTGCCTCCTCCTTCCCTTCCGGAGCCAGGGCTGCTTGCTCCAGGTCTCCGTGAAGAACTGGACCGGATGGTCCAGGAGGCCATCGATAAGGCGATGCAAAGACTTCAAGTTCCCCCGACGCAGATATCGGTGCCGGCTACAGAAGAGACCATCGATCCCATTTCGGCAGCATTGGCACCGCTGCTCTCGAAGATGGAAGCGCTTATAGCCGCTTTTCCACCGATGGATCCTGGGTCACAGATGGCTCCGGTGCCTTCCGCACTTACCCTGTTATCGGGTGTGGAAACACCGTTCCGCATTCCTCCATCGGGAGTTTTGCCGATGCCGATGCGTCCATCGGCGCCAATGATCCATCCATCGATGCCCTCATCAGTGCCTCCAGAGCCTAGACTAGGACCTTCAGAAATTCCATCGTCCCGTCCTTCTCAGGTTCCTAGGGGGACAGGTCCTGATCCCTATGATACCTGGACTGGTGATTCATCGCCAGACACCGATGACTTACCAACGCCATCTTCTCCTACTGAAAGTAGGAAGCGTTCTCCTCCAGAGGACCTATCCTTCATAAATTTTGTGAAGGAAATGTCTGAATTGGTTCCCTTCCAATTGCAGACTGAACAAGATGACAGGCAAATGATGGAGCTGTTACAATTCCTGATGCTCCCAAGGAAATAACCTCCATCCCTATTCACCAGGTTCTTTTGGATCTCCTCAAAAAGAACTGGGAACACCCTGGTTCTGTTGCTCCAGTCAACAGAAAAGCTGATACCACTTATTTGGTCCAAACAGCCCCAGGATTCCAGAAATCTCAGCTGGATCACCAATCTGTGGTTGTAGAATCTGCCCAAAAAAGGGAAAAAAGATCAAAACCCCACTCTTCCTTTCCCCCAGGTAAGGAACAGAAATTCCATGCCATTGGCCGGCATGTCTTCCAGGGATCAATGTTCATCTCTCAGATCGCCTCTTACCAGCTGTATATGACCCAGTACAACAGGGTCTTATTCAAGCAGATACAGGACTTTGCAGAGTCCCTGCCTCAGCAATTCCAGGAACAGCTTCAAACCCTGGTACACAAGGGTTTCAAGGCAGGGAAGCATGAAATAAGATCCTCTTATATCTTCGACACCGCTTCCAAGGTATCTGCAACTGCTATTTCGGCAAGAAGATGGGCTTGGCTTAAGTCTTCGGACTTGCGCCCTGAAGTAAAAGACAGATTATCTTATCTGCCCTGCATAGGAGACAATCTGTTTGGCGAACAGATTCAACGGACGGTGGCAGAACTCAAGGAGCATCATGAGACCCTTCACCAGCTCTCTCTGATGCCTTCTGAGTATTCCTCCAAACAGCCATTCAGGAAGGATACTAAAAAGTCATTCTTCCGTCAAAAGAAGTCCTATCCACCTCAGTCTAGAACTCGTTCCACGAGACCTTTCCAAAAGGCCTAGTCTCGTCAGCCACGGAAACAAAAGCTGGCTTTTGACTCCTGCATAGAGAGCAGCAGCCAGCTTCCACTGCCTCAGATACCAGTGGGAGGTCGATTGTGCCATTTCAACAACAGGTGGCACACAATCACCTCAGACCAGTGGGTCCTTGCCATAATCTCTCAAGGTTATCACCTGAACTTTCTCTCCATCCCACCAGACTCCCCACCTCTACCGACGTGGAGAACATCCGACCACTCACTACTCCTGGAGCAGGAGGTCTCCCTCCTCCTCCAGTCCAGAGCAATAGAGCCAGTGCCCTACTCCCAACAAGGCCTAGGATTCTATTCCCGGTACTTTCTAATCCCCAAAAAAATCAGGCGGCGTTCGTCCAATTCTGGATCTACGTGCCCTCAACAAGTACCTCCACTGAGAAAAGTTCAAGATGGTAACCTTGGGTTCCTTCCTTCCTCTTCTGCAAAAAGGAGACTGGCTCTGCTGTCTCGATGTCCAAGATGCGTACACACACACATTGAGATACCTCCATCTCATCACAGGTTCCTGAGATTTCTGGTAGGCCCCAAGCACTATCGGTACCGAGTGCTACCATTCGGCCTGAAATCTGCACCACGAGCCTTCACCAAGTGCCTCGTAGTAGTAGTAGCAGCAGCCTTCCTCAGGACTCAAGGTGTTCACGTCTACCCCTATCTAGACGATTTATCAGGGCTCCCACTCAGCAAGCTGCTCTGTCGTCCCTACATCTTACTTTACACATTCTGATTTTGCTAGAATTTCTCAACTACGCGAAATCCTGCTTAGTTCCCATCTCAAACTTTATCATTCATAGGGGCAGACTTGGACATCTTGCAGGCAAAGGCATTTCTGCCTCGACAGCGAGCTCTCATTCTCATTTCTCTCACTCACCAGCTACAGTCTCAGCACCGCACGACTGCACGCCACTTCCTCATCCTGCTGGGACACATGGTGTCCTCAGTACAAGTTACCCCCAATGGCCCACTTGGCCATGACAGTCATGCAGTGGACTCTAAGGTCACAATAGACTCAGTCCGTCCAACCTCTATCGACCATTGTCTACATCACAGACTCACTTTGTCAGTCTCTAGCCTGGTGGCAAAATCAGATCAATCTCCTCCGAGGCCTGCCCTTCCAGGCTCCAGACCCTCAAATAATTCTCACCACCGATGTTTCCAACCTCGGCTGGGGAGCTCATGTCGCTGATTTGCAGACACACAAGGAACTTGGTCTCCAGAGGAAGCCAAACACCAAATCAATTTCCTGGAGCTGCGAGTAATCAGATATGCTCTCAGGGTGTTTCAGGATCACCTCTCCAATCAGGTCATCCTGATTCAGACGGACAACCAGGTGGCCATGTGGTACATCAACAAACAGGGAGGAACGGGCTCCTACCTACTGTGTCAGGAAGCTGCACAGATATGGGCGGAGGTCCTCTCCCACTCGATGTACCTCAAGACCACCTACTTGCCGGGAGTGAACAAGGCCGGAAGACAAGATTCCATCTTCGGCTAGTCTGTCTTGCGCAAACTTTTCGCAACTTGACGTACCAACACCCTTCCACCTGTCCATTAGGATTCCGGATGCCCTCTACCAAATTTCACCCCAGTCCTAGTGCCTATTGCACAATTGGGTACATTTGGTGCATTTCTCGGATATCCTCAGCTCGGTACTCACCCATATGTGAGGACTACCATCCTGCTTGTCCTGTGAGAAAACAAATGTTGCTTAGCTGTAACAGGTATTCTCACAGGACAGCAGGATGTTAGTCCTCACGAAACCCGCCCGCCACCCCGCGGTGTTGGGTTCGTTACGTTTTCTTATTTTATTTTTCGGCACTTCCTGTAGCTTTAAACAAGAATGAAGGGAAACCCCTGCTGGCTGCAGGTTTAGTGCCATGCTGGGCATGCCCAGTAGGTGCCAGTCAAAGTTCTAGAAACTTTGACAAAAAAGTGTTCCGTGATTGGGCTCCATCCTGTGATGTCACCCATGTGAGGACTAACATCCTGCTGTCCTGTGAGAACACCTGTTACAGCTAAGCAACATTTGCTTTATGATGTCTGTTATGTGATTTTAAATTGTTTTAATTTTTGTAAGGTTTTATGACTTGTAATGTGTTTTTCTTTTCTTTATCCCATCCTATAGGCTTTTTATCCTCCTTTTATCAATCCTGGTTATATGTTTTGTTACTTGTTTTAACATTATGCATTGACTTTGCCTATTTATTTATATCTTATTTTATTCTTTATACACCACATTGATTTATTTTTATAGTATAATGTGATTAATCAAGCTAATAAATAATAATAGACAGCACTACAGAGTCAGAGTATTTGCTAAACCATGGAATTGTCTTCACCTAAGTGAAAGCTTAAAAAGTCAAATTTTGGGCCTCAATAAAACTTAAAAAAAAAAAAGCACTAATGAATTAACTAGGTGTTCAAACTTCCATATGTTACACTCACTTTTTTGTTATTTTCCAGCTGTTAAAATCAGCAAATAGTAATTTTTCATTAAACATTGTAGAAAGATGCAGTGTTTAATTTTGCTTCATGCAGAGGTTGCTTGAGCTTTTGCTATAGTTACACAATATTAGGGTCTATCGTCAGAGTTACCTCCCAGGAAAGAGATCTAGGCATCATAGTGGATAAAACATTGAAATCATCTATGTTAGGAATTATTAAGAAGGGAATGGCAGATAAAACGATGGATGTCATAATGCCTCTGTATTGCTCCATGGTGAGACCGCATCTTGAATACAGTGTGCAAGTCTGGTTGCTGCATCTCAAAAACGATATAGTTGCACTGGAGAAAGTGCAGAGAAGGGTGACCAAAATAATAAGGGTATGGAACGGCACCCTATGAGGAAAAGCCAAGGAAGTTAGGGCTGTTCAGTTTGGAGAAGAGATGATAGAGGTCTACAAAATCATGAAAGGACTTGAACAAGTTCATGTAAATCGGTTATTTACTCGGACTAGGGGGCACTCCATGGAGTTAGCAAGTAGCTCATTTAAAACAAATCAAAGAAAATTCTCTGTCACTCAGCGCATAGTTAAGCTCTGGAATTCATTGCCAAAGGATGTGGTTACACCAGTTAGTATAACTGGGTTTAAAAAAGGTTTGGTTAAGTTCCCAGAGGAAAAATCCATAAACTGCTATTAATTAATAAGCAACAGTAGTTTCAGATTTATTTAATGTTTGGGTACTTGCCAGGTACTTGTGACTTGGATTGGCCACTGTTGGAAACAGGATACTGAGCTTGATGGACCCATGGTCTGACCCAGTATGGCATATCTTATGTTCTTATGAAAAACGCAATTTGACAAGGGGTGCCCAAAATTTTGCACATTGTAAGTAAAGCCAAAGAGATTAACTTGATAAAAAAAAAGGCAACTGAAGCATGGCTGACGTTTACAGCATTATTGTGCTTTATCAAAACAAGAGCAATTAGCCTCAGCAAGCACCACAACTCTATTACTTTGCAGCTCAGCCATTAGGAACAAAGCCTCTGCACAAAAGGGTCATGACTTATACCAGCTAAGTCCACTAATAGTAATAAAGTGTTTTGTTTAGATTATTATCCATGCATACCAGATAGATGAATTATAGCACATTCTGAATGGAACTATAGGATGTCTACTGAAAATGCGTACCATGAGTGCAATTATCTATAGTGGGTCTTAAATATAAGAGACAATTTTAATTATTTATACTTTTTAAAAATGTGATTTATATTCCACCTTTCAGCACTTCAAAGGGGATTACAGTCAGGTTAATTCTATAGCATTACCAAGTCACTCAAATATGTAGTATTCAATAAAACACAGACCATCTTTTGTTAGAGTAGGCAATCTGCTACCCAGAAACAGAAAAACATGAAATTATACATTTCAGAAGACAGCACTTCCTAACAACCATACTATGGTTGTATTCCATAATGTATTCCACAATAAACATTTTGTCTTTTTCATGGGGTTTTGTCAATTGGTAGTTTTGAAGAAGTGTTTGCCTTTGGCAAATAGGCAGTATTCAAAAATTTACATGGTGCTTTTAAAATAATGGCAAAGAATGCAAAACTGATCCTTTCAAGGAATATGACATGACCTGATCAAGAACTGAAATTATTGGTTAAACAAATAAGACATTACTAACGATCAAAATCTGGCACCCTTTCTTTGATAAACACAGATATCCAAATAAAGACAAGTAAATTTGTATTTATCTACTGAATACATGCAATAAGGCAGAGAACACTATCTTAAATGTAAACCAAACATTGAGAACTGGGAAAAAGTAGGGGATTAGAGTGAGCGAGGGTATTCTAAACTATTGTTTTGCATCATTACAGAAGGAGAAAGAATTTGTGACCAATCAGCAGCTACTCACAAGGGGGCCAATGTAATAAAACCTGCGCTAAAACCACGCTGATTTTTCTGCCTGGATTTTTTTGGACGCGCGGCAAAAACCAGCAGAAGCGCGGGATATAATAACGGCCACGTATGCTAATAAAATATGCACATAAAATACACACACAAACATACATGCCATAATGCGCATTGTAACACGCATTAATGGCCCTATGTAGTAAAATGCGCAGACATCCACACAGACACCCATCGGCATGTGAACGCCTGCAATTGTGGCTCAGGGCAAAAGCCTTTCTTTAAAAAAAAAAAAAAAAGATTAAATTATTGGTCCAGAAGTTGATGTGAAGGTGGGTAGAGCAATATCTAACCACTTCATGATCAGACTCCGACCACCGGCGAGAGCGTGAAATGCAGATCGGCGATTCTGCCTCATTGAGAAGCTGCCTTCTCGATCCGTTCTGTCCGCCGCTTAGCTGATGCGCAAAACATCAAAAATACCATCTCCACTCCAGCATTTTCACTTATTTCCTACCCTGACCCAGGCACTAAAAAACCCACACTAACTAGATCTTCCTTCTAGCACAGCTCCTGCATTCCCCATAAATAGATAATTGCCTCCTTTGCATGCCATTAGCATACACTCGTGCAGAAAAAATGTGGGTCTGTAAGCGCATTTGTACACGCTTTTTTCCAGCACATAAAACCTTTATTACATACTCGGCTTTGCGCGGGAAAACCCACAAGCAGCTTCAGTGCATCTTATTACATCGGCCCCAAGGGATAGTACATAAAGTGCACTGGATACAACTGCTTATTCATTTAATAATTATGTATATGTTGCTTATTCACAGCCCTAAGCAGTACACCTCATCTACACTGGAATCACTTAGTCCTTGCTTTACCTTGAAAAATTAAAATTAGAAAAAAATAATTTGTATGGCTTAAAGCTGTACTGTTCTCTACATAAAACAGTAGCACAGTGGCCCACAACCTGTATTAATTAGTGAGTCATAGCAAATGCAAGTCAAGTTTCAAAATACTACATTCTAACATTCCATTTTCTATTTTATTTTGGTTTTTTAAATGTAGCTAGTTAGAATAAACCCATTTAGGGAGCTAAGAAACCTGAGGATGAATATGCACTGCACTATGGGCAAACCAGACAAGGAATTGTTTTAGGTTTACAGTTTTGTTTATTTTCTAAACAATAACCCTACAAGAAATCAAACAGAAAGGCAACATACTATATAATACCAGTTATCTCCATCATTACTACAATATAAAGCTATACTCTTGGGGGTTATCAAAGCATTCACGGGCACAATACATGACCACACTTAAGCAGCAGATTCTTCCAATGTAGCACAATATTTGACTGACAGCATTGTGATTATTTTGAACAAAGTAGCATACAAAGGTAGCGAGCAGTTTTCGAATAGGATAGATTTCGCCTATTTTATTAATACAGAACTTCACGGCAGCCAATGCCCATTCGAAGAACGAGCCAAAGCTCGAGGGGGGTGGAGACGAGTTACGAGGCGCACATGCAGCTCTAGGAAGAGATCGCTTGCAGGTGCCAAGTTCGGAAGGCGATTGGCAGAGGACGTTTCTCCCATCCTCACCGTAAGAGACATTACTGTCTGCTAAGCTCCTTCTCGTCCCCGGCCAGAGGGCGCCAGGCGAGCCCGGAACACACACACAGGAGCCAGAGCCAGCACTTTCCGCTGTTTATTTACCTGCCTTCCCAGCGCTAACCACGTCCCCGGCCATCCGCGGCTCTGGGGAGGGGGAAGCGCAGGGCGCGGAGCCACCAGACCGTACGCCCCCCACCCTCACGTGAGCGCCTCGCGGACACCAACTTCGTCTAGGAGCAGCGGGTTTGCAGGCGACTGTGTGTACCGGCAAAGGAGAGTAAGGGGCAACCCCGGCCGGCACTGAAAACTATGTTTTATTTTTTTCCGGGGGAGACAGTAAGGGGATACAGCTGACTACAGGAGAGCCTGGACCCCTTCCTTCCTTTCCCCGGCGAAGCCCTGTGCGAGAGGCGCTCCTCTACCTGTCAGCCCGCCGCCCTCCTCCCCATAGCCGCGTCTCCTCTGCAGGACGAAGTAGTCGTTGCATTTCTCCGTCACCCACAGCTTCAGGGCATTCTTCAGCAGCACCTCCTCAGGTATCAGCCACATTTCGGCAGCCCGCGCTCATCGCCCTGCGCGTTTGAGCGCCGGGTGGGCGGGGAAGTCCCGCGACGCTTTCGCCCAGCCGCGACCCCTCCAACGTTTTCCCCTCGCGCTCTGCTGACTTGTCGCCCACGTAAGCAGCAGAATTGCCAGACTTCGGTGGGCGGGGCTACAAGGTTACGCTCGACGGGACTTGTAGTTTTTTGTCGAACCCCGCCCGCAAGTGACCTAACGGGTAAAAGGATGGACTGCATTTCCCAACACGCTCGGCTGAGGGAGTCGGTTTCTAGGGGTTGAGAGAAGTTTCCCAGAGCGAGTGCAAAGGCTTGTTGCGGGACTTCTTGGAGCAGAACCTTCTAGGACATATCCAAAGACCTTATGTATACATGTTTAGAAGCGTTTAAGAGCCCTCGTTTTTCTGACTGAAGGTGTATGCCAGTGTTTCCCAACCTTTCGCTGCCAAAGGCACAGACATCTGCATTAACAAAAATGATGTGTGGCACACTCTATGTGACAAGCAGTACAGCAATAGAGAGTAATCAAATAGCTAAAAGAAAAGCTAGGGGAAGGGATGAAAGCCGCACCAGTCCATTCCAGATTTAAAAAAAGGGCAGTGGCATACCTAAAGTATGTGGCACCCGGGGCGGAGACTACTTTTGGCATCCCCCGATAGCAATCCCCGGTTCTCTTCTCTGTCTCTTGCTCCCCTCTCTCGAAACTCGTAAAACCATACTAATAACATTTCAAACGAGCTGATGACTAGAAAAATATCCCATAATTAAGAACTAGTACATTTTTCTAAACAAAATATTCCAAAGTGGCAGCTACATCAGACACCCAATAATTTATTTATTTATTTAGTGCTTTTTTTATACCGACATTCTTGATAAGGATCAAATCAGATCGGTTTACATGGAACATGGGGAAATAACTAACATATCCAAGAATAAATGAAAGTTACAATAAAACAGGGGTACTCAAAACTGGGAATAAGAGGAGCCAGATGGCAGAAGAATTCGGAACTAAACCATATCAATACAGCAATATTTACATATCAATATAGCAATATTTAATTAAAACTAATAAGGATGTAAAAATTTCCCAGTCTCTATATCTGAAATCTTTTGATTTCCAGTCAACCACAAGCTTGTTTTGGATTAATGGGGCAGCACAAAATTTCTTCACACAACACACAGGCAGAATCTGATTGACACACACAAACAACCCTGGCAGGCTCCCATTTTCTCTCTCTCACACACACACACACACACAAAAGCCAGGGGGAGAGAGAGAGAGAGGTGGGATGCTCATGGGGGAGTACAGAAGCCTTATCTATAGAAAACAGTACCAACTGCCAGCACTGAATCCTACTGTTGAAAAAGCAATATTGCAAATATTACACCAATTTATTTATTTAGAAACTTTTATATACCAGTATTAGTGGGGACATCACACCGGTTTACATTTGAACAAAAGGCTTGAAAATACATGTTAACGGGGAGCGTGAACCGGGAGGGGGATAACAAGGAGCAGCGTGGAAAGAAAGATAACATAACAGGAACAAGCATAAGTTAACAGTATAATTAGCTCCTTAATATAAGGAAATTGCGGTCACCGTGAGGAAAACCTATTAAGAAAACAGAACAAGCCAACCTGCTATAGATCCCTGCACAGAAAGAGAAACGACCCTGGCTAGTCCAGGGTCGTTGAGGGTAACCTGGGCCGAGCAGAGCGACGGAGGAAGCAGGGCGGGGAAAAGGAAAGGGGGGAACTGGGGGGGGGGTGATCCAGCCAGGCACCAATGGGAGGCGGCGAAATTCAAAGCTGTCCTCCCATTGGTGCATCGCGGGGTCCCTAGGAAGCCAGAGCTTGCTCATCGGCAGTTGGAAATCAGGCAGCGGAGCAAGCGGAGGGTTCTTTGCTTGCTGCATGCCTGGGTTCCAGCTGCGGCGCGTGCGGGGGTCCGGTAGTTCGTGGAGAGCGGCGGCGGCGCGATCGCGATGCGGCGTTCCGCGGTTCGGCAGCGGTCGCGAGGGCGATACGGCGGGCGGGCCGGAAACGGCAGGGCGGGCGATGCGGCGGCGCGCGATCATTCCCCTGAGGTGAGTGCGTGGGCTCGGGCGCTGGGTTGGGGGTCGCGCATGACCTAGCCCCCCCTTGCGGTCCCGGTGTCGTCGCAGCGGTAGGCCGACCCGGGGGAGAGAGGCGCGGAGCAGGAGAGCCCGCCCGATCCCGGCCTTGTTGCCCGGGCTCTCATTTCGGCCTGTGGCCGGCGAGCGCGGGTGGGGCGCATGTGGCCGCGGGCAGGCGGCAACCTGTGGTGAAGCCTGGGCCTTCCTTCCACGGAGGTACGCCGCGTGCCGCAGCGTTCGGCCTGCGGGACGCCCTAGACCACGTGGGGACTGGGGGCTCGGAGGCCCCGGCGAGCGGGGGGTTGTTCGCGGCGGGGGGGGGGCGTGGCCTGGACGGCGTCCCAACCCCGGGCGGACGGCACAGAGCAGGCCTTCGCGGCCGGGGACCCTGGCCCCGCCCGCCCGCCCTCGTGGGCGCGCGGGTTAGGTCGGACGGCAAGGGAGTGGTGTGCGGGAGCTCCAGAGGGGCCTCCCCGGCGGCCGTCCCCAGGAGCCGCGGCGCCTCGCGTTCGGTGCGGCGTCATCCCGTGCGGCAAGGGGCAGTCCCTACCCCCTTGCCGCTGCTGCTGGAAGGCACCCTCTCCCTCCCCCGGAGAGCAGCCCGGTAGCTGCAGCGGCCTGGATAGAGATTTTGGCCGCATGGCGCGGGCCGGGTACGGTTTCCTCCAGGGGCCTACAGACGCTGGCGCCCGGGGAGGGCTGGCCAACTGGGGCGGGACAGGTAGTGTCGGTACTCCCCTGGGTGAGCACTTTTTCCCGGGCGTGTCTGGCACCCCCGGGGGCGTGCAGGGCGCGGGAGCGCACGGAAGGCTGTGCCCGGGCGGCGGCGCGGGTGGTCGGCATGGGGGGCGGAGGCCCCTGCTGTGCAGGCAGCTTTGGGGGTTTTGTTGCAGCTGGAGAGGAGGAGGAGATCCCGGGCCCGTCCAGCCGCGAAGCATGGTGGATGCGGGAGGGCATGGTGCCGGGAGAGGCTGCGGATCGGTGGGCGAGGGGAGGCGACGGAGGCGCAGCGGCGGCAGCGTGCGTGGCGGTTCCCGGATGGAAGGAGGCGGGCGCCCCAGGAGGGGCCGCGGAGACGGGTAAGTTGGAGCTGCGGCGTGGGGACAGGGATCGGGGGGACAGGAGGCGACGGGCGTGGGGGGATTCCAGTTACAGCTCCTCGACCTCTACGTCGCCCTCTTGCGCGGAGGGACGGTGCGGAAGGGGGGTGTTGGGGGTAGGCCCCCGGTGCGAGACGAGTAGCCCCGCGTCGGCGGCGCTTTCTGAATTGTGGGAGGGGGTCCCGAGGCGATTGGTGAAGCGGATAAGGAAAAGGAAGTTCGTCAATATATTTACGCTGTGGGAGGGCAGGAGGGGTGAGAAGCGGTTATCCAGGACAGCAAAGAAGAGCATGCGGCGGAGCGGGTCGGTGCCGAGACTCGCCAAGAATGTAGTACATTGGCTGCGGGGTTTCTTAGGTTGGTGAGCGTGGTCAGCCACTTCGATCCGTCCCAGTATGGGGCGTTGCTGTCCTCCGGGGACAGCATTCTGGGTGCGTTTCGGCCTTTGACGGTTGGGCTTGGCTCCCCTATGATGGGAAGTTCCGTGACAAGATGGCGGGGAGTACACTCATGTACTGGGGCACCCAGGATATACATCTGTGGCGGACGCAGATGACCAACAGGAGGTCAGGGGGGGCACGGAAGGGCCTCACGGGGGGCGCAGCGGGGGGCTTGGCGCTGGGGGGAAGGGGCAGCCCTTTCGTGTTGGGGGGCGCGGGCGGGTGAGACAGGAGTCCGGAGCGCGGGGGGGGGGGGGCTGCAGACGTTAGAGGACGCTTCAACTAACTCAACTGTTTGTTTCCTGAGTGCAAATTCCGGCATGCCAGCGCTACTTGCGGGGGTGCTCACGCCGCCACTAAGTGCGCTCAAGGGGCGGGAGGGGGGGCTGGAAAGGGGGCCCAGTAGGGACGTGTTGCCGTCCACGGCGGACTCCCCTATCTGTGTGGAGGCGCTGGTGGAGGGGCTGCGGGTTTACCCGGATCGGGTAGCCGCGGTCTTGCTGCAGGAGGGTTTCGGGAGGGGTTTCGGATCCCATATCAGGGCCTGGGGTAAGGGGGTAGGGCAAGGCATTCCAAGTCTGTGTAGAAACGGGCGCATGTGGCCAGGGCCAACCTCTGGGACGAACTGGACTTAGGTAGAGTGGTGGGGCCGTTTTCCGGACAAGCCGTACGTGCAGATGCACTTGTCACCGTTGGCGGTGATTCCGACGAGCTTATCCCTAGGGAGGCGTGCACGGTGAAGTACGCGTCTTTCGACGAGGCGGTGGGCATTGGTCCGTAAAGCGGGGAGGGGGGCGCAGCTAGCCAAAGCGGACATCGAGTCCGCCTTCCGGCTGCTCCCTATCCACCCCTCGTCGTTTCCGCCGTTGGGATTTTACTTCGAGGGCGGTTACTTCTTGATCGTTGTTTGCCAATGGGTTGCGCGGTGTCCTGCGCCTTCTTTGAGGCGTTCAGTACGTTTATTCACTGGGCCACCAGGATCCATACTGCATGCGCAGATTTCTTATTTGTGGGGCGGGGTGACTCGGAGGTCTGTTCGCGGCAGTTGCTGGGTTTCCTGGGGGACTGCGCAGCGATTTGGCGTGCCCATTGCGCAGGACCAGACGGAGGGCCCGGTCACCAGGTTGCCCTGCCTGGGAATAGAGTTAGATTCGGAGGCCATGGCATGCCGCTTGCCGGAGGAGAAGGTCGCTCAGTTGCGGGATTTGGTGCACAGGGTGAGAGGGGCGGCGACGGTTACCTTGCGACAGATGCAGTCGCTTATCGGTTCCTTGTATTTCGCCGGTCGGGTGATCCCCATGGGGAGGGCGTTCCTTCATCGCCTGTCCTGCCAAGACGTCGGGAATTCGGGCAGGGCATCACTTCATTAGGGTATCGCGACCGGTGCGGGAGGAGTTAGGAACATGGGACGCCTTCTTGCACTCGTTCAACGGGATCCGGATGATGCCCGAGCCGGAGGTGTCCGATATGGATCTGGAATTGTATATGGACGCGGCGGGGGCGTTGGGTTGCGTTCTATACTTTCGGGGCAAGTGGTGTGAGGCGCCATGGCCGGCGTCCGGGATCAACGGGGCGTGGTGTGGCACATTACTTTCTTGGAACTGTTTCCTATCATTGTGGCACTGACCCTACGGGGGGGGGACTTGGCGAATACACAGGTAGTCTGGTGGTGCGATAATTTGGGCATGGTGCAGGTGGTTAACAAGCAGGCGGCACGATATCCCAGGGTATCGACTTTATTGCGGGTCATGGTCCTGTTGTGTCTTCAGTGTCATGTGACTTTCAGGGGGGTTCAGCGCATTATAGCTGATGCTCTCTCTCGTTTTACGAGGGATGTCTTGCGGGCGGCGGCGCCTCACGCGGCCCGGTGGGGAGAGCAGGTCCCAGAGCACTTGTGGAACTTCGGGGCGTTGACCAATGGGAGTTGATCCGGCGATCTGTGGCCACGGCAACGTGGAGCTCCTATGTAGCTGGGGACTATGCTGTGACTCGTTTGCTGTTCTCTTTGGACTGGGGGGAGGACGGGTGCGGGAGGCTGAGGTGGTGTGGTTCATACTGTGGGCGAAGGGCGCGGGCTTTTCCTTGGCGTATGTCCGACGCCAGTTGGCGGGGTTCGCGTTCTTTCAGTAACTGGAGGGGCGCGGTAACCCGACTCGTTGTTTTCTAGTCAAAAGTTGTTAGACGGGTGGGAAAGGGGGGGGGGGGCGTAGGGAGGACGTGCGCAGGCCAATCCGGTACGGGGATTTGCTCAGGTTGGCCACTGGGTTGCGGGGGATATGTAGTTCTGGGCATGAGTTGGTGTTGTTCCGTTTGACATTCTCCTGGGCGTTCTTTGGGGCCCTTCGCATTGGGTAGCTCGTTGCTCGGGCTGGAGGGGTTGCTGATAGGCGACGTGCGTGTCTCCATGGCGAGGGTAGCGATCCGTATTCGGAGGTCCAACACGGATCAGACAGGAAAGGGCGCGTGGATTGCTTTGGGCCGTGTTGAGAGCGGGCGGGAGTGTCCGGTGCGCTTGGCGCTGGCTTATGGTTCGGCAAGCCCGGGGGTGGGGGGGACATTTCCCGGTGCCTGCGGATGGTTCCCCTCTTACCAGATATCAATTCGTGACGGTCTTGCACAGAGTGGTGGTGAGTCTCGGGTGGGATGCGACGCAGTACACGTCGCCCTCGTTTCGTATTGGTGCGGCCTCGACAGCGGCGGAGCTGGGGTGGCCGGCGGAGCAGATAAGGGCGTTGAGGCAGTGGCAGTCGGTGGTTTTCCGGGCTTATGTGCGGAAGTGACGCCTCCGGCGGGTAGGGAGGCGCCTCTGGCGGGTAGGGAGGCGTCCTAGCATGGCTGTTTGTAACAGGTCTGTTTGTATTGCAGATCGACCGGGAGGTGGCGTGACCGGGGTGTGCCTGGATTATGGGCCCTTCCTTTGTCCGGAGAGCCCACCAACGGGCTAAGCGGAGGCCTTGTGGAGAGCAGTTGAATTTGAATCGAGGTGGTAAAATGGTAGGGCCGCAGTGGGGGTACAAAGGCCGTAACCGGTCTTTGTTGGTGGCGGAAAACCCGAGCCATATGCTGGATTGTGTATTGGAATAATGTTATGGACTGTTCGGAGGGGGAGGAGGAATGCCCGTGTAACTTGGGGCCGTTACACGGGAAGGCCTAAAGAGCAAGGGGGGGGCCGATGCTCAGGCCGCAAAGCTTACCCTCGCTCATGCCGTGGCGGGGTAAGTGGGGGGGGGAGGGGCAGAGCGCTAGCTTACCACCGGGCCGCGGTGGTAAGCGAAGAAGAGGAGGCGACCAAGGAGGTGGAGGGGGGCATTGTTATTGTTATTTGAATGCATGTTAAGATAGCGGCTCGGGTTAGGTTAATAAACTGCGGCCTTTGTTAATACCATACAGTTGTCATGTAGTTTTATTACAAGGGGGGGAGAGAGAGGAAATGCAGCTGCCGGAGCGAATGTCTCGAGTCCCCATGTTAAGAGAAACGACCCTGGCTAGTCCAGGGTCGTTGAGGGTAACCTGGGCCGAGCAGAGCGACGGAGGAAGCAGGGCGGGGAAAAGGAAAGGGGGGAACTGGGGGGGGGGGTGATCCAGCCAGGCACCAATGGGAGGCGGCGAAATTCAAAGCTGTCCTCCCATTGGTGCATCGCGGGGTCCCTAGGAAGCCAGAGCTTGCTCATCGGCAGTTGGAAATCAGGCAGCGGAGCAAGCGGAGGGTTCTTTGCTTCCCGCCCTCCCTCCCTTGGAAGTTTTGGAATTGTGGAATGTATTTTGTGTTTGTCGCAGTAGGAGGCGGAAAACCCGAGCCATATGCTGGATTGTGTATTGGAATAATGTTATGGACTGTTCGGAGGGGGAGGAGGAATGCCCGTGTAACTTGGGGCCGTTACACGGAAAGGCCTAAAGAGCAAGGGGGGGGCCGATGCTCAGGCCGCAAAGCTTACCCTCGCTCATGCCGTGGCGGGGGTAAGTGGGGGGGGGAGGGGCAGAGCGCTAGCTTACCACCGGGCCGCGGTGGTAAGCGAAGAAGAGGAGGCGACCAAGGAGGTGGAGGGGGGCATTGTTATTGTTATTTGAATGCATGTTAAGATAGCGGCTCGGGTTAGGTTAATAAACTGCGGCCTTTGTTAATACCATACAGTTGTCATGTAGTTTTATTACAAGGGGGGGAGAGAGAGGAAATGCAGCTGCCGGAGCGAATGTCTCGAGTCCCCATGTTAACTACCTACTAGCAGAATACTTCCTCTCTGTTATACATGCAGAAAACACACAGACCCATCCCAGATACACAATAAAGAGACCCCGAAGTATAAATACAAATATGTAGACAAAAATTGAACTGGAGACTACTTCAAGCCAGACTCTGCAGTACAATAATGGAAAAATAGAATTGCCATTCCTCTTAAAACAATAAAATCATTCGCTTAAATGCTCTCTCATACATGCTCTTGCTTTCCCTTACACATACACTCTCACTCTTGTACACATTCTCTCTCATACACAACTCACATGCTCTATTTCATACATGGTCTCGCTGCCTCAAACCACTTACACTCTCACATGCCGTTTCTCTTACAATCTATTTCTTAGCGTTTAGACAGGTGAATCCAGAACCAGTGGGTTATGCACCTCTTCTAGCCTATGGAGACAGAGCAAAGCTGACATCACAGTATATTTATTTTATTTTATTTATTTATGCAGTTTTTATATATCATTGCACAGAAAGCAAGTTTCTATCTCTATGATTTACATAATAAAAAACAGTCATTACATAGTTTCAAAAAGGAAAAAGTACAATAAAATCCAATATAAACTCAATTTGATATTCATAACACTAAATCTTCAGTTATTAAAAACTAAAAATGAAAAATACAAGTATACTAAAAATCTAAAAATAAGAATAATAGGACGTAAAAAATTAAATTAATCATTCTTAGCGCTTGACATGACTCTCAGCTGTCCTCTTGGGAATTGGGGCCATATGCTTTACCCATGCAGTGAAATCAGCCTGCCAGTATTCTCTCTCTCCAGCAGATGGTGGACTTGCATCTCCCTTCTGGGGATTGCTTTAAGTTTTAGAAGGAGAAAAAAAGGAAATTTAATTTGCCCCGCTATCCTGTGGTAATACCTTATGGTCCCTCCCTCAGTTGAGAATTCCTGAGGTGATATCCTTGGATCCCTCCCTCAGATGAGTGCCTTGGTCCAGTAGCTGGTTTTCAGCCGGTGGACTTAGCTGTAAAAAAAAAAAAAAAACAACTAGCTAAAAGGCAGCGGGTGCAGGAAGCCCAAGCATGGCGGTGAAGGTATATGCCCTCTCCCTCCACAGCCGGAGACCGATTCTGTACTCTGCTGGGACGGGCTAAACTGAGGTAAAAAAAAAAATTTGAATCTGAGAAGCAGGGGATTTTTTGTAGGGATTCCTCTGTGCTTGGAGTGCCCATCAGAAGTTCGTTCCTGCCTCCAGGAGAGCTTGGGGAATGTGGGCAGCCTGGCAAGTTGAGAAGCCTTTTGGCTAGGCCCTGCTCTCAGGCTTTTGCTGGTTCGCTGCGTGGTAGGTCATGGCGACATTTCACATGTTTTTTCCTGCGCATTAGGCTGCCCTCTTTGGTTCCATCAGTTTGTGCGAGTGCGTTCGGCTGGGCATTCAGGTATGCGTCCAGTTGGAGCTCCTAGTTGAGCACCTGGTTGGATGTCCAGTTAGTTAGGGGTGTCTATTTGAGCATTCATTCGCACACTTGTCTGTGCGGCCTCATGGGAGCCCAGTTTGGGGACGCTTATCGAGGCGCAGTGTTGGGCACCTAAATTTTGGATGCCTAAGTTTTGGGCACCTAGTTTTTTGCAGCACAACAGCTGGACGCACACTCCTCACACACTTATTTCAGCATGCTGATAGACTGATGGTACCTATAGCTAAGAAACCTAAGCACCTTTCCCTCTGTGCTGCTTGTCATATTCGGGCATCTCAGCCTGGTGTTCCTTCCTATGTGTCAGCGAGGTTTGGAGGCTCAGGAGGATAGTTCAATGGGCACAGGACAGATGCCCCCTGCCTTTGGCATGGATCCCTCTGCCTTTTCTTGGGTAGAAATTTTTCAAGGACTGCAGTCTTTTTTTTCAGGCACAGTCCTCTACCCTGGCCAGTCTTAACAGGTCAGGGTCACAGGCGCTGAAATCCCGAAAGCCTGGTGCTGCGAGTAAGCATTGGAGTATGCCTAGATCGGCTGCTAGTCTTCCTGATAGGGACCCAAATGGCACAGATGATGAAGCCGATCCTTACTCCCTGGAAGATGGGGAAATTCCTCCAGGATTGGAGCCGTATAGAACTATGTTGCGGTTCTTTCATAGAGATGAGTTACCAGCTCTGATTTCCCAGACACTGAATCCATGTCTGTGCCAAAGAAAGATCCCATTTTGATTTGTTTGCGAAAAGCCTCATGTTTCTTCCCTATTATGGAGGCCATTCAAGATTTGATTAATCTTGAGTGCGGCGCCCCAGAAGCTAATTTCAAAGGGAGACGAGTCTTGGAAGGACTGTACCCCCTGAACCCAGCTGCACGAGAGCACTTGCGCTTTCCGAGAGTAATGTGCTTGTGTGTGCTGTTACCAAGCAGACGACCATTCCCATAGAGGGAGGAGCAGCTTTGAAGCATGCACAGCATAGGAGAACTGAGGCCATCCTTAAGCAGGTCTTTGAAGCAATGGCAATTAATTTGCAGATAGCTTCTTGTTGTTTCCTGGTGGCTCGCTCTTGTTTGCTTCTCTCTCAAGAGGTCAATGAATGAATCTGATGTGAATTCCAGGGCAGGCATGGAACCATCAATTACCTTTTTGACAGTTGCAGGCTGCAATTTGGTATGCACTTCAGCTGGAGGGTTGGCTGCGGTAATAGCGGCCAAGCATCAGTTATGGCTGAGAAATTTGTCGGCCGAATTGACCTCTAAGTCTAATCTTATGAAACTGCCCTTTAAAAGCTCATTCTTGTTTGGGAGTGAGCTGGAGAAAATGGCCAACATGTGTGGTGAGTCCATGGTTTCTCTTTTACCAGAGGATAAGAAACACGCCTCGCTCCTTCAGCATGAGAGGTTGTACTAGGGATCCAAACGTTTTTGATCCTACAGAAGAGCGGCCTTTCAGGGGACTTGACCTTTGGGTAGGTCTCAGTCCTTTCATCCCAGTCAACCCAGATGGGGTCCAGGCTCAGGGAGTGGAGCTCCCCGAGCCTCCCTATGAAGGTGTGCTGACTAGAGATGTGAATCGGAACCGGAATCGGTTCGGATTCCGGTTCCGATTCACATGTGGAGCTCCCCGGGCCTCCCTATAAAGGTGTGCTGACTAGAGATGTGAATCGGAACCGGAATCGGTTCGGATTCCGGTTCCGATTCACATGTGGGGTTTTTTTCCATCGGGCCCGATCGCATTTTGTTTATCGGCTGCACCCCAGCCGATAAACAAAAAACCCACCCCGACCCTTTAAAAGTAACCCCTTAGCTTCCCCCACCCTCCCGACCCCGCCCCAAAACCTTTTTACAGGTACCTGGTGGTCCAGTGGGGGTCCCGGGAGCGATCTTCCACGATCTCCCGCTCCGGGCCGTCCTCCGGCTCCCGGGCCATCGGCTGCCACTAATCAAAATGGCGCCGATGGCCCTTTGCCCTTACCATGTGACAGGGTATCCGTGCCATTGGCCGGATCCTGTCACATGGTAGGAGCACTGGATGGCCGGCGCCATCTTGTGCTCCTACCATGTGACAGGGGCTGACCAATGGCACCAGTAACCCCTGTGACATAGTAAGGGCAAAGGCTATTGGCGCCATTTTGAATACTGGCAGCCGACGGTCCAAGTGCAGGAGGTCGCTCCTGGACCCCCGCTGGACTTTTGGCAAGTCTTGTGGGGGTCAGGAGGGTCCCCCAAGACTTGCCAAAAGCCCTTGGTGGTCCAGCGGGGGTCCGGGAGCGGGGGTCCGGGAGCCTGCACTCGGGCCATCGGCTGCCAGTAATCAAAATGGCGCCGATAGCCTTTGCCCTTACTATGTCATAGGGGCTACCGGTGCCATTGGTCAGCCCCTGTCACATGGTAGGAGCACAAGATGGTGCCGGCCATCCAGTGCTCCTACCATGTGACAGGATCCGGCCAATGGCACGGATATCCTGTCACATGGTAAGGGCAAAGGGCCATCGGCGCCATTTTGATTAGTGGCAGCCGACAGCCCGGGAGCCGGAGGACGGCCCGGAGTGGGAGATCGCGGAAGATCACTCGCGGGACCCCCACTGGACCACCAGGTACCTGTAAAAAGGTTTTGGGGGGGGTCGGGAGGGTGGGGGAAGCTAAGGGGTTACTTTTAAAGGGTCGGGGTGGGTTTTTTGTTTATCGGCTGGGGTGCAGCCGATAAACAAAATGCGATCGGGCCCGATGGAAAAAAAACCCACATGTGAATCGGAACTGGCTAATTCAGGAGGTCTGGCTCAAACCCTGCCCATGCGGGCATCATTGGCCCTTCCAGCTCCACCCCGTTTCAATGGGGATCCGCGTCTCTGCCGAGGCTTCCTCAACCAGTGCTTTATGCAATTTGCACTGCAGCCTGCATTGTTCCCAAGTGAGACCACCAAGATTACCTTCATCCTCTCACACCTTGAAGGGAAAGCTCTGGAATGGGCTTCCCCACTTTGGGAGTGTTCTGATGATATACTCAGTCATCTCTTCCACTTCATTTCCATTTTCAAGCAGACCTTCAAGGACCCCGGCCGACAGTCGATTGCGGGTCATCATCTTCTTCACCTTCACCAAGGCTCGCATTCGCTCACTGAATTCACATTATAATTCAGGACCTTAGCTACCGAACTGGACTGGGAAGAGGACTGCCTACGGGCAATCTAGAGGGCCTATCTCCTGCCCTCAAGAATGAGCTGGCAGCTCGTGAGATTCCCACATCTCTCGAGGACCTGATTTCCCTAGTCGGCAAGATTGACCATCGCCTACATCAGCGACATCAGGAGGTAAAGGTCCTCCGACCTACTACCGTATGCCCAGCTCGTGCTGCAAGCCTTCCATTTGAAGGCCTTACCAGCACCTCCTCCTTCACCAGAGGAACCGATACAGATCAATTGCGGGCACTTGTCTCCTGA
The DNA here is from genome assembly GCF_901001135.1 of Rhinatrema bivittatum. Lineage (NCBI taxonomy): Eukaryota > Metazoa > Chordata > Amphibia > Gymnophiona > Rhinatrematidae > Rhinatrema > Rhinatrema bivittatum. Next base: position 320,176,393 of record NC_042620.1, read on the forward strand.
AGAGTGCCTCCGACGAAAGAAACAAGGCCTTTGCTTATACTGTGGTGGTTCCGGACACCTTCGACAATCCTGCCCCGTGCGGCTGGGAAACTACAAAGCTTAAGCCCGGCGGGGGTCCCGAGCTTGGGCGCTACTATTACTGGCCCTCAATTACTACTCCCTGTGTCCCTCTTTAGGGAATCTCGCTCTTTTGCCACCATTGCACTTGTGGACACTGGGGCGAGTGACAATTTTATTTTGGATGACATCCTCTCATTACTCCAGATACCACTTCAACCTCTGGATGTGCCTCTCCGCATCGCATCAATCCAGGGAGAGCACCTCCCTGGACACATTACTCTTCACACTGTGGCCTTCCACCTCACCGTGGGAACCCTCCATGAAGAGGAAATTTCCCTGTTCATCTTGAAGCGTTCCACGCACACGGTAATCTTAGGACTTCCGTGGCTCCAGGTCCACACACCTCATTTCGATTGGCAATCCCTACAGTTAATTCAGTGGGGACCCCAGTGTCAGAACCGCTGCCTGCAACAGGTGTCTCCAGCGGTTACCGTTCTGAATTCTGCAACCCTTTCCGGGGTACCTGCTCCGTATTCTGACTTCAAAGATGTGTTCTCCAAACAAAATGCTGACATCCTGCCCATACTCCGAAAGTTCAATTGTCCCATTGAGCTCCTGCCAGGCACCACGCCTCCCAAGGGCAGAACCTACCCCCTCTCGCTTCTGGAAACCCAAGCGATGTCAGAGTATATTAAAGAGAATCTAGATAAAGGATTCATAAGTCCCTCCGATTCCCTGGCAGGAGCCGGATTTTTCTTCATGAAGGATAGCAGTCTATGTCCTTGCATAGACTACTGTGGGCTAAACGTCGTGACTCGCAAGGATCGTTACCCTTTGCCCCTCATCAGCGAATTATTCGATCACTTCCAAGGAGCCCAGATTTTTACAAAGTTAGATCTCTGAGGCGCATACAGTCTTGTACGAATCCAGCCAGAGGACATCTGGAAGTCCACCTTTAATACCAGGGACGGCCACTACGAGTACACAGTAATGCCTTTCAGACTTTGTAACACCCCTGCGGTCTTTCAGCGTTTGATGAATGAGATCTTCCGGGACCTTCTATACTCATTTGTCGTGGTATTTCTGGACGATATACTGATCTTTTCCAAAGACCTGAAGTCCCACCGCTCACACGTTCAAACTGTCCTTCCACGCCTCAGAGACAATCACCTCTACGCAAAGTTAAAGAAGTGCATATTCGAACAGACCCGCCTTCCATTCCTGGGCTACATCATCTCCAATCATGGCTTCACCATGGACCCTGAGAAACTTCAAGGTGGCCCCAGCCAGTAGACCTCCGAGCCTTACAATGGTTCCTTGGCTTTACAAACTATTACAGGAACTTCATTGCTAACTACTCCACACTAGCTGCTCCACTCACAGCCATGACTAGGAAAGGTAGTAACGTCCAAGTTTGGAGCCCCAAGACTCAATATGCTTTCCACGCCTTGAAAGAGGCCTTCTGCACCGGACCATGTCTAGGGCACCCAGATCCTAACCACCCTTTCGTCATCAAAGTTGACACCTCCGCCATTGGGGCCGGGGCGGTCCTGAGCCAATATTCTTCCAAGGGGGTCTTAGTACCCTGCTCCTTCTACTCGCACAAGTTTTCTGCTGCAGGCAAAACTACATGATTGGAGATCATAAACTCTTAGCTGTGAAATTGGCCCTTCAAGAATGGTGCCCCTGGTTAGAAGGAGCGCAGCATAAATTCACTATATTTACAGACCCACAAGAACCTCGAGCACTTAAAGGAAGCCCAGCTCTTGAATCCAAGACAGGCCAGCTGGGCACTGTTCTTCGAACGATTTCACTTTGAACTCCACTACCACCCAGCAGCGAAGAATACCCGAGCGGATGCTCTCTCTTGCTCCCTTGAACCAGAAGATATGCCCAAAACTCCTAGACACATCATAGACCCAGCATGCATATCTCTCGCAGTCACCAACACAGTTCCAGCCGGGAAGACAGTGGTCCCACACCGACTCTGGGAGCACGTCCTTCGCTGGGCCCACGACTCGAAGTTGGCCAGCCATCCTGGCTGGGCTCGGACCCTCGAGATGTTAAGAAGACATTACTGGTGGCCTAGCATGGTTAAAGACTCCCGTAGTTATGTGGATTCATGTCCCATCTGTGCACAACAAAAACCCCAGACTGGCCGTCCGTGGGGACTCCTCCAACCTCTTCTGGCTCCCACCGAACCCTAGTCAAGCATCTCTACTGACTTCATCTTTGAGCTGCCTCTATCAAAGGGCAACACGGTCATTTGAGTTATTATTGACCGCTTTTCAAAGATGGCACATTTTGTTCCACTACCAAGTCTCCCCTCAGCTCCTGAACTGGCAAAACTCTTTCTAAACAACTTATTCCGCTTACATGGGTTACCCAAAGAGATTGTTTCCGATCGAGGGCTGCAATTCGCCGCCAAGTACTGGCAGTCACTTTGCAAAATGTTTCATATTACTCTGAATCTGACATCGGCCTACCACCCTCAAGTGAATGAACAAGCCGAGAGGACAAATCATTCCCTGAAAACATTCCTGAGATCTTACGTCAACGATCAGCAGGTCAACTGGGCCGACCTCTTGCCCTGGGCCGAGTTATCCCACCATACTCATGTTGCCTCTGCTACCGACACCTCACCCTTCTCAGTGGTTTTTGGCCACCAGCCACGCCTGCCTCTACCAGTGCCACCCTCTGTTCCCTCGACTGCAGCCCAGTCTACTGCTCAGACAATACGCCGGATATGGAATCAAATCAAGGAAAGACTGACCAAGGCGGCCGAGCGGGCCAAACACTTCACGGACGCTCATCGGCGCACTGCACCCCTGTTCCGGCCCAGCCAGAAGGTTTGGTTAAGCACTAAACACATCAGGCTATGCCTTCCGTCACAACAACTGGCCCCTTGATTCATCGGGCCCTTCCCGATCATCTGGCAAATAGGAGCAGACACATATCAACTACAGCTTTCCCGCTTCCATGGGGATCCACAACACATTTCACGTGTCCATTTTAAAGCCGCTAATCCTGTCTTGGCCTTCTCAAAGGCCTCCTGCACCTACACAGCATGATACTGAACCCAAGAATACTTTACAAGTAAGGGAGGTATTGGACGTCAGAAGATGGAAAGGTCATTGGGAATACCTCCTGTCGTGGGAGGGCTTCGGACCAGAGGAGAACTCGTGGGAGCCCTCCCACCACATCTATGATAAGGACCTCCTGTCGGAATTCCATCAGGCTCAACCTGACAAGCCCAGGCCGGTAAGGGGGAGGCCTAGAAGGGGGGATACTGTTGCGTGTCCCGGCCCATCCACTCTGTGGCCGGCCCTGCTCACCTCACTTTCCCGTCCACAAGCTCAAGCTCTCCTCCTCTGCCTCTGCAGTCACAGCCAGTTCGCGGCGTCCCCAGCTCCCCTGCTCTCAGCCTCCGATGCAGGCCTCACAGCGGAGCTCCCGTCGGGGCTCCATGTCCTCGACATCCTTGGCCCTGCCCCTAGGCGCTCGCACGGTTGGGCTTCAGCCCTTTAAAGGGCCAAGTGCGGGGAAACCCCAGAGGCACATGCTGGTGACATCACAGGGACTCCATATATAAGGCAGGGCTCAAACCCCTGATCCCTGTTACACTCAGGTGTAATCTAGTTTGCCTGTTCCAGTGTCTCCTGCTCCTTCATCTTTCCATTCCTGGTAGTACCCTTCGGACTGATCTCAAGGTACTGACCTCTGCCTGTTCACTGACCACTTTTGACTGCTGTGCGGATCCTGACCTCTGCCTATTCACTGACCATGTCTAACCACAGCCTAGAACTTGACCTCTGCCTGACCTGACTACTCTCGGATTGACTAAAGGTACTGACCCCTGCTTCGGCTGACCATTCTGGACTGATACTCTGGCCTTGATCCTCGCTATCCACTCCGACAATCTATTTTAGCCTCCTGTGACCTCTGGACATTCCCGCTTGGCATCGACCGTGCACCCTTGTTCGTGGTGGGCACGCTCCTGCGCTTCCTCTCTAGGACACCCTGCTAGGCCCACCTAGCAGGGTGGGCCTAGCAGGGTGGTCCCAGGTGGCCCGGGTACCCAAGGGCTCAACCTGCGGAAACCCCGGGTTGCTATTGGCAAAGCTCCAGCTAACCTCTGTCTCCTCCTGTGCTCCACCTCCTGGTGGCAGGCGCTCTCTGGATCCGACCAGAGGTCCGTACCAGTCCTGCACCAGGCCAAGGGTCCAGCGCAACAATAACCTTAGGGAAAATATTAGTGAATATAAAAATGAACACAAAACAATTGCTAGTGTATATAGTACACTTCTTCTGCTGTGTATTATTCAGTCACGTTTCAATTAATACATTTCTTTTAAGTTTTCTATAATTAATCTTAAAAGAATTTTTTTGGGAGAGGAAAAGACCTCAGTATTGGGAGTAAGTGTCAGTGACAAAATCCAAAACCAGTGTTGCGCGCCCCGGACGAGTAGGTGCCGCAACCAGGCCTGCTCATCTCGCGCTGCCCTCGACCAGTGCTGGCCTCACCACTGCTGCTAGCTCCCAGCATCCCCAATGCTCACCACGGCCTGCTTCCTCGCCCCAGGCCTCACAGCAGAGCTCCTGCCAGGGCTCCGCGTCCTCCGCCGTCTTGGCCCTGCCCCTAGGCACACGCGCGGCCGATGTGCTAGAATTTAAAGGGCCAAGCGCGGGAAAATCTAAGTGATCACAGAGTGATGACAACATGTAGCTGCACCATAAATAGCGAGGCCCTGTCCCCAGGACCTTGTCTTGGCAATAGGGTCGACACCATTGGTGTACTAGTTTGCCTCCTTGTGTTCCAGCATCTCCTCGTTCCAGCGTCTCCATGTGTTCCTGTATCCTTCTCGGGTAGTACCTCTTCGGACTAACCTCTGCCTGCCTGACCATTCTTCTGTCTGCCGCCTGGAACTGACCACTGCCTGCCTGACCATTATCTTGTCTGCTGCCTGGAACTGGCCACTGCCTGCCTGATCATTCTCTTGTCTGCCGCCTGGAACCGACCCTCGCTTGCCTTGACTACGTTCGGACTGACTCTGGTATTGATGCCTGCTTTGGCTGACTACTCCTGGAGTGATACTCTGGCTTTGACCCTTGTGCTTCACTCAGCCACTCTCTTCTGGCCTATTGTGACTACCAGACCAACCTGCTTGGAAACTAACCGCGGCTTCCGCTTCACTAGATCTGCAGGCGCTGCCTGCCTCGCCCGGAGAACCTTCCGGAACTGTTACCTCCCTGAGGTCTCCGGAGCTTCCAGTTTGGGTCTAGTCCATCCACTCTGCATCAGCTGCGCACCCTTGCTCGTGGTGGGCACACCCCTTCGCTATCTCTCTGGGAGACCACCAGAGGCCCACCTAAGTCCAGGCGGTCTGGGTACCCAAGGGCTCAACCTGCGGAAACCCCCGGAGTGTTATTGGTGAAGCTCTAGTTAACCGCTGTCTCCTTGTGTGCTCCGCCTCCTGGTGGCAGGCGCTCTCTGGGTCCGACCAGAGGGCCGTACAAATCCTGCACCAGGCCAAGGGTCCACCTCCAGCGCAACAGGTTGTCAAGGCCATGGACTCGGCGGAGCCTCCCACCTTGCAGGCCATCCCTGGTCTGGCTAATCATGTCTGAGAACAACAACAGGTCCTGGAAGCGTTGGCTTCCTCTGTGGAAAAAATACGTTCTCAACTGGAGGAGTCTGTCATGGCCAACCCAGGGGCTCTTGCCCACACTTTGCCCTCATGGGCACCGCTGGCCTCCCAGCTTCACCCCATTTTAGTAGGGTCTGAGCCTTTGTTGAGGCTTCATAAATCAATGTTATATGCAGTTCTCACTGCAACCCTCACTGTTTCCTGTTGAAGCAACAAAAATCACATTTATCTTCTCGCGCCTTGAGGAGAAGGCCCTGGCATGGGCTTCCCTACTCTGGGAGCATTCTGATGCCATCCTTCGCCGGCTCCCTCAGTTCATCTCCATCTTCCGATGTACCTTTGAGGACCCAGGCCGACAGGTGGTCACTGGCCACCACTTACTCCACCTCCGTCAAGGCTCGCACTTGCACGCTGAATATACAGAGGAGTTTAGAACACTAGCTACTGAGTTAGGTTGGCAAGAAGACTGCTTGCGGGCACTCTACCTCGAGGGACTGTCTCCTGCACTTAAAGATGAACTGGCCGCCCACGAGATCCCCGTATCTCTGGAAGACCTGATCTCCTTGGTCGGTAGAATCAACTACCGTCTTCGACAACGACATCAGGAGGTAAGGGCCCTACAACCTCCTGATGTCGTTCAGCGAGTCCTCATTTGAAGGCCTTACCAGTGGCTCCTCAGCCTCCCGAGGAGCTCATGCAAATCAATCGTGGCCGCTTGACTCCAGAGGAACGCGTCCGACGCAGAAAAGCGGGCCTTTGCTTATATTGCGGTGGTTCCGGGCACCTTCTTCAGACTTGCCCCGTGCGTCCAGGAAACTCCAAAGCCTGAGCCCAGCAGGGGTCCCGAGCTTGGGCGCTACTGTTTCTGGCCCTCAACTGTTGCTTCCTATCTCCCTTCTTAGGGAGTCACGTTCATTTGCTACCACCGCCCTCTTGGACACTGGGGCGAATGGAAGTTTTGTTATGGAAGATATCATCAAGCTTCTTCAGATACCGGTCCAACCGCGGGAGGTACCACTCCGTATTTCTTTGATACAGGGAGAGCATCTCCCCAGTCGTATTACTCACTGTACCATGACCATTCACCTCACCGTTGGGACCCTCCATGACAAGGAGATCTCCCTCCTGATCTTGAAACGATCCATGCACCCCGTAGTCCTTGGACATCCCTGGCTCCAGTTACATGCACCCGACTTTGACTGGCAATCCCTGCAACTAACTCAGTGGGGCCCTCAATGTCAAACACACTGTTTACGGCGAGTGTCTCCATCAGTAACTGTTCTAAACTCTACAACCCTTCCTGGGTTACCTGCCCCGTACTCGGAATTCAAGGATGTGTTTTCCTAACAAAACGCTGACATCCTGCCTCCAATCCGAGAGTTTAACTGCCCCATAGAACTTCTACCTGGAACCATGCCTCCCAAGGGCAGAACCCATCCCCTTTCACTCCCTGAAACCCAAGCAATGTCAGCCTACATCAAGGAAAATTTGGATAAAGGATTCATAAGACCCTCTAATTCCCCAGCAGGAGCCAGGTTCTTCTTCATAAAGAAGAAAGATGGCAGTTTAAGACCCTGCATAGACTACAGAGGATTGAACATAGTAACTCGTAAGGACCATTATCCACTGCCACTTATTAGTGAACTATTCGATCGCCTGCAAGGTGCACAAATCTTTACAAAATTGGATCTCCGAGGGGCGCATAACCTTGTATGGATTCAACCAGAAGACATCTGGAAAACCACCTTCAACACAAGAGACGGCCACTATGAGCACGTAGTAATGCCCTTCAGACTTTGCAATGCCCCTGCATTCTTTCAGCGGCTAATTAATGAGATCTTCCGGGACCTTTTATACTCATTTGTCGTAGTATATCTGGACAATATACTAATATTCTCCAAAGACCTGAAGTCTCATTGTTCCCAGGTTCAAACAGTCCTCCAGCGCCTCAGAGACCATCATCTCTATGTGAAATTAGAGAAGTGCATTTTTGAACAACCCAGTCTTCCATTCTTAGACTGCATCATTTCTAACAGTAGCTTCACCATGGACCCCGACAAGCTCCAGGGTATTCGAGATTGGCCTCAACCAGTGGGCCTCCGCACCCTACAAAGATTCCATGGATTCACAAATTACTATCGAAACTTCATCACTAATTACGCCAAGCTGGCTGCTCCACTCACTGCCATGACTAGGAAAGGATGTGACCTTCGAGTGTAGAACCCCAAGGCCCAGTCAGCATTCCACACCTTGAAAGAAGCCTTCTATACCGGTCCGTGTCTACGTCATCCGGATCCTAACCACCCCTTCATCGTCGAAGTCAACGCATCCGCCATAGGAGCAGGAGTGGTCTTGAGTCAATACTCCACCAAGGGAACTCTAGTACCATGCTCCTTCTACTCACATAAATTTTCCTCCACAGAACAAAATTATACTACAGGGGATCGTAAACTCTTAGCAGTGAAACTTGCCCTCCAGGAATGGCGTCCCTGGCTGGAAGGGGTGCAACACAAATTCACACTATTTACTGACCACAAGAATCTAGAGCATCTAAAGGAGGCCCAGTTACTTAACCCAAGACAAGCCCGCTGGGCCCTGTTCTTTGAACACTTCAACTTCGAGCTCCACTATCGCCCAGCAGCAAAAAACCTCCATGCAGATGCACTCTCTCACTCTGTTGAGCCAGAAGACACACCCGAGACTCCTAGGCACATCATCAATCCAGTTTGCATATCAATTGCAGCCACCACCACGGTACCAGCCGGGAAGACGGTGGACCCCCGCCATCTCCGTGAGGCTCACGACTCTAATCTGGCCGGTCATCTCAGTCGAGCCCGGACTCTCAAGATGCTTCGAAGGCACTATTAGTGGCCTGGTATGATAAAGGACTCCCGCGAATACATGGACTCCTGCCCAGTTTGCGTGCAGCAAAAAACCCCGATTGGCCATCCATGGGGCTTCTTCAACCTCTTCCTGTGCCCACCAAGCCCTGATCAAGTCTTTCCACTGATTTTATCGTGGATCTACCTCCTTCAAAAGGAAATACTGTAATCTGGGTCATCATTGACCGCTTTGTCCCATTACCTGGTCTCCCCTCGGCTCCAGAACTAGCTAGACTTTTCTTAACCAATGTATTTCGTTTACATGGACTACTACAAGAAATAGTCTCCGATCGTGGGCATCAATTTGCTGCTAAATATTGGAGCTCTCTTTGTAAAAAGTTCAATATTACGTTAAACTTAACATCAGCCTATCATCCGCAAGCAAATGGCCAAGCCGAAAGGACTAATCGCTCCTTTAAAATGTTCCTGCGATCATATGTCAACGTCCAGCAAGATAACTGGGCTGACCTTCTGCCATGGGCAGAACTATCCCATAACACACATATCGCCTCTGCCACAGATTTTTCACCCTTTGCAGTAGTCTTTGGTTGCCAACCACGCCTACCCCTAACCAGTTCCACTCAGTGTACCCTCACCTGCAGCCCAGTCTACAGCACAAACCATACGCAGGCTTTGGCGCCAAGTAAAGGAGATACTCTGCCAAGCAGCTAATCGGGCCAAACGCTTCACAGACATCCATCATCGGGCCGCACTGCTGTTCCAGCCTGGCCAGAAGGTCTGGCTCAGTACGAAGCATATCCAACTACGATTGCCATCTCAACAGCTAGCCCCCAGATTCATTGGTCCATTTCCCATCCTTCGACGCATAGGAGTAGCCACCTACCAGCTACAACTCCCAGCCTCCATGGAAATTCACAACAAGTTCCACATGTCGCTACTTAAGCCTTTGGTCCTGTCCTGGCCTTCCCGAAGGCCTCCTCCACCTACACAGGATTCAGCAGAACCTGAAAACATCCTGCAGGTCAAGGAGGTCCTAGATGTACGACGCCGTCGTGGTCATTGGGAGTACCTCCTATCGTGGGAGGGTTTCGGCCCAGAAGAAAACTCTTGGGAACCCTCTCACAATATCTTTGACAAAAACCTGCTCCAGGAGTTCCACCGGACCACCCTGAGAAACCCAGACCGGTAAGGGGGAGGCCTAGGAGGGGGGGGGTACTATGTTGCATCCCGGCCGCGTGGGTACCGCAACCGGGCCTGCTCACCTCGTGCTGTCCTTGACCAGTGTCAGCCTCGCCACTGCCACTAGCTCCTGGCATCCCCAACGCTCACTTGGCCTGCCTCGTCTTCCTCCTCACTCCAGGCCTCACAGTGGAGCTCCCGCCAGGGCTCCGCATCCTCCGCCGCCTTGGCCCCGTCCCTAGGCACACGCGGGGCTGACGTGCTAGAATTTAAAGAGCCAGGCACGGGGAAACCTAAGTGGTCACAGAGTGATGACACCACATAGCTGCAACATAAATAGCGAGGCCCTGTCCCCAGGACCTCGCCTTGGCAATCGGGTCGACACAGTTGGTGTACTAGTTTGCCTCCTTTTTCCAGTGTCTCCTCGTTCCAGCGTCTGTTCGTACCCTGTGTCTCCATGTGTTCCTGTATCCTTCTCAGGTAGTACCTTTTCAGACTGACCTCTGGTACTGACCTCTGCCTGCTTCACCATTCTTCTGTCTGCCGCCTGGAACTGACCACTGCCTGTCTGACCATTCTCGTCTGCCGCCTGGAACTGACCACTTTCTTGTCTGCCGCCTGGAACTGACCCTCGCTTGCCTTGACTACGCTCGGACTGACTGGTATTGACCTCTGCTTTGGCTGACTACTCGTGGACTGATACTCTGGCTTTGACCCTTGTGCTTCACTCGGACACTCTTCTGGCCTACTGTGGCTACCAGACCAACCTGCTTGGAAACTAACCGCGGCTTCCGTTTGACTAGATCCGCAGCCGCTGCCTGCCTTGCCCGGAGAACCTTCCTGAACTGTTACCTCCCTGAGGTCTCCGGAGCTTCCAGTTTGGGTCTAGTCTATCCACTCTGCATCAGCCGTGCACCCTTGCTCGTGGTGGACACACCCCTTTGCTACTTCTCCGGGAGACCACCAGAGGCCCACCTAAGTCCATGCGGTCTGAGTACCCAAGTGCTCAACCTGCGGAAACCCCGGACTGTTATTGGTGAAGCTCTAGTTAGCCTCTGTCTCCTTGTGTACTCCGCCTCCTGGTGGCAGGCACTGGGTCTGGCCAGAGGGCCGTACCAATCCTGCACCAGGCCAAGGGTCCACCTCCAGCGCAACAACCAGTTGTTAAAATCATGGATCTGAAAAACCTCTCATTTTTAATTTTTATTATTTCTATTTCCAAAACTTTTTGTTTGATCTTTTATTTGACTGCCTCAATTTTCCTAAACGTTTATTAAAAACAGCAGCATACCCAGTAATGAATAAAACCACTATGTGAAAAAATCCAATGAAACCCATGTTGGGCAGAATGATTTGAAAGATCAAAAGTCACAGGTGGATGGTTCTTCTATGGCACTAGATTGGCCCAGGAGACACTAGTATGCAGATCTGTGAAGGCTCCTAGTGGACTCTCCTCTCAGGTTTTTGGCACACAAGGATCTGCCACAGCAGGGACCTGTTCTTCATGAAGATTCAACTCAATTTTATCTTACAGTATGGCCCTTGAAAGGGCTTGGATGCTGAAGAGTGGATATTCTATAGAGATGTGAATCGGAACCGGAATCGGTTCGGATTCCGGTTTCGATTCACATGTGGGGTTTTTTTCATCAGGCCCGATCGCGGTTTTGTTTATCGGCTGCGCCCGAGCCGATAAACAAAAAACCCACCCCGACCCTTTAAAACTAATCCCTTTGCTTCCCCCACCCTCCCGACCCCCCCCCCAAAAAAACATTTTACAGGTACCTGGTGGTCCAGTGGGGGTCCTGGGAGCGATCTCCTGCTCTCGGGCCGTCGGCTGCCACTAATAAAAATGGCGCCAATGGCCTTTGCCCTTACTATGTGACAGGGTATCCGTGCCATTGGCCGGCCCCTGTCACATGGAGGGAGCACTGGATGGCCGGCGCCATCTTTAATATCGTGGGGTTTTCCTATCATTTTGGGGAGCCCCCAATTTTTGACAATTTTGAAAATAATCGACGATATTTTCAATCGTCCGAAGCCCGATTCACATCCCTAATATTCTACTGCGGTGATTGCCACCTTGCTGCGAGCGAGAAAGTTCTCAACTTCCTTAGCCTATATTCGGGTTTGGCGAGTGTTTGAGGCTTGGTGTGAAGATCAAGAAGTTCTTCCTTGTGCAGGATGGATTGAGTAAAGGGTTGGCCTTAATTCTTTAAAGGTACAGGTGGTGGCTCTTGCCTGTTTCCAAGGTCAGTTGAATGATGGACCCTTGTCCGCTCATCCAGATGTGGCCCATTTCTTGAAAGAAGTGAAGCATCTTCGTCCTTCCTTGCGGTTACCGGTGCCCTCATGGAGTCTTAATCTACTTTTGGATTTTTTAGTGAGCTCTACCTTTCAACTGATGTGTAACCTTTCCTTGAGGTTACTGACCTTGAAAACGGTATTTCTTGTGGCAATTTGTTCAGCATGTAGAGTCTCCAAACTGCAGGCCTTGTCTTGCTGGGAGCCATTTCTACGAGTGACTCTGGGGGTGATACAGCTGCACACTGTTCCTTCCTTTTTGTCAAAGGTGGTCTTGGATTTTCACTTGAATCAGTCCATTTCCCTGTCATTTCTGGACAGGGAAAGAGATGTGGAGGAATATCACCTGTTATGGCCCTTGGATGTCGGGGCATATCTTGAGGTATATGGAGGTTTTTAAACCTCTCAGGAAGATGAATTACCTGTTTGTTCTCCATGGTGGAAGTAAACAGGGCGAACTGGCATTGCAGGCTATAATAGCCCGCTGGATTAAGGAGCTAGATACAGCCGCGTATGTGGATGCTGATCAGCCGTTGCCTAGTCAGGTTAGGGCTCATTTCACTAGGGCTCAGGCAGTGTCATGGGCGGAAGTTAGATTGTCTCCCATCGACATTTGCCGAGCTGCGAAGTGGTCCTCCTTACACACCTTTTCCAGGTTTTATTGTCTGGATGTGCAGACCCGGGGTGATGCAGCCTTCGCACGTGCGGTTTTGACTAGGCCGCGGGCAGCCTCCCACCCTGTTCGGGAGTAGTTTTGTTACATCCCCACTGGTTCTGGATTCACCTGTCTGAACTCTAAAAAAGGACAAATTACTATTTACCTGATAATTTCTTTTTCTTTAGTACAGACAGGTGAATCCACCTTCCCGCCCTTGGCTGCCAGATGGTTGTGCTCTTGTCCTCCTACATGGCTGCGTGTTCCAGGGGTTACTGATAAGTGTTGCTCCAGTCCCTAAACTAGTGTTAATACATACTTTGTCTGAGCTCAGTGTTTTCCTGTTGCCTGAGTGCTGAAATGGTTATCTGTTAATAATCAAGTTTTGTTAGATTGTTCACAGTTGGCTTTTGCAGAAAATACAGGCAGGCTGATGTCAGAGCAGGGGTATATATACTGTGATGTCAGCTTTGCTCCTTCTCCATCTGCTGATAGAGGTGCATAACCAACTGGTTCTGGTTTCACCTGTCTGTACTAAAGAAAAGGAAATTATCAGGTAAGTAGTAATTTCTCCTCACTCACACACACTCTCTGACTCATGTCAGGTCTCTCCCTCTCTTATTTGACTGTGGACAGAAGCTCTGAGGGCCTGTTCCACTCTTCGACTGCTAGAGGGAGAGGCTACAGCAGGGATGACTTTAGAGAAGTGGGGGGGCCGAGGATGAATCAGCCAGAAATGGGCCCCCTACCCATGACTGAAGGATAAGAGGGATTCCCTTCCTCAAGAATGAACTTCTACTCCACTCCATCAAAAGACTCCACCACACCTTTTCTCCTTTTCCAAGATACCTCAATCTGCCTACCCCCCTCCATGACCCCCTCAAGTAAACTCTCCGCAGCCCATGCCCCCTCCCCCAAAAACAGTATCCCACAAAGCCGTTTCCCTTCCAGCCAAGATTTTATCAACAAGGACCCTCCCCTCCTCCCAGGCACCTTGTTGATGGTGACAGTCATCTCTTCCCATCTACCGCTGATTCCCCTTTCTTTGTGCCAGCAGATGCACGCTGATGACGCTTCTCACCTACCTGCAGCAGACACTGCTTGGAGCTATTACAGCACAAAGAGGTGTCTACTGGGGCACCACTAAAGCGCAGATTCCGGTGCAGTCTCTCCAGTTTACCACTTCTCCACAATGTTCCCTCTAAAGATTAGGTTGCGGTGAGCAAAAGTTTTTGGTTTCATTACTCCATTAGCCCTACTTTCTTTTATGCAAAAAGTCTATCAATTTTATGCTCACAGTAACCCAAATCCATAGAGGAAAACATTGGTAGCAGCATGCACACAAACTTTCTCACATACACACTCACACACCAGCACATTTGCATATTCACTCTCATACTCTTTCTCAAGCTTGCGTGCTAGGAATGTGCAGGAGAAAAAAAAATTGTTTTTGTTTTCAGGAGGATTTTTTCCACTAATTTTGGTTCGTGGATTGTTTGATTTGTTTTAATTCGTGAGAAAAAAAGAATCAATTTAAAAATAAAAAAACATTGAACGGCAAAAAAACCCCAAAAAAGAGGCTTCCTGGGCCTCCCGTCCATACGAAAAAAATGCTGGGGCCGGGATCGCCCCCACTTACCTGGTCCAGTGGGGATTCACCAGCTTTGACCTAGGCCCAGGCCCAGGCCTGACCCAGAGGCCAGGTCCCGACATTGGTGCGTCAGCCCAGACCCAGGCTCAACACTAGGGCCTTAGCCGGGAGGCCAAGTCCCAAGCCTAGGCCTTGGCCCAGGGTCCGGCCCAGGCCTCGGAGCTTCTTCTTCATCCTCTTCTTTTTTCGGTACTTGCAAGCCAAATGACGCCGTCTTTTGGGGTCATGCTGGAGTTAATTAACTCTGGGTCATTCTCCCCAGCGGACGCGTCATTTTGATGTACAACAATATCATTAACTCCGGCATGACCCCAGCAGTTGACATCTTTTGGCTTACAAATGCCAAAGAAAGAAGAGGCTGCGAGGCCTGGGCTGGACCCTAGGCTTTGGCATTGGGACCCGGCCTTTGGGTCGGGTCATGGTGTTGGGCCTGGTTCTGGGCCTAGACTGAGGCCCCGGCCTTGGGCCTGGGTCTAGGCCCCGGCATCAGGACCCAGCTTATGTCATATACCCGATGGATAAGGTAATATTTATTTTTGTTTAATTTTGGGGATCTCAGCCGAGGGCCCGGCGTCGGCCCATGCCTCTGCCAAGACCCCAGAGTTGCGCTCAGGGCTAGGCTGCGGCTCCTGCTTTGGGCCTCGGTCTATGCCCTAGGCTAGGCCCGAATCAGTTTAAAATGAAACAAACAAGATTCATTCCATTCGGGGGCCCCTTGATTCATTTCAGGGCCCCAGAATGAAACGAATTAACCTTATTCATCGTGTTTTGCAATTTCATTTTAAATGAATACACATGTTTAATACGTGCTTATTCTCACAAACACACACATACATATTCATTCTCATGCCTCTCATTCATTCCCCAGACTCTCATGCTCATGCACATTCACTCAGTTTTCCTCTTCTTACACACACACACACACACACACACACACACACTGATCTCAGTAACTGCAAACCCTTCACTGCCAAACACTTTGAGAACACAAACTCTTGCAAAACAACAACTACAAAAAGACATCTAGAACCTTGCCATGCCTTAACATACCAGCACTATGTCAGGACTCAAACAGCAATAGCTTTATCTATGTCACGGCAGCAATGCAAATATTATACCATCCCCTAGAACACTAATACATCACCTACTGAGGTTAACAGACAAGCCGTACTGCTACAAAGCCCTACATAAAAACTACATGCCAACAGAAATACTGGATCTCAGTTACACACGCAGAACACCCTTACCTAATACAGAATAATGGACTACAAATTAGAAACAGAAACATGCAGACAAAAATAAAATGGAAAGCCTGAAAGAACAAAATACAAATATGTAATGCACATTCCCTAAGATTACATAATCCAAGTACTAAAATTAAAATAAAAAAATTACCTTTGTTATCTGACTTATTTTTTTCTAATCATTTGGTCCCAGGCTTTTTTTTTTCCATGTTCCCTTTCTTGGTCTTTTCACAATTCCTTTTACATAATCTCTTTTTTTTCTTTCTGTTTTTTTCTCCACCTGTTTTCCTCCCTTCCTCCCTCAAACACAGACTCAGGCTCTCATTCTCACACACATGGCTCTCACTCACATGCTCTCTCACACACATGCTTTAGAAGCATGGTAGGCCATGCCTAATCTTGATCACATGATTTAAATAGAACTCCCCAGTGCAAAATCTTGCATTATTAACCAGAAGTTGGAATCTACCCAAATGGGCTGTATTGTGCCTGCATTTTCTGAAACTTGCCTGTGATACTCGCTATAAGTTTCTTGCACACATTGATACCCCGGAGCCTGTCTCTTCTTTGTTCCAGGGGGCAAGAGCAATTCCAGACAAATTCTGACAGCTACAATGGAGCCGTTCGAGACAACTATGTCTGGTCTCAGGATTACACTGACTTGGAGATTAAAGTACCTGTGCCAAAGGAGATCAGGAAAGGCAGAGAGGTAATGGGCGTGTGTGCTCTGTAGGATAGACAAATGGGTAACAGACATATGTTCTTGGGCCCCAGCTGAGCTTTATGCTAGTATAAGCAGACAAATATGCAAAGATCCTCTGAGTCAGCATTCGTGCAGAAAGCAATGTACAGAGTACACAGAGATATGTACAGTACTACCTCTGAGGAGAAATGCTGGTCACCCAGAGACTGGTGCCATGAAACAGGTCTCAGAGAAAGAACCCTGTCATTATCAGAACTATAGTTCTTCTGTCTAGAGATCTCTGCCTTTTTCTCTACATGGTTTAGATCCAAAGCCTTGAACTTGTCTGTGTAACAGTAGGGCTAGAGATAATAGGCAGAGCGTGTCCCCGTGCTAGCCATTTGGGTTCCTGTGACAACATGAACAGTAATTGTGTAAAACTGAGACCTTTGTGCGACCAATGTCATATAGGACTTCCACACATTTATCACCTCATTGCAGTATTTTTACATCACTTCCTTACTCAGAGAAGCCTGGTTTATGTCCTCCATGTCCAAATGGAAGGTGTGCTTTACCTTTTGCACTTGAGTGCAAACTGCACGTGCACTCAGTTCAGACCCATTTTGACATTTTTTATATTTTTCATTATCTCCTCATCAAGAGGGCTGCATTGGTCATGGTAAAGCATTCTTTCTTCCTTGAATTGTTGATTCAGGTTTTCTGTTTATAAAGTTGTTGGTCCTGAAAAACAAATTCTGCCTTCTGCTTAATTTCTGCTATACTCTGCCCATAGATGTTGAAACAGATCAGCAGCTTCAAGACATTCTCCTCATTTGGGTGCAAGATGTCTGTCACAGATCATGAAAAGTATTCTCTTTTGGGTCCACTGTTCAGGCTTATCCTGACAAGCTCTTGCTGCAGAATCCCAGGGAAAGTATACACTACTGCCAATACTCCAGTCCAGACTAGAGTTCAATACAGCTTGAGTGCTACAGTAATTCTTTCCAAACAGTGAGGCTTCTGCCGCAATTCCTTCAAGCCCCAATTCCATTTAATACAGCAAGTTGTAACAGCAAGACCCTAAAACTCAGTTCAATAAGGCCTAGTTATTCTTAACACATCTGCCTCTCCAAAGAAAGTTTAATCAGGCTGTGCCTGTCCCAGCACAGCAGCGTGTAACGGCAAGGCTCTAAAACACAGTTCAATAAGGCTTGCTTTCCTAGCATGTAGCCAGATGGATTTGGGACCAATGGGTTGTGATCCTCTGCCAGCTGATGGAGACTGAGTTTGATTTCAAAGCTGACTTCATCCTAGATATACACCCTTGCAGTAACCTCAGCCCTTCAATATTTCTCCATCTCCAGCAAATGGTGGACATACCTCTTCCTATGGGGATTGATGTACTTTGAGCTCCACTCTCCTGTGGTGATAACCTAAAGGCTGCTCCCCCCAATTGAGAAGTCCTGAGGTGATTTCCGAGATACCTCAGAAGTGTGCCTTGGTCCGGTAGCTGGTTCCCGGCGTGGACTTTGCTGCTAAGCAGCTGAAAAGCAGAGGTTCAGGAAGCCGAGTGTGGTGACAGCAAAGCCCTCTCCCCCCACAGTCACAGACCATATCTGTACCAGCTGGTAAACGCTGAGCCCAGGTAAGTGGAAAAAAAAAGAGAGAGAGAAGAAGATTTACATCCCAATTAGAAACATTTGGAGGGGTTTCAGTAAGACCTCCTCCAGTCTCTTTGCGCGGTACGCCGTACTGATGTCGTTCCGGATCCCGTTGGGGTAAGGGGAAGTGGGCTTCTGAATGGATTGAGCGGCCTCCAGTGGGCTAGGCCCTGCTTTAGGCTTGGTTGGCACACAGTGTGGTAGGCAGCGGTGGCGCCATCTTATGCATCTTTGAGTGTGCCACATCCAGTGGGAATACTAAGAGGAGAGGATCATCTTGCTGGTGGCTGAAAGGAATCAGTAAGTTTTTGCTTGGGACATTGTCTTTTTTAAAAGTATTGGGGCAAAGTTAACTATTTGGGAATATTATTTAGTGTGTTTGTGCTTTTAATAGAAAGGCGGTGAATAAACAAGTTAGACTGTATATTTAAATAGTCAGTCAATAAGGTAGCTAGTAAGCAGTAGGTAGTGTGTTTATTTTTAACTTTTAAAGAACTGAGTGTTTGTATTTAATACAAACTGAGTGTTTGTATTAACAAAACCCCCCCCCCCAAAAAAAGTAGCCAGAAGCTAGAAATAAGCTAGGAGCAGTGTATACCTAAGTAAAAAGGTTGAATAATTCAGCTCAGTTACTCACCTTGGAAAGGTGTTTAGGTAGTGTGATTGGGTTTGAATAGGTACCAACATTTGTTAATCAAGAGAGCAATGAGTCACTCTGGCTGACTAACTGAAGTTAGACATTTAAAACTAATAGGAGAAAGTTCTTTTTTACTCAACGCACAATTAAACTCTGGAATTTGTTGCCAGAGGATGTGGTTAGTGCAGTTAGTATAGTTGTGTTTAAAAAAGGATTGGATAAGTTATTGGAGAAGTCCATTACCTGTTATTAAGTTCACTTAGAGAATAGCCACTGCCATTAGCAATGGTAACATGGAATAGACTTAGGGGCGGATTTTAAGAGCCCTGCTCGCCTAAATCCGCCCAAATCCGGGCGGATTTAGGCGAGCAGGGCCCTGCGCGCCGGTGAGCCTATTTTACATAGGCCTACCGGCGCGCGCAGAGCCCCGGGACTCGCGTAAGTCCCGGGGTTTTCTGAGAAGGGCGTGTCGGGGGCGGGCCCGATCCGCGCGGCGTTTTCGGGGCGTGTCGAAAGCGTTCCGGGGGCGGGCCCGGGGGGCGTGGTTGCGGCCCGGGGCGGTCCGGGGGCATGGCCGCGCCCTCCGGACCCGCCCCCAGGTCGCGTCCCGGCGCGCTAGCGGCCCGCTGGTGCGTGGGGATTTAAGTCTCCCTCCGGGAGGCGTAAATCCCCCGACAAAGGTAAGGGGGGGTTTAGACAGGGCCGGGTGGGTGGGTTAGGTAGGGGAAGGGAGGGGGAAGGTGAGGGGAGGGAACGGGGGTAGGCTGCGCGGCTCGGCGCGCCGGCTATACAGAATCGATAGCCTTGCGCGCGCCGATCCAGGATTTTAGGGGCTACGCGCGTATCTACTAAAATCCCACGTACTTTTGCTTGCGCCTGATGCGCCAGCAAAAGTACGCCTATTCGCGCAGTCTGAAAATCTACCCCTTAGTTTTTGGGTACTTGCCAGGTTCTTATGGCCTGGATTGGCCACTGTTGGAAACAGGATGCTGGGCTTGATGGACCCTTGGTCTGACCCCGTATGGCATTTTCTTATGTTCTTATGTTCTTATGTTCTCACTCCCACACACAATCTCTCAACTCACTCTACAGGGCCTCAACCTCTGGGCCTCCTCTTTGTGGGTCACTGTGGGATGGGCTCCATGGCAGCCCGGATCTTTTCAGGCTGCCGCAAGATGGGATCAGCGGCAGCCCTGCCACAGATGCTGCGCCTCTTCCTTCCTGCCCACACAGTTCCAACAATGTTTTTCTTCTGGAGCCAAGCAGACAGGAAGATGAAACACCTGGAGGTTTGGGGGTCTCTTGTTTTCTTCGGGCCATGGTGGGATGAATTCCACCATGGCCCTGCCAATCTTCCTGCATTGGAGGGGATAGGGCAGTTTAGAGGGAACAATGCTCCACATCCCCCCCCCCCCCCCCCCAATTTCCACATCCGCCAGCAGTCAGTTTTTTTCTTTTTGGCCACTAGCATATGGAGTTCTATTGGTGCAGGTGGTATGGGGGCCTCCCGAAGACACCTTCCTCCTAGCTGTCACACACACACACACACACACTTAATACACCACTGAAAAAGGGAGAAAGGGGGCAGAGACATACATAAACCCAATTCCCTCTATATATAAGTGCAGGAGAAGGGAGAAGCCAGTGTAATGGAGAAAGCCTGCTTGGTTAGTTATCTTGGTTATTGCAGGTGGCTGCCAGAGGTCCTCCACTGCTGCTGCTGCTGCTGCTGCTCCCAACACTCAGAACGAGTTTCATCCAGTGCTCAGTATATGCTTTCCCCATCTGGCTCAACCCTAGAGATGAAAGCTGAAAAGTCTCAATGGAGGAAGCTCAGGAGGGAAAATTAAGAGGTACTGTGCACTCTGTGTCTGCTGCGCAAAGTAGGGCCCAGTACTTACTAAACTACTGAGGTAAGTAGTGGGCCCTGCATGAGTGTATGTGAGAAAATGTGTATGCATGCTGCTACCAGTGTTTCCTCTAAGGATTGGGTTGCTATAAGCATAAAATTGATAGGCTTTTTGCATCAAAGAAAGTAGAGTAATGAAACCAAAGGTTTTTGCACACGGCAAACAAATCCTTAGGGGGAACATTGTGGAGGAGTGGTAAACTTATTTATTTTTATTTATTTATATTCTTTTTTATACCGAAATATAGCTGAGTGCCTTCATTCCGGTTTACAGTGTAACAAATTCATACAGTGAACAGGTATAAATTATAAGTTATAATACAATACAAAGAGAAAATATATATATAACACATCTCAGCAAAAGCAGAGTATAACATTTTAGAATGAGACAATATAGGTTTAATTTTTGTATAAACTTATTAAAAAGGAGTATTAGGGTTCAAGATGAAGGTTGGAATAGGTATATATAGATCATATCATTCTGTGTATGGGTGATTGCACCAGAATCCGTGCTTTAGTGGTGCCCCAGTAGACACCTCCTCGCACTGTGGGAAGGACTCCAATAGCCCTAAGCAGCTTTGGGCTCATGCTGTAGCTAGAAAAAAAGAAGCATGAATTACACATGTCATCAGAAAGAAGCTCCTACATGTTTAAGCAGCCATTTCTGGTGTCTCTTGTGAGGTGCTGAGAGCAAAGCCCAGGTGCTAGTCTCGATCTGAATATCAGGCAGTGGTAACTGTTGCGATTCGGCCCGTGGCTGGAGCTACGAGCCGCCTCTTACCTCTCGCCGTCCCGACCGGGCCACAGCCTGACTTCATGGCGTGGTAGGCCTCATCCCCGGAATTTCCTGGCAGCAGGAGCCGTCGCTGTTTCGCAGCCCAGAGGCCGCAGAAGCCTCGGATCCTTGCAGCTGGGGCCGCCATCTTGCTGGAACAGCAGGAGCCGTGCCAGGACCTTCCAACTCAGCCTGGAGGCCGCTGAAGCCAGGACCTGTCCGGCTGTGCCGCCCCCGGTCCTCTCCTGCGCGGTTGAGGCTGCCGCTGACGTCATCTGGCCTGCCTTGAGACCTGCTCCGGCTCTTCCTGCTCTCCTCCGCACAGCGGCAGCATGGCCGCTGTCCAGGGTCCTGCCCCTTTCCTCTTAGGGGTGGACCCGCGGCTTCTTCCTGGATTTAAAGGCACAGCGTAGGTGGAGTCCCCCTGGCCCCACCTGATGACATCACCTGGGAGTTTCCCTAGCTGGCCTACTTAAGGACGCTTCGCTCAGTCTTTGCCTTGGCAAGGGATCAGCCCTCCCTAGGACTTCTCTGGCTTGTTCCTGCCTGGGTTCCTTGATGTCTTCGTATCCTGATCCTGATGATATCTGCAGTATCCTGATGTTCTGCTCCTGATGTCCCGGTCCTAATGCTCCAGGTCCGGTGGGACCTGTGCCTCCGGAGATTCCCTGCTTTTACTTCGAGCCTGCTAGTTTCAAGCTTATACCTGTTCCTAGTTCAGACTCCGGAGGATCCTAGGGGTTTCCACTACCCTGTGCTATGAGACTTCCTGAGCTCGCCCCAATCTCCTCATGGTCCGCAACCAGCAATCCGGCTGTGTAGGGCGTGAAGGGGACAGTATGGTCCGCGACCAGGCCCACGTGCTGTATAGGGCGCCTGAGGATCTTGCTCTTTCCTGCCAGTGTCTTGTTCCTCGCCTGAGTCTCCAGTGTGGTCCACGACCAGCCATGTGCTGTGTAGGGTGCCTGACGGACTCGCATTCCTCACTAAGTTCCAAGTTCCAAGACCTCATCCCGTCTGTTCCAAGTTCCAAGACCTCGTCTCATCTGTTTCAAGTTCCAAGACCCCCGTCTCGTCTGTCCCAAGTTCCAAGGCCTTCAGCTACCTGACCTCTGTCCAGCCTGCCGCCTCTGCTGCTCCCTGTGGCAGGTCCGAAAGGGTTGGGAACGGTGGTTCAGAGACCACCATAGCGTTGGTGGTCTTTCCGGGGCATGCAGGTCCGGCGGAGGCTCCGACCCTCCAGATTTCTCGTGTCTTCCCAGAAGGATAGTCTCACCGCAGGGGCACACATCTCGTCCGGCGCTGAGGAGCGGCCCCTGGCACTCCCTTCCACCAAGCGCAACAGTAACTTTTCTGTGGCACACCTGATCAGGTTTAAAGGTACATTGGTTGGCAAACACTGGTCTGTCCCAACATTTCAGGGTGCTGAGGTAAAAAAATATGCCACATCCTCTTTCTTGCTCCTGCTCTTGAAAAGATAACTGGTGACCCAACACTACTGTTTTAGTATTTTTATCATTATTTTTACATTTGTCCCAAAAAAAATAAGTTGGCACTAATATTTGGCTCCATTAGATGTTAATGTTAGTCATTACAAAATATCTGACAACTTGCCTAAGTGATTTTGTCACAGTTGCCAAAATTTATTTGGAAGAGAAATGCTCTTATTTTGCAAATAATAATTAATTTATACACTAAATAGACTTTTTTTTCTTTATTTTTTTCCTGTTCCAAAAGGTTCTTTCTGCCAATACATTTCAGCAGGAAATCCAGAGCTCTCATTGTCTCCCAGAGTTTGATGTGTGAATTGTCGTACTTATAGAAAGCAAGCAATGCCGATTCCATGGAGAAAAATTTGAGTTAGGCCCCATAGGCCTTGTAATTCTGTTCTTTGTGTTATGCGCCCTACCCGCAGTCGTCCCGCCCGCGGGACCGCTCACCTTCGGGGTCACCCAGTTGCTCCCCGTCCTGTCTCCCTGTCGCCGGGCTTTCACTCGCACGCCAGGCCTCACGCCGGGCCTCAGCGTCTCAACAGCCAGCCATGCCCCTACACGAGCGCACGCGTGTGGACCAGCCGCCCTGATATAGGTTTGAGGGTGGGTCCTAGTTCTGCAGCACACCCTGACACTCACCTCAATTAACAACCTCTTAAATTCTATCCAACTCACCCTTAATACTACGAAAACGGAACTCATGGTCATATCTCCTCCTACACCTTCCCATACTACACCCACAACACCTATTATTTTGCCATACACACAATTTTCTCACCAAATCCGTGATCTAGGAGTCATGCTAGATGACCATATGACACTCAAAAAATTTATTAATGCAATACTGAAAGAATGTTTTTTCAAGATCCACACACTTAAAAAACTAAAACCACTACTACATTTCTCTGATTTCTGTACCGTATTACAAGCTATGGTCTTTTCTAAAATTGACTACTGTAATGCACTGCTATTAGGACTACCCAAAAATGCTATACACCCATTACAAATCCTGCAGAACACTGCCGCTCGTATCCTCACCAACACTACTTCAAAGGAGCACATTACCCCCGTTCTTAAGGGATTACACTGGCTCCCCATTCACTCTCGCATACAATATAAGGCATTATCCCTCATCCACAAAGCCCTTCACAATCCAGAAATGAATTGGTTCCCTAACTCCTTACAATTTCATACTTCTAACAGGCCGACCAGAAATCCATACATAGCCACCTTGCAAACCCCCTCACCAAAACTCTTTAAATATACATCCACTAAGGCCCGTGCTCTTTCCCCAGCTGGCCCCATGTTATGGAACTCTATGCCTACCGAATTACGTCTTGAACAGTCCCCAAAGATCTTCAAACAAAAACTCAAGACATGGTTATTTACCCAAGCCTACACATGATCCCTCTCTGCTCCTCCACAACCACCTCTACCCATCCCTTCAGTCATAATAGACATTATCCTTCTTGTATCGCTTCCCCCTCCCTCTTCTCTTTCTCTCCCGTGGTAACCCTATATATGCTTGTATATAATCGCTACGCAGCTCTTATAATGCCTTTTACTCCACTCTAGTGCCCCCTCTACGATGCAACGCCCTTCAAGGCCTTGCATTCCTAATCTTTTTTCCTCCTCCCCTCCCACCCCACCCCCCTGATTTCCCTTCTATTTTAATTTATAACTGGTTCCTCTATAAGTTTTGCCTTTTAAGTTAGTTTTTGTTACTACTGTTAGTTGCTTATGTATTAGTTCTCAACTATTATTAATTTGTTCTATGTACAACGCTACGGCGTATTTTGTTTTGTTATCTGTACACCGACGCGATATCTTTGATGAGCAGCGGTATATAAAAACCAATAAATAAATAAATAAATAAATGTTAAAAGGAAGTTCCTGGCCTCACTTCCTTGCCTTGGCAATCGGGTCAGTTTGTTCCTGAGATTGCCCTTGCTCGTGTTCCTGCTTGCTTGTTCCTAGTCTCGTTCCAGGATTCTTCTTTCCAGTTCCGTTCCTGCTTGTACCTGTGTCATTGTTTGTCTCCCTGGTCTTACCTCGGACTGACTTCTGGTAAAGACCCCAGCTTGCTCCTGACTCGTCTGCCTGCCTGCCGCCTGCCAAATATCTCAGCTTGTTCCTGACTCGTCTGCCTGCCTGCCTACGACCTCAGCTTGTTCTTGACCTTGCTGACCTCTGGATCTTGACCCTTGCTTCATTGACCACTCCTTGGACTGATTCCTGGACTTTAACCTTGCCCGTCTGACCTTGCTTGATTCTGGCTCTGTCCCTAGCCTTGTCATCACCAACGCTCTTCTGGTTTGCCTATCTCCAACCTGTTTCTAGCCTCGAACCCGATAGCGCGCTTCCTGCCTCTGTGGGCACGCCGGACTCTGACACTCCCAGGAGACCCTGTGAGGCCCACCTAAATCCCAGCGGCCCGGGTCCCTACAGGCTCCTCCCGGGGGGACCGCGGGCTTCCAGTGGTGAAGATCAACATTGCCTCTGTCTCCTCTCATGCTCCGCACCTTGTGGTCAGTTCCCGCACTGCCACAGGCCAGGGGTCCACCCCTGAGTGCAACAAGTTACCAAGGCCATGGACTCGGCGGAGTCTCCCACCTCCAGGGCCCTACCAGGATTGGCCGCTACTGTAAAGCAACACCACCAAGCATTGGAGACTCTGGCTTCCTCTGTAGAGGAATTATGCTCCCAGCTTCAAGAGACTGCTATGGCCAACCCTGTGGGCCTCCCGGTCACTATGCTTCCTAGAGCAACTCTGGCACTTCCTGCACCTCCTAGATATAATGGAGACCCACGCTCCTGTCATTGTTTTCTTAAACAATGTTTTATGCAATTTGCTCTTCAGCCTTCCTTGTTTTGAAGGAGATCACAAAGGTCACCTTCATTCTGTCCCAGTTGGAAGGGAAGGCCCTGGCATGGGCCTCTCCCTTACGGGACTGCTCTGATCCTATCCTCTCCAAGATGTCTTACTCTCTTCAAACAGACCTTTGGAGATCCTGGTTGGACGGCTATCGCCAGCCACAGTCTACTCCACCTTCATCAAGGGGCAAGGACCCTCTCAGAATATACGGTGGAGTTCCGAACCTTAGCCACAGAGCTTGATTGGCAAAAGAATTGCCTACAAGCCATCTTTTTGGATGGACTCTCGTCTGCTCTCAAGGATGAGCTCTCGGTCTGTGAGACTCCCACGTCTCTAGAGGACTTGATCTCGTTTGCCGGAAGGAGCAATCATAGTCTCCGGCACAAACGCCTAGAAGTAAAGGCTCCACGCCCTTCTCCAGCTCGACCTACCAGTGTACCCTGCACTCTACAAAGAACGTCACACCTTCAGTCGTCTCCACAGTAGAACCCCTGGAGGTGAATCAGGGATGGTTGATTCCCAATGAACATCTCCATCGGAGAAAAGAAGGGCTCTGCCTTTACTGTGGCACTTCTGGACATCGTCTGCAGTGCTGCCCGGTTCGTCCGGGAAACTGCAACGCCTAAGCCCAGCGGGGGTCCCGAGCTTGGGCGCAACTGTTTCTGGCCCTCAACTCTTGCTTTCAGTATCCTTGGGTATCAAGACCTACACATTCACTACCACTGCCCTCATTGATACCAGAGCGAGTGGCAGTTTCATTATGACGATATCGTCAAGATTTTGGGAATACCTCTTCAACCATTGGAAGTGAGCCTCCGGATAGCCTCCATCCAAGGAGAGCATCTTCCCAGTCTAATTACCCATTGGACCGTGGCCATTCACCTATCAGTAGGCACACTCCACAAAGAATAAATTGCTTTCTACGTATTAAAACGCTCAACACACCCGGTAATCCTGGGGTTGCCTTGGCTCCAGACGCACGGACCCCAGTTCGATTGGCAGTCCCTGCAGTTGGTACGGTGGGGTCTGAAATGCCAAGCCACTTGGCACCAGCCGGTGTCTCCCGTGATTCCGGTTTTGAAGTCCACTACACTTCCTGGTCTGCCGCCACAGTATGCGGAATTCAGTAACGTGTTCTCCAAGCAAAAAGCAGACACCCTGCCTCCATTATGCAAGTTTAACTGTCCTATTGAGTTACTGCCAGGCACAATGCCTCCCAAAGGCAGAACATATCCCTTGTCATAGCCTGAGACGCAGGCTATGTCAGAGTATATAAAAGAAAACTTGGGAAAGGGTTTTATCTGACCATCTGATTCACCTGCAGGAGCAGGATTCTTCATTGAAGAAAAAAGATGGCGGGCTCCACCCTTGCATTGACTATCAGGGTTTAAACGCTATAATGCATAAAGACCGCTACCTACTCCCTCTCATAAGTGAGTTATTTGATCGCCTCGAAAGCGCTAAAGTGTTTACCAAGTTGGATTTGAGAGGTGTGTATAATTTAGTACGCATTCAACCTGAGGACATCTGGAAGACAGCGTTTAATACGAGGAATGGTCATTATGAATATGTGTCATGCCCTTTGGGCTTTGCAATGCCACAGCCATCTTCCAGCATCTCATGAATGAGATCTTCAGGGACCTCCTATACAAGTTTGTCGTCATCTACCTTGATGACATTTTGATATTCTCCAAGGACATTGAAAGTCACCAGGCACATGTTGTCCTCCAGCGATTACAAGAGAATCACCTCTACACAAAGCTGGAGAAGTGTCTCTGACACTTCCTAGGGTACATCATATCTGACCGTGGTTTTTCCATGGACCCCGAGAAGGTCCAAGGAATCCGAGACTGGCCTCAGCCAGTGGGGCTTCGAGCCTTACAACGGTTCCTGGGCTTCACTAACTATTATCGAAGCTTCATTGCTAACTACTCTTCTATGGTCACCCAACTTACATCGATGACGAGGAAGGGGGCTAATACCCGAGTCTGGACATTGAAAGCCATTGCGGCCTTCCAGAGACTCAAGGATGCCTTTAGCTCTGGTCCGTGTCTCTACCACCCAGATCCCAAGCGTCCATTTATAGTGGAAGTAGACGCCTCAGCTATCGGTACCGGGGCTGTCTTGAGCCAGCACTTGTCCACAGGCAAATTAACTCCATGCTCCTTCTATTCATACAAGTTCACGCCCATGGAACAACGATACATGGTGGGCGATCGTGAACTTTTGGCAGTGAAGTTAGCTCTTCAAACATGGTGCCCTGGTTGGAAGGGGTGCAGTATAAATTCACTATATTCACGGATCACAAGAACTTAGGACACCTCAAGGAGGCCCTTTAAATCCTGTGCTTCAGCGCACGTACCTAGGGAGGCGACCACAAGGAGCAGGAGTCTGAGGCGTCCTGGGTGCCGCCAGAGAGGCTGCGAGCAGAGTCTGAGGCCAGGAGCAGTGACTGAGTCGAGCTTCCAGCTGACGCAGGTGAGGGGGGCCGATTGCGCCAGCTGGCGCAACCAGGATTCCTAACAGGTACCTTGTTAACCACCTAGGAATGTTGATAGGCAGTCTTCAAATTTTAAATAAATAAGTTGTAGAACTTGTTGCCAGAGGACTTAGTCAAGGCAACTAGAATAACTTAGTTTAAAAGGGGTTTGAACAAGTTTTTGGAGGAACAATCCATGAACAATTATTAGGCAGCTGGACTCTGGAATACCCACTGCTGATCCCTGGGAGTGAGCTACAAGGAATTGGATCTACCCTCTGGGATCTGCATTGGCCATGCTCAGACAGGATGCTGGGCTTAATGGAACTTTGATCTGATGCGCCATGGCACATTCATTTGTCTTAATTAATTGCCTTGCTTTCATAAGTCAAAGTGATGTACAATAGAAAATAAAATAAAATACAGTTCCATAATGAACATAACATAAGAATTACCATACTGGGTCAGACCAAGGGTCCATCAAGCTCAGTATCCTGTTTACAACAGTGGCCAATCCAAGTTGCAAGTACCCAAACATTAGATAAATCACAAGCTACTATTGCTTATTAATTACCACAATAGCTGTTTATGGATTTTTCCTCTAGGAATTTATCCAAGCCTTTTTAAAACCCAGTTACACTAACTGCTTTAACCACATCCTCTGGCAATGAATTCCAGAGCTTAATTTGTTTTAAATGAGTTACTTGCTAACTTCATGGAGTGCCCCCTAGTCCTTCTATTATCTGAAAGAGTAAATAACCGATTTACTGTTACTTGCCGCGCTGCCGGACGACCTGCGCCACCTACCGCCACACCAGGGACCTCCAGGGGCTCTCTCGTTGTGGCAGGGAATCCCCGCCAGCGTCCTCAGGAGGCCTCTTCCAGCTCTGGTCCTGCCGCGTGACTCCCCACATCGCGGCAGGGACACCGTCCGACGTGCAGTCTGCACCCGACCACCTAGGCACGCGCACGCACCACTTCCTCACATTTAAAGGGCCAGTGGCAGGAAATGCCGCGGCCCTCAATGATGACATAGCAGCCAGAGGCCTATTTAATCCCAGCCCTGGCAAGCAGTAGATGCCTCAGCAGTAGGTCTCGTTCTGCCTTACAGCTGCTGGTTTCTTCATCTGTTCCTGGTCCTAGTCCCTCTCCGGTCTCTGTTCCTCATTCCTTCAGTTGGTTCTTCTGGTTTTGACTTGGTTCGTCCCTGGATCCTGCTTCATCTGGCTCCTGCCCTGACCATCTGCTTGCTTGTCGACTCTTCTTGCTAGCCACCTGCCTCAACCTCTGGCCTGTTCCTGGATTCTCCTGCCTTCTACCAGCCCCGACCGCTGGAACACCTGACTTCGCCTCTGCCTCTTGCCTTCAAGGAAATTATTACAATGAAATAAAACAATGCAATAAAATAAAATAATGAACTAGCAAAGTAAAAGCATTAAAAGGTTAAAGGATAAGTTAAGACCACATAAAATAGTACAATAAATCACTGTGTGTAAAAAAAAAAACAAGAAAATTTCAGTAAAGGCCTAACAACTAAAAAAAGTAGATATAAATAATAAATCGGAAGTAGTGCGCTGGTTGCTCATTATCTAAGTCAGAAACTAATAGGCCATAGTCAGGCAGGACAGTTAGTAGTCACAGCTACTGCAACAAAATACAAATAATTTAACTAAAATGTTAAGACAATATTTAGAAACCAGCTACAATAAAAATGATCAACAAGAAGGGAGATTGCCTGATGTGGTGAGCAGGGAAGACGTTCCTGCCTTGGGCTCTGGGTGCCTTCCCCACATGCATATCTCCTTCAATCGGGATATTGAAGCCCTCCCCCCGATCCGTTTTTACACCCTCTACCTTCTTTTGTTCACCATGAGGTGTCCAGTGAGGTTTGAGTGCGGGTTGTCAATGCGGCTCGCCCGGAAAGAAAAGGAGAAGCAGTGTGCGCCCGAAGGTAAAATGGCTGCGGCGCAGCACTCAGCCCTCGATAGCACTTTGAATGACCTGGCCATGGCAAACCTTTCCACAGCAGTTGTCGCGGCTCTAAACTCACGTTTTGATGAACTTTCTACTCAGATGGCAGAGGTTAAATCTTCGCTGTCTGACTACACCTCACACATGTAGTCAGACATGGAGGGCCGAGTGAGTGTGGTGGAGGACAACACTACAGCTCTCCAGATTAAAATCGTCTCGTTGGAAAAGTTAGTTGCCACACAGGATGTAAACTTAGATGATCTGGAGAATCGATCTCGGTGGTCCAACCTCCAGTTTGTGGGATTTGCAGAACAGATTTTGGATCCAAAGCTGCAAGACATAATAGATAACTGGCTGCCTTCAGAATTAGGCCTGCAGGCGAAGGTTGGGTGCATTAAGGTGGAGTGAGCGTGGTTGTAGCATCATCAGGCCTGAAAAAGACTAAGGGTCGTGGTGGCGAAAATCCTTAACTATGCCAACAAAGTGCTCCTCCTGCAAGCATACCACAGAAAGAGAGACCTGAGTTACGAAGGGCAACTTTTGTTGATCTTTCGAGATTTTTCACTTAAAGTGTCTTCTTCGCTGTGGCGTGCTTATACACCCATTCTGATTTGGTGAACTGGTAATTCAGGTTTTCATTACTATACCCGGCTCATCTGAAGATTTGAGCTAAAGATAGTATCCGGTTGTTTAACTCGCCCAAAGTAGCGGAAGCTTTTGTCAGCGGACTTCCCAAACCGGTGACCTGATCAATGGTGCTGCACCGGCTGATTTTTGTGATTTCCCCTATATTGTCGGGCCATTCATAGTGGCCTTAATCATTTGAACCTGCGTTTACCATTTGGACTTCCATTTTATTTTAGCTCTGGTTATTAAACAAACCTTTGGAGGTGCTGTTATTATTGGCTGTAAGGGTGCGCTTCAGGAGATGCTCTGTAGGTTCCTTGTTTAAGTTCTTAGCATTGCTTTGTGAGGAGGATAGAGATGGGGCAAGGGGTGGGCACCTGTGCACATCAATGGTGTCTCCAACTCTCTGATGGTAGAGAAGATGTTTTCTCATACTGATGGGAGCTTAGACAGGGGGGTTTGAGAATCTCAGGGCTGCGAGCAGCGCTGAGAAGCATACAGTCAGCGCTAAAACAGGTGGGGGGGGGGGCGTGACCGAGGGGGGGGGCAGCGCAAGGGTCACCTCGGGCACCCAATACCCTTGTACTGGCCCTGAATATGAGTTACTAACTTTTGGATATCCTCTGTGATTGGAGGTCCCTTCTAGTTTCTTGAATAATGGGAAGTGTACTTAAGTGTCTTACATGGAATGTAGCAGGACTGGGCACCCCTGTATAAAAGGAAAAAAGTACTTTCTAATTTAAACCGACTCTAGGGATCTGTTGTTTTTTTGCAAGAGACACATATGACTTCTAAAGCCCATCTTAAGCTAAAAAAGAAGGGTTTCCATCAAATATTTGTAGCATCGGGTTCCTCTCACAGTCGAGGAGTTGCCATTTTAATTTATAAGTCCGTTTCTTTTCAATGGCAGCAGGACAATATATTATTGTGGGAGGGCTTCTTTTTGGCAAGCGTACCACTCTGATATCAGTTTATGGGCTGAATCAGTATGATCATTGTTTTTTCTCTGACTTGGTGGCTCAGGTAGTCTCTATGGACAGAACACCTATTATCCTGGGGGGTGGGAGACCTTAACTTCATAGATGACCCTGCCCTGGACCGTTTTTCACAGTCCATGAGCAGACCACTGAGCAACACCAGAGAAGTGCCTTTTTTGTGTGACTCCTTACAAGTCCTTGATGCATGGAGAGTATTAAATCCAAGTACCAGGGGACTTTACACATTGTGCCCATTCGGCTGATTCTGTCTTGTTAATTTCGGATTTTCATTTCTCGCAACTCCAGAGCTCAGTGTCTAATCATTGTCCGATGATTGTGTTTTACGGAAAGCGGGCTCTGACTGGGATTTTTCTGTTTATTTATTTAAAAATTGTTTATATACCGCCTTTACAAAATAGTATTTGATCAAAATGGTTTACAGCAAAACAAACACAACTGTAGGATAAATAATATAAGAAATTAAAATACAATAAAATAATGAACCACAAAATAACATTAAATATCATATACAAACAAAACTTAACATAAGTGCCATAATTCAACCGCAAGGTTCGAAATGAAATATGAAATAAGAGGAAAAAGAAGGGGGAGGGAGCGAGGAATGGAGAATAGAGGGAGGGGAGGTAGGAAAGAAAAAAACTGTCAAATTGTAACGGACTATGAATCCAGACAGTGCTGAATTTATTCTTTTATCAGGTGTTGAAATGCTTTTTGAAATAGATGAGTTTTTAGTGCTTTCTTAAAATCTCAAGTATGTGATATAAGGCGAATAGAATCAGGTAAAAAATTCCAAAGGAATGGAACTGCCACAGAAAAAGACTCTTTTACGAGTTAACTCTAGCCTTGCAGTTCGAGCAGACGGTAGATCTAGCAAATGTTTTGTAAGAGATCTACGATGTCTTACCCGTTTGTAAATCCTAAAAGTTGTGCATAGCCATGTGGATGCTGGGTTATGAATTAGAGAATGAATAATTGAAATAATTTTATAAAGTATTCTAAATTTTACAGGGAGCCAATTAAATGAATAAAGAATAGGGGAAATATGGTCTCTGAGGGATGCACCAGAGAGAACACGAGCAGCTGAGTTTTGGACCAATTGCAATGGATGAATTGTAGAATCTGGTAGTCCCAAATAGAGCGCATTGCAATAGTCCAACCCTGAAAAGTTCAGGGCCTGTAAAACAGTACGAAAATCTAATTGGAAAATGCCTGTGTGGTCGCTGCAGGAAAAACGCTTTTAAGGATTTTTTGCTGTCTAAATGGCAAGAATATGAGTCCAGTAATGAACAACATTCAAACCCTGTTCTTTTTTGGGAAACGGCCAAAGTAGTGCTTCTTGGAGACATCATTGGGTACTCTATTAGGCGTAAAAGGGAATTAGGGAAATTTTAGACCTAACTAATCAGTTGAACCACTGTAAAAGGGATCTTAATTTGAATCCGTCCCCTGAACTCCAATGTAAGTTTCTTTTATTACGGAAACCTTTGAATGAGATATTGCATGAGAGTGACATCTTTTTTGTTTTCATTGAAACAAACTTTTTCTTCATGGTAATAAATCTGCTAAGCTGCTAGCTCACTTAATGAAGGGTGAATGGAAACCCACTTTTGTTTCTAATCTCCCGGGGAGTGATGGGACATTGCTCACCTCTACTGAGGGTATTGCTGCTATTTTTCAATCTTATTGTCACCAATTATATATGGCAGAGGTGGAAGACTTGCCTGCTAGAGATCGGTTTATGTAACAGATCTTGTTACCGGTTTTGACCCCTGAACAGGCAGCTAGGTTGAATGAGCTGTTTCAAGTGGAGAAAATTGCGGTGGTGATTAAAGACCTAAAGAATTTAAAATCATCGGGCCCTGATGGGTTGCCATGTTTTTTCTATAAGGTGTTGAAGCCAGTGGCGCTGCAGAGTATGCAGTTTCTGTTTGATGCTATGGTGATCAGAGGTACAATGCCGACATACTTCGCATGGCTAATATAATTGTACTTCCTAAACCTGGTAGAGATCTCATTGAGCCCTCTGCTTATAGAATGATTTCCCTGTTAAATGTAGACATTAAAATCTATGCTAAACTTTTGGCCAGTAGTTTGGATAGTATCCTTCCTTCTTTGGTCTCCCCGGGGCAAGCGGGATTTGTGAACGGGAGACGCTCTAGTGTTAACCTTAGACGTATTTCCCTTTTACTGGAACTTTGTAAGCACCATAATTTTATTGATCCTGGTGGGCTTTGATGCCAAGAAAGCCTTAGACAGGGTTTTGTGGTCTTTTTTGAAATTTGTCTTGGACAAATTTGGGTTTTCCAATTTCTTTTTTTCAGGCTATTCAGGTATTATATGCTAACCTGGATTTGGGTTAATAGTAGTCTTTCAGCTCCTTTTTCTTTGTCCAGGGGCACCAGTCAGGGCTGCCCCCTGTCTCCCTTGTTATTTATTTTGTCAGTTGAGCCATGCTCTTCAAGATTTTCTGCAGGAGCATGTAGTGCTTAATAAGTTTGCCTTATGAGCATGTTTTTATTTGCTGATGACATCCTTCTTTTTATTCCTCAAGCACGATGCTTTATTCTGCAAATTTTGGATATTTTTCAAGTGTTTGGCTCCTTTTCGGGCCTTAAACTAAATAAGTCTGAAGTTTTAGATATTCTGAGGTATTTGCATGCCTCCTGGCCAGATATCCCCTTGCGTTGGATAGAGGATTCAATTAAATACTTGGGTCTTCACATTCACAGGGATACTGGTCAGTGGTATCAAGTCAATATTCCACCAGTATTGGGTGACATTCGTAAGCATTCTTTAGGTTGGATGAAACTATCTTTAACATTCATGGGTAGAATAGCCTTGTTTAAAATAACACTTCTTCCCAAACTACTCTATGTGCTGCAGAAGCTGCCTCTCATTCTCACCTCCTTGGATCTTAAAAGAGTTTGCTCTAGATTTGTGTGGGGGGAGCATAAAGCAAGAGTGCCCCTTAGTAAATTAATGCTTCCTGTGGCAAGTGGAGTTTGGGGCTTCCCCAGTTTGCAGTACTATAATTTAGCTTGTGCATTGCGAGCTTTAGGTGACTGGCTCTTGGGTAGTCACTGTTTTGCTGATGTACAGATGGAACAATGGATGGCTTCTCTGTTACGTGCCCCGTCCGCGCCCGTCCCTTGCACGGGCATGCTCATCTTCATGGTTCCATGGCAGGTCCCGGGTCAGCCTCCCTAGCGGCAGCTGCTAGAACCTCCAGGCCCCGGCATCCCACGGCGGCGGTCACCGGGCCTTCTACTGCGCACCAGGTCTCACGCCGGAGCTCGGTGTCTTCAGCGAGTGGACTGCCTGGCTTCTTGTAGGCCAAGGGCGGGTCTTAGCTCCGCGGCACATCCTGATTGATTATCTGTTATAAGGAAGTCCCTGCCTGCACTTCCTTGCCTTGGCAATCGGGTCGGCTTATGCTAGATTGTCTCCGCACTTGTACTTGCTCCTGTCTTGTTCCAAGTCTCGTTCCAGGATCCTTCTGTTCCAGTTCTGTTCCTGCCTTGTTCCTGCTTCCTAGTTCCAGCATCCTCCTGTTCGTCTCCCCAGGAAGTACCTCCGGACTGTCTCTCTGATACTGACCTCGGTTTGCTACTTGACCTGTCTGCTTGCCTGCCTGCCTGCCTGCCTTCTGAAACCAGTCCATTCCTCGACCTGCTTGCCTGCTGCCTGCCTCCTGAACCCGGTCCATTCCTCGACCTGCCTGCCTGCTGCCTGCCTCCTGACTCCAGTCCGCTCCTCGTTCTGCCTGCCTGCCTCCAGCCTGCTACCTGACCTCAGCCCGCCTGTGAACTCGTCTGACCTCCAGTACCTGACCTCTGCTTTGTTGACCATTGCTCGGACTGACTCCTGGACTCTGACCTCTGCCTGCTTGACCTCGTCTCTAGATTCTGGCTCTGTTCCTAGCCTTGCTATCACCTACACTCTTCTAATCCTCCTTGTTCCACATGACCTCCAGTCTCGAATCTGACCATGCTCCCCTTCTGTCTGTGGGCACGCCGGACCTCCACTCTCCCAGAAGACCCTGCGAGGCCCACCTAAGTCCAAGTGGCCCTGGTCCCTATGGGCTCCTCGGGCTTCCAGTGGTGAAGCTCTTCCTAGCCTCTGTCTCTTTCCATGCTCCACCCCTTGGGGGCAGTTACCTCCTGGTCCCTACCAGGAGGCGCATCTCCACTGCCACAGGACAAGGGTCCACTCCCGAGCGCAACATTCTCCTTATGATTTACGGTTTCTGCTCCATGCAAGTTCTAAAGACCTTCCCGATCATTTGTCTCAGAATATTTTGGTGAAAGATATGCAGTTTGGCTGGACAGCCATAAGACAGAAGATGTCACTCTCATGGAAGATCTCTCCTTGTTTGCTCTTATGTGGTAATCCTTGGTTTTTGCCTGGGCAAGACAGT
Source organism: Rhinatrema bivittatum (assembly GCF_901001135.1). Taxonomy (NCBI): domain Eukaryota; kingdom Metazoa; phylum Chordata; class Amphibia; order Gymnophiona; family Rhinatrematidae; genus Rhinatrema; species Rhinatrema bivittatum. The sequence goes on from NC_042620.1 coordinate 320,212,498, forward strand.
AAGCAGTAGATTTTTAAAGAAGCACTTGAGCTTCCCAGTGCACACACATGAACGCGCCGATTATATAACACTCGCGCATGTATGTGCATGCTGCACACGCAAGGGGATAAAAATCTGCAGATTCTGCGCAGCGATGCATCCCAGCCTTCCCCAGTTCTCTCTCAGTCCACTCCAATTAAGGAGCGGACTGGGAGGAAACTTCCTTAACCCCCTACCTAACCTCTCTTCCCCTCTCCCTCCCACCCCCTAAACCCTTTCTCCTACCTTTAAGTTGATTTATTTTGTTGCTTAGTGCTCTGTTGGAGCAGTTGCAACTTACAGGCGCCTGCAGGCTGTATCGGCCACCTCCAGCCCCTCCCCGCCCCCCTTTATCTGGGCCCGGCGCATAATGGGAGTTACACGCGTGGCCGGGCCGCTTTGAAGATGCACGCGGTACGTGCAAGGCCCGGCCATGCACGTAACCCCTGTTTTTTACGTACACAGGGGAATTAAAATTTGGCCGTAAATCTTTTTACACGACTGGCTGGTGTGGGTCATCCTACATTCTATGATTTTCTGGATTATCAATGTCAAGAAGTTTATTCGTTTGCAAAAGGTTAAGAGCTATTCGGTCTTGACCCCAGTCAAGTCTTTTATTATTTCCAAATTACTAATTTTATCTCCAAACATTTTGGCTCTTGTCAAGCCCCTTATGCATCAGGTCCTTTATTTAGAGAGTGGCTTGTGTAAAAAGAATGTCTAAAGATTTCCTAAACTTAGTGTAATCTTTTTCTAGCCACAGGCTTAAAGGAAAAGAGTTCCAGGGGCTAGTGGCAAAGAAGGAGAATTTAATATCTCAAGTATGTTCCAGTCTTATAGCCTTCAGAGAAGGCAAGATTAATAGCTCATGTTGGGAAGAACAAAGGGTAAGAGAAGGAACTAAAAAGTTAGAAAGGTGCTGAGGCATGCCCCACCATAATGCTTTAAAGGCCAAACAGCCAATCTTAAACCAGGCACAAAGTGAAATGCAGTTCTGCTAACAATGGAGTAACATGATCAAATAATTTCTTGCCAAAGATTAACTTGGCTGCTGTATTCTGTGCAGTCTGGAGTTGTCGAGTAAAATTGGCAGGAAGACCAGGAAGCAAGGCATTACAAAAATCAAACCGGCTTAGTCACAAGGTTTTGAGATTACAGGTATCCAAGAACAGTTTAAGAAAATAATAAGAGGAACAAATTAAGTTAGAAATGTGATGTGAAAAACTGAGCTTGGGTCAAGCTGTATTCCCAAAGTGGCCAATGCAATATCTGTGTGTAGACAATGGGCGCTAAATGTTGCGTTTCCCAACCCGCACTGACAGCCACTTCTCTTGTGCTTCCCTAGTTCCTCCTTGGCATTGGGCGCACAAGAGAAGTGGCTGTCAGTGCGGGTTGGGAAACGGACACTCAATGCGAGCGTCCATTTTCCCCCAATACCAGCACAATATACACGCTCTAGCTACACGGCCTGATCTTGCACAATTATTTTGGGCGGTCAGAATTTTTTTTTTCACGAGACTTTTTTTTTTTTTTTATTAACTGTAATCTGCTTTCTGTAGTTCTTCCTACTTAGGATCGTCACAGTACTAGTAGGAGAAATCAGAAAGCAGGATTTTTTTGTTTTTGTCAATGAGCCCTTGAGCACAGCATACCTTTACGCCAGCTATGAGCTAGCATAAAATTTGCTGCGTTGCAATGGGTGCTTTGTCTGCAAGGGATATATTTTGCATTGCGGTTACTAGCTAATAGCCTCATCTACATGGAATTTACATGTGATGAGCGCTATTAGCTTCGCGGAGGTTTGGATGCGCTAATCCCATTATTCCATTGGGCATTATGAATGCACATCCAAAACACGTGTCCAGTCGCGTGTTAAGCTGTGTGTTAGCCGCAGCACATGGTATGGCATTGGCCCCAAAGTGGCAGTGGTGCTTTTAAGCTGTATGGGTGTGCCAGCCATGACCGGAGATGGAAGATCTTGAGAATCTTCGTTTCTAGTGAACCACATTGCCTCAGATTTCTCCAAGTTTTGCTTTTAACTTAGTTTGAGCCCTTTGGCAGTCTCTGTAAGACAATTACTGAAGTTGCATAAAGGATTGCCCATTGTAAGATCAAGGCTGGCAAGCACCTGCTTGTCATCTGCAAAATCCAAGACTTTGTGGAGGCCAATGCAATAACAGGTTCTAAACATCAGCACAGGCTTTTACTCCCGTTTTAGTACACATCTTTTTGCCATAAGTTATGTTATGATATGCCGCTCTTATGGTATGTTATAGCGGTTTTAGCTCCTAAAAAATGCACACTAAAACAGGAGTAAAAATCAGTAATGAGATTAGCACTGATGCATGCAAATCCCATGTAAAAATGGCATTAGCTATTCCTCAGATATGTAGAAAGGTACGTTAAAAGGCAGACAGCTTAAACTATTTTCTTAACATTGGAAATTTAACTCATAAGAATATAAGAAATTGCCATACTGGGTCAGCCCAAGGGTCCATCAAGCCCAGCATCTTGTAGCCTGGATTGGCCAACAGTGGCCAATCCAGGCTACAAGTACCCAAAAACAAAGTATATCCCACGCTACTGATGCTAGTAATAGAAGTAGCGTTTTTTTTAAGTCAACTTGATTATTAGCAGGTAATGGACTTTTCCAAGAACTTATCCAAACCTTTTTTAAACCCAGCTACACTAATTGCCCTAACCACATCCACTGGCAACAAATTCCAGAGTTTAATTGTGCGTTGAGTGAAAAAGAATTTTCTCTGATTAGTTTTAAATGTGCCACATGCTAACTGCATGAAGCGCCCCCTAGGCCTTCTATTATCCGAACGAGTAAATAACTGATTCATATTTACCCATTGTAGACCTCTCATGATTTTAAACACTTCTAACATATCTCCCCTCAGCCTTCTCTTCTCCAAGCTGAACAGTCCTAACCTCTTTAGTCTTTCCTCATAGGGGAGCTGTTCCATCCCCTTTATCATTTTGGTTGCCCTTCTCTGTACCTTCTCCATTGCAACTATATCTTTCTTGAGATGCGGCAACCAGAATTGTACACAGTATTCAAGGTGTGATGTCACCATGGAGTGATACTGAGGCATTATGACATCCTTTTTTTTATTCACCATCCTAATAATTCCTAACATTCTGTTTGCTTTTTTGACTGCTACAGCACACTGAGCTGGCAATTTCAAAGTATTATCCACTATGATGCCTAGATCTCTTTCCTGGGTGGTAGCTCCTAATGTGGAACTTAACATCATGTAACTACAGCATGGGTTATTTTTCCCTATATGCATCACCTTGCACTTATCCACATTAAATTTCATCTGCCATTTGGATGCCCAATTTTCCAGTCTCACAAGGTCCTCCTACAAGGTATCACAATCCGTTTGTGATTTAACCACTCTGAATAATTTTGTATCATCTGCAAATTTGATTACTTCACTCATCGTATTCCTTTCCAGATCATTTATAAATATATTGAAAGCACAGGTCCTAGAACAGATCATTGACACACTCTACAGTATACCTTTTTCCACTGAGAAAATTGTCCATTTCCTATCTTTTAACCAGTTTGTAATCCACGAAAGGACATCACCACCTATCCCATGACTTTTTTCTTTTCTTAGAAGCCTCTCATGAGGAACTTTGTTAAATGCCTTCTGAAAATCCAAATACACTACATCCACCGGTTCACCTATATCTACATGTTTATTAACCCCTTAAAAAAAGTGAAGCAGATTTGTGAGGCAAGACTTGCCTTGGGTAAAGCCATGCTGACTTTGTTCCATTAAACCATGTCTTTCTACAGGGTGGCCCATGGAAAAGTAGCCTACCTCCAATGCACTGGTACTGGAGGTGGGCTACTTTTCCATGGGCCACCCTGTATATGTTCTGTGATTTTGATCTTTAGAACACTTTCCACTATTTTTCCCGGAACTGAAGTCAAGCTAACTGGTCTGTAGTTTTCCAAATCGCCCCTAGAGCCTTTTTTAAATATTGGGGTTACTTTAGCCACCCTCCAGTCTTCAGCTACAATGGATGATTTTAATGATAGGTTACAAATTTTTACTAATAGGTCTGAAATTTCATTTTTTAGTTCCTTCAGAACCTTGGGGTGTATACCATCCCGTCTAGGTGATTTACTATTTTTCAGTTTGTCAATCAGGCCTACCACATCTAGGTTCACTGTGATTTGGTTCAGTTCATCTGAATCATTACCATGAAAACCTTCTGCGGAACAGGTTTCTCCCCAACATCCTCTTTGGTAAACACAGAAACAAAGAAATTGTTTAATCTTTCCGCAATGGCCTTTTCTTCTCCAAGTGCACCTTTAACCTCTCAATCAACTAACGGTCCAACTGATGCCTTTAACAGGGTTTCTGCTTTGGATATATTTTAAAAAGTTTTTACTGTGAGTTTTTGCCTCTACGGCCAACTTCTTTTCAAATTCTCTCTTAGCCTGTCTTATCAATGTCTTACATTTAACTTGCCAACACTTATGCTTTATCCTATTTTCTTCTGTTAGATCCTTCTTTTAATTTTTGAATGAAGATCTTTTGGTTAAAATAGCTTCTTTCACCTCCCCTTTTAACCAAGACAGTAATCGTTTCGCCTTCCTACCACCTTTCTTAATGTGTGGAATACATCTGGACTGTGCTTCTAGGATGTTGGTTTTTTTTTTAACAATGTCCATGCCTTTTCAACACTTTTTACTTTTGTAGCTGCTCCTTTCAGTTTTTTCTAACTATTTTTCTCATTTTATCAAAGTTTTCCTTTTGAAAGTTTAGCGCTAGAGCCGTAGATTTACTTACTGTCCCCCTTCCTGTCATTAATTCAAATTTGATCATATTATGATCACTATTGCCAAGCGGCCCCACCACCGTTACCTCTCTCACCAAGTCCTGTGCTTCACTGAGAATTAGATCTAAAATTGCTCCCTCTCTCATCTGTTCCTGAACCAATTGCTCCATAAAACTGTCATTTACTCCATCCAGGAACTTTATATCTCTAGCATGTCCTGATGTTACATTTACCCAGTCAATACTGGGGTAATTGAAATCTCCCATTATTACTGCACTACCAGTTTGGTATTTCTACCCACAAAGATTCGATTGTGCATTTAGTCTCATGCAGGATCTTTATCCTGTTGGACTCTATGCCATCCCGGACATAAAAGCGCCACCCCGCCTCTTTGTCTTTTCGATATAATTTGAACCCCGGTATAGCACTTCCATTGGTTATCCTCCTTCCACCATGTCTCTGAGAGGCCAATTAAGTCTATGTCATCATTCACTGCTATATATTCTAATTTTCCCATCTTACTTCTTAGACTTCTAGCATTAGCATACAAACATTTCAAAGTGTGTTGTTTGTATTTTCTTTCTACTTTCTAGGGATAAATTGGAATCTTTTAGCTCAAGTGAGTTTTTAATTACAGGCACTTGGATTACTTTTCTTATTAATGGAACCTCACTGTTGGGATGCCCTAATTCTAATGCGTCATTAGTATCCTTTGAAGATACCTCCCTCTGAACCATGCACTGTCAATTTTCCCCTTTGTTCTAGTTCAAAAGCTGCTCTCTCTCCTTTTTAAAGGTTAGCACTAGCAGTCTGGTTCCACCCTGGTAAAGGTGGAGCCCATTCCTTCAGAAAAGACTCCCCCCTTCCCCAAAAGGTTCTCCAGTTCCTTACAAAACTGAACCCCTCTTCCTTGCACCATCGTCTCATCCACACATTGAGATTCCAGAGCTCTGCCTGCCTCTAGGGACATGCGCTTGGAATAGGGAGCATTTCAGAGAGTGCTACCCTGGAGATTCTGGATTTCAGCTTTCTACCTAAGAGCCTAAATTTGACTTCCAGAACCTCCCTCCCTTCAACCTAAATAAAAGGTTGAAAAGTTCAGTTACTCACCTTGGAAAGGGTCAGAACAGAAATAAAACTCACATTTCTGGTTGCCATATTATACTGTTGCTGTGCCCAGTTTGGTAGTGTCCAGCTGCTTCTATCACACTGGACACAGCAATAAAAAGAGCAAGTTTGCTTACCGTAAACAGTGTTTTCCATGGATAGCAGGATGAATTATCCATGACTTGGGGGGCGGGGGGCGGGGGAGGGGGAACGTCTTCCAGTCCTCTAGGTGGCGGAGCGTATGGGAATATCTTCCATGTGACTCCCATCCTGCCTCAGTCTGTTATCCAAGCTGTGGATGGAATCCAATAGACTGTCCGGGGAGGTGGACTGTAATTACATTGGATTCCGTCCAGAGCTTGGATAACTGAGGAAGGATGGGAGTCACATGGTAGATACTCCCGCACGGGCACATAGAGAAAGCTTTGAGAAAGCTCCGCCACCTAGAGTACCGGAGGACGTTCCCCCCAAAGTCATGGCTAATTTATCCTGCTATCCATGGAAAACACCATTTACAGTAAGCAAACTTGCTCTTTTCCACAGATAAGCAGGCTGAATTGGAGGTTGGAGATTCGGCACCCCCCTGACGAAATCAACCTGACCCATGGTCGCGGACAGTTTCTCACTTGTCCTTGACAGGATGAGTCAATCTTCTCTACCCTCTGCGGCCACCTGCTGATCAGCAGCGGTGTAACGTGTAAGGCAAATGTCCATGACTAGCACATCCCTCATAGTGCGATGGATGCCACAATTGTTCTGTCTTGGTGGTCTCGGCGCGGCATCAGAATGCTTTATGTTTCCTGGAGCAAGACAGGATGCATTAGGACCTGGAGCCCAGGCACTTCATCTTGAAGGACGCCCCAGTTGGGAGTGCTAGACTCCGAGTGTATGCAGCGGTCATAGTAGGTTGGGCAGATTTGGGATCCAACATGTGAAGTCACCTTCTGCATCTGTCTTAAGCGACTCCAGGAAACGATTGGCACAGTTACCGCCCGAGTAAGATGGAAAGCCAAGATAACCCCAGGAAGAGCAAAGACTCGTTCATAGCACTGCCCTATTGCAGCGGGATTTGAGGTACAATGAAGCAGTGGATAAGCACCCATCATTAACTGACCCTCTTTCCTGAACTGAGGGCGACCCAGGCAGACTTCCCCCTGGCACGCTGTCCCTGGGGACAGCTGTCCGATGATGCATATAGCAGAAACCTGGGGTGAGTCAGGCTCAGGCTAGAGTTTCATGGGACCACTCTCCTTGACTGCTGGCATAGCCAGAGGATCCTTCAGTAATCTGGAGTTCAATGCTAGGTATGACACCAGAGAGTCATCCTGAGGAGATGATAGGCTGTGATGGCGCTGATGCTCCCTGTCTGATGCCATTGCCCTTCATGCTCAGCATGGGGGAGAAAATCTTCTACACGTTTCCTGGGTAACAGAGGTTCGATCCGTGTTCTCCACTCCACCTTGCGTGCTTGGCGCAATTACCATGGTAGTCCTGGAAGACACCCCCCCCCCCATGCCATGCTTCTGGTTCGGTAGGTTTAGGTATGTTGATGTGACAGTCAACCTCCCCAAGACTGGATGCTAGCAGGAGCGCATCGGGTGGAGAAAGGATCACCCTTTCTGACAGCAGGTCTCGTGTATGTCCATGGGTGTTAGCTTCCCAATGGGTGGATGAACCAGGCAAGCATCCCAAGGTCTCCATGGACCATTGAGGTCCTGACTGTGATACCGATCCCATTCGAGCTTCATCTCTGAGTGGTCCTTGTTGTATGTTGAATACGAGGACATTATACGGTAATCTCTTCGTCTCTGGGAAGAGGGAAGCATCTTGGACTAAGCGAAGCCCGTGGGGGCAGACGGGGGAGGCTGGATTTCCTACTGTTTTTGGTGACCAAGGTGTTCTAGGGTAGTTCCCGGCCTGACAAGGTAAATGCCACTGCGTGGCTAGATTCCCATTCTCAGGTGTCGCTGCATCCGTCTACTGTGGAAACCCTGCACAGGCTATGGCTATTCAGAGTGCGAGGCCTGGCTCCTGTCTACTGCCAGACGAGTCCAGCTTCTCAGCAGCTGTCTGCGGAGTTGATCCTCCTCCTTCGTCTGTATAAGGGATCATCCTCTGGCCACCCATGCAGGCCATGATTACCGCCCTCACTGGAATCGCTTGGGTTTGAATCTGATGTGTATGGGTGCCCCCATCTTCGTTGGAGAAGTGCTACATTCATTGGCGGATGGCCCTCCTAAGGGCCACCATGGATGGTGACTAGCACCAAAGTTGCCACCTCTTATACTCATCATATGTTGATCTGGCCTGGTGAGGGGGCCAGCCATTGCATCCCTGTGTTGCCCGCCTTGCTTATTAGCGAGTTACATATAATCGCATGGCTGATACTGCTATCCTTTTCTGACTGGTTGACGGTTGCTGGCTGGGCACTGCGCCCTGCCACTAATCCAGCTGCAGACCATGGTTCTTGGAGTTGGGTAGTCACATTTTGTTTTCCTTTATGCCAACTGTTGCCCAGGGCCGCCAAAGAAATTTGCCGAATTTGGCACTTTGTTTCCCTGGTCTGTAACACATTGTTAGCTTGACCCCATGGCATACTACAACCTTGCTTGACCCCATGGCATACTACAACCGCTTCGGATATTGACGAAGCAGTGTTCGTTGCGGCTGGGGCACCAGTGATCCTGCCACAGTGCCCCAGGTGCAACGAACACTGCTTCGTCAATATCCGAAGCGGTTGTAGTATGCCATGGGGTCAAGCAACCTCAATCATCATGACCAATGTGCTGGACAGGAGAAACATATTCTTCCTTCTTAGGCAAGAGGATGGTTCATCCCCATGCATGTAAGCAAGATGGACTGACAGCCTCACCACTCTGTCATCCTGATCAGAAAGGTGTTCGGTCAGAGAGTTTTGAGCATAGGCTCGTACAGGAAGAGTTTCTTGAAGGGGCCTATCTCGGAAGTGCTAGAGTCATCTTACCGCCTGGTGATGTTCTCCTCTAATGAGGCCTAACAAGGTAAGTCCACGTACACCTGCTGGCTGGCCTCCTAAGCCTTGCCTGTGTAGGAGCAATGCCTCCATAGGTCAGCCTACTTCCAGCATCAATTCTGCACGTCGATGCATCGGTCAATTCTCCCCTGCACTTCAATCAGGTTGCGACACCTCTGTGCGGCCAAAGGGAGGAACGCAGCTTGGGATCTGCAAATGGGAAGGTACCTGCTGTTGAATGAACCGATGCCCTGGCTTCAACAAGCACTCCGACGCAAATACCTCGCTGCATCAGATGCAATGCATCGATGAAGCACGTGGAAGCCTGGGCTTCGATGAGGTGCACCAATGTGTCAAGTTAATCGAAAAGCGCTTCATTACATTTGAGTGGCTAGATAATCCACGATGTTCCACTCTGAACCGGCATGGGGTGCTTAACAGAGTCCCCGGCTCACCACAGGGAAGTCCCATCTGGGCCCCAGAGTGGACTCAATGACACCTGGTCTGACACAAAGCAGCACAGACCCAGCTTCCACCATCCATTGTGAATCTTTCTCCAAACAGCAAACAAAGGTAACTAAATTAATAAAAATAAAGTAAGAGAGAAAGAGCTCCGCCTGCACCCACTGAGGCAGGACGGGAGTCACATGGGAGATACTCCCACACATAGAGTAGAGCTCTGGGTGCTTTTAGAAAGCTCCATGGACCAGAGGACATTTCCCCCCCCCCCAAAGTCCTGGCTAATTCAGCCTGCTTATCTGCAGAAAATAAATGTGAATTTACTTCATCTCAGACCCAGGAGTTTAATTTTGGTGCTATCAGGGAGGACCCCTATAGTTGAACAATACAGCAGCCCTGTCCCTCCAACTTTGGCATCTTGTTTTGACTCTAGATACCCACCACCCCAGGGAGCTTACACTTTGTTCAGCTAACTCTAAGTGCCCACTCTAAAGAGCAATTTCTTACATCGAAGGCCCTTTGGCAGAGAATGGCAAGTAAAATCAAAGTATAAGCTCTCTAAGGTGGGCTTACAGCTAATTTAACAAATCCAAAACTCTATTAGGGGAGGGGAGGGCACCTAAAGCTGAACAGGATGCCAACGTCAGATGCACAGCTCCAAAGTGCACACTGTTCAACTGAAGGTGCCTTCCCTACAAAGCTTAGGCTTTGATTTTATCTGCCATGCTTTGCCAAAACGGCATGTGAGATTAGTAGTGGGCACAATTTCTCATTCAAGGCCATTCTGACAAATAAGCAGCTCTCTGGGGAATGCACCTTCAGCTAGATTAACAACACATAGGCTGCCTGGGTGGGCACCAATGGCTGAACAGTACAAACGTAGCACCTTATGTGCCTGTGCTGTCCAGCTGTTCAGGGAAACAACGAATACCTGTGACTGGTACCTGCCTCAAGAGCTTACGTTGGAAATTTAACTCCTGGGGATCTGAAGTGGAATAAACTCACATTGCTAGTGTACAATGTTGTCTATTGTTGTGCGGAGTGTGGTACTCCACTTCAGACCCAGGAGGATTTGTATTTCGAATGTAAGCTTGCTGGGGAATGCACCTACAGCTGAATAGTTCTGCAAAGTCATGATGTACAACACCAAGTGCATACGATTCAGCTGAAGATGCCTTCCCAAGAGACCTTATTTTTTCTTAAGCTGTAGGTGAAAACCCCAGAAAGTCTACGCCTTCTTTGGTCTGAGGTGGAGTAAACCCACTTGTAGCCAAAGTTATTCTATTGCTGCATCCCATCTGGTAGAAAGACACTACCACATGGCCACTAGCTTGTGAGTTTGCTTCACCACAGGCCAAAGAGAACCTGAAAATCCACTTAAGAGCATTAATTCAGGAGTACGGAGATAAGAACATAAGAAAATGCCATACTGGGTCAGACCAAGGGTCCATCAAGCCCAGCATCCTGTTTCCAACAGTGGCCAATCCAGGCCATAAGAACCTGGCAAGTACCCAAAAACTAAGTCTATTCCATGTTACCATTGCTAATGGCAGTGGCTATTCTCTAAGTGAACTTAATAGCAGGTAATGGACTTCTCCTCCAAGAAGTTATCCAATCCTTTTTTAAACACAGCTATACTAACTGCACTAACCACATCCTCTGGCAACAAATTCCAGAGTTTAATTGTGCGTTGAGTAAAAAAGAACTTTCTCCGATTAGTTTTAAATGTGCCCCATGCTAACATCATGGAGTGCCCCCTAGTCTATTATCCGAAAGAGTAAATAACCAATTCACATCTACCCGTTCTAGACCTCTTATGATTTTAAACACCTCTATCATATCCCTCCTCAGTGTCATCTGCAAATTTGATTATCTCACTTGTCTTATTTCTTTCCAGATCATTTATAAATATATTGAAAAGTAAGGGTCCCAATACAGATCCCTGGGGCACTCCACTGTCCACTCCCTTCCACTGAGAAAATTGTCCATTTAATCCTACTCTCTGTTTCCTGTCTTTTAGCAAGTTTGCAATCCACGAAAGGACATCGCCACCTATCCCATGACTTTTTACTTTTCCTAGCAGCCTCTCATGAGGAACATTGTCAAACGCCTTCTGAAAATCCAAGTATACTACATCTACCGGTTAACCTTTATCCACATGTTTATTAACTCCTTCAAAAAAGTGAAGCATATTTGTGAGGCAAGACTTGCCTTGGGTAAAGCCATGCTGACTTTGTTCCATTAAACCATGCCTTTCTATATGTTCTGTGATTTTGATGTTTAGAACACTTTCCACTATTTTTCCTGGCACTGAAGTCAGGCTAACCAGTCTGTAGTTTCCCGGATCGCCCCTGGAGCCCTTTTTAAATATTGGGGTTACATTTGCTATTCTCCAGTCTGCAGGTACAATGGATGATTTTAATGATAGGTTACAAATTTTTACTAATAGGTCTGAAATTTCATTTTTTAGTTCCTCCAGAACTCAGGGGTGTATACCATCCGGTCCGGGTGATTTACTACTCTTCAGTTTGTCAATCAGGCCTACCACATCTTCTAGGTTCACCGTGATTTGATTCAGTCCATCTGAATCTTTACCCATGAAAACCTTCTCCATTACGGGTACCTCTCCAACATCCTCTTCAGTAAACACCGAAGCAAAGAAATCATTTAATCTTTCTGCGATGGCCTTATTTTCTCTAAGTGCCCCTTTAACCCCTTGATCATCTAATGGTCCAATTGACTCCCTCACAGGCTTTCTGCTTCAGTTATATTTAAAAAAAAGGTTTTACTGTGAGTTTTTGCCTCTACAGCCAACTTCTTTTCAAATTCTCTCTTAGCCTGCAGCACTTAAAATTGGAAGGAGTGTAGCCAAACAATTTACATGCAAGACTTTGCACAAGTTAGGATGCCTAGTGCTAATTTCGCATGCAAGGCCATTTTGCCAAGTAAAATCAAAGGGTAAGCTCTCTGGAACAGGCAACTACAACTATTTGAGATGCACAGCCCCAAAGTGCATACTGTTCAGCTGCCAAATGGTCTTGTATGTGAGATTGTCGGGATGCCCAGGGCCAATCTTACATGCAAGGTCATTTTGGTCACATTCCTTCCAACTTCCTGCACTTACTTCTTTACTCCTGTTGTAAAGCACTTTTCTGCATTAGTGCAAAGTTTTCAGTGTTACTCCAATTTTAGCATGCTTTTTCATTTAGAGCTTTTTAAACTCCTGTTTGATTTGCATCCATTAGCTTACTGCATCCTGTGGGGACCCCTGTTAACACATGCATTAAGTGAAGCCCACGCAGAACCCTGCAGAATACCGCAGACTAGATGATGAGATGTAGACACAAGACCGTTCCAGTGAACTTGGTTAGATCTATTTTCTTAAAAAAACTTGCACCAAAGAAGTGGTACGTTATGAACCCCGATGTCACAAAGATGATTAAGCAGCAATTACTAATCAATGGTATTGAACATGGCACTTGTCTAAAAAACAAACAAACAAACAAAAAAAAAACAAAACCCAACCCTGCTTTACCCTGATCAAGACTGACACTGATGTCTGTAATCAGTGACAAGAGGGCTGTTTCTGTGCTGTGACCTTTCTGGTATGCAGATAGTTTTGGATGCTGGACAAGTCTTTTGTCAAAAAAAGGCTGACAGCTGTCCATGTACAACCTTTTCTATAACTTTAGCCAAGATAGGCAAGTTGGAAATAGGCCTATAGTTTTCTGGTCATTCAGGATAAAGATGTTTTTTGGGGTTTTTTTTTTAAACACTGAAACATAGAATTTGCGACAGAAAAAGACCAAACGGCCCATCCAGTCTGCCCAGCAAGCTCCCACACTTATTTTCTCATACTTATTTGTTTCACCGACCACAGAGTTCAGGGCCCTTGTTGGTACCTGATTCAAATTTCCTGCCACCCCCTACCGTTGATGCAGAGAGTAATGTTAGAGTTGCATCAAAGGTAAATCATAAGGCTTAATGGTTAAGGGTAGTAAGGGTAGTAACTGCCGCATCAAGCAAATTACCCTGAATCTTGTTTACCCAGACTGCACAGATCAATGCCTTGTTGGATGTTGTCTGAATATAAACCCTCTTTTCCACATTTCCCCCTGCCATTGAAGCAGAGAGCAATGCTGTATCTGCATTCAAAGTGAAGTATTAAGCTTAATTGGTTTAGGGCAGTAACCGCCGCAATAAGCAAGCTACCCCCACGCTTATTTGTTTACACAGACTGTGTAGTTCAGTCCTTGTTGGTTGTTATCTGAATGCAAATCCTCTTTTCCACATTTCCCCTTGCCTTTGAAGCATCTGTTCAGTGTGCTGCGGCAGTCAAAAAAGCAAACAGAATGTTGGGAATTATTAGAAAGGGAATGGTGAATAAAACGTAAAATGTCATAATGTCTCTGTATCGCTCCATGGTGAGACCACACCTTGAATATTGTATACAAATTTGGTTGCCGCATCTCAAAAAAGATATAATAGCGATGGAGAAGGTACAGAGAAGGGCTACCAAAATGATAAAGGGAATGGAACAGCTCCCCTATGAGGAAAGACTAAAGAGGTTAGGACTTTTCAGCTTGGAGAAGAGACGGCTGAGGGGGGATATGATAGAGGTGTTTAAAATCATGAGAGGTCTAGAACGGGTAGATGTGAATCGGTTATTTACACTTTCGGATAATAGAAAGACTAGGGGGCACTCCATGAAGTTAGCATGTGGCACATTTAAAACTAATCGGAGAAAGTTCTTTTTCACTCAACGCACAATTAAACTCTGGAATTTGTTGCCAGAGGATGTGGTTAGTGCAGATAGTATAGCTGTGTTTAAAAAAGGATTGGATAAGTTCTTGGACGAGAAGTCCATTACCTGCTATTAATTAAGTTGACTTAGATAATAACCACCACTATTACTAGCAAAGGTAACATGGAATAGATTTAGTTTTTGGGTACTTGCCAGGTTCTTATGGCCTGGATTGGCCACTGTTGGAAACAGGATGCTGGGCTTGATGGACCCTTGGTCTGACCCAGTATGGCATGTTCTTATGTTCTTAGAGAGCAATGTTGGAGTTGCATTAACCGTATGAAGGCTTATTGAGTAATGGTAGTAATCACCAGATAGTAGCCATCACCATTCCAGCAAGCCACCCCCTTGGCTCTTCTTTTCATACCCATCCTCTAGCCTTTATGGATCCCATGCCCCTTTGAATTCCTTCACAGTTTTGGTCTTCACCACTTCCTCTGGAAGGGCATTCCAGGCATCCACCACCCTCTCCGTGAAGAAATACTTCCTGACATTGGTTCTAAGTCTTCCTCGCTGGAGTTTCAAATCATGACCCCTAGTTCTACCAATTTTTTTTCCAACGGAAAAGTTTGTTGTTGACTATGGGTCATTAAAACCTTTCAAGTATCTGAAAGTCTGTATCATATCACCCCTGCTCCTCCTCTCTTCCAGGCTATAACCTGAATGAGAAAAGCTGGAAAGCTATGAGCACAAATGCTCATAGTTTGGGCTATAAAATCCCAGATCTGCAAGCCCTAATGATGTAGGCGGACTTGGACATTGCTGTCATGGAGACATGGTTCACAGAATCTCATGATTGGGATACGGCAAATACCGGGCTATAACTTGTTAAGGAAGGACAGAGAGGATAGGAAAGGGGGAGGATTGGCTCTTTATGTCAGAAAAAATATCCAACCATCTGAGCTGCAAGGAAGATGGGGCAAAGAAGAAGCACTATGGGCCGACCTAAAAAAAAAGATGATGGGGCATCCATTTTTATTGGAGTGGTTTACAGGCCTCCAAATCAAAAGGAAGAGCTTGTCAGAGATCTGGTTGAAGACATTCAAAAGATGGGAAAGAAGGGAGAAGTGATGATTGTTGACTAATCTGCCGGATGTAGACTGGAGAATCTCTTCTGCAGAATCTAACTCTTGTAGAGAGATAATAGATGCCTTGCAAGGGGCTCTGTTCAAACAAATGGTAATGGAACCCACAAGGGAGGGAGCTATACTCGAGTCCCGCCGGACTCTTCTTTAAATTAAACTGTCTTGTTATGCCACCTTTCCTAGGTAGAGGGATGATGTGGCGTGTCTGTTCACTGGGGGTGGTCCCAGGCCTATGGGCACCGGCTGTGCCCTGAATTGCCTGCTCGCTTACCAGTTTAAATCAAAGCTGAGGCTGGGTGTGGAGACAATATATAAACAAGAATTGCTTTTTTTTTTTTTTTTTAAATATTAAAGCTCGATGGGGCCTTAAAGCAAAGGAGCAGGAGGGGAATAGGGAGGGGGGGAAGACTTTGTCCTGCACATGTTTTAGCAGCCTGTGGGCACCTGGCAGACTCACTGCTCTGTGCAGGATTCGAATCGCTATACATTTTTTTTTTTTTTTTTAAATATAATCCACGGCCTTTTTTCTGGGTTCCCTCCACTCCAAAGCTTTTTTTTTTTTTTTTACCTGTGGTTTTTCTCTTGTTCTGCTCCTCCTGCCTTTATGCTCCTCCTGGGCCGCTGAATCAGTTTTAGCACTGCCAGCCATGTTTACAGTCGTTGTCGCTTTTCATTGTCAGCCTCGCTTGCCGTCACCGCTGGGCGCTATCACCACCATGACCTTGGAGAAAGTCCTGGGTGCAGTGGCCAGCCAGAAGGGAAGGGCCTGAAACTGATGACGACATCCTAGAATGGTAAGCCACAGGAACCGTTGTTTTCTCGGTGAATGGGAATATAGAGGTATGCCTCTATCAAATCCAGAGGCATGAGAAATTCCCCACATCTTTTTTGAGGCTTTCTGGGCCAAAAGCGTTATTGTCTTTATAGGGGAGAGAGTACTTAGAGGCCTCATTCCTTCAGTAGATCTCAGTCCTGAGTAGTTGCTCCCCTAAAAGGACAAAAACGCCTGTAGCGCAGCCTCTTGCCCCATAAAGATTGATGCTGGCTTCTTATCCTCTCACAAACAAGGGACCTGGGATTTTCCCCATTTGCCATTTTCTCAGCCAAACAAAAGAGAACCCTTAAAGAGTAACCTATTGAGATTGGACTTGGAAATCATGTCTGCCGACCAGTTTCACACCCCAACCACTATCACAGAAGCCACCCCGCTGGCGGCAGTACGAACAAGCTCACAGCCTGCATCAGCTAAAAAAAAAAAAAAAAAAAAAAAGTGGCTCCAGGTTCCATTACCGCTTTGCTATCTGACCCCGCTCCCTCAGTCTCCTGAGAGAGACGCAGACTACCCCACGCCACCAAGGATCAACAAGAAGCAATTTGCAAATTCATTACAATGACCTCAAAGGCCTGCTTAAGGATAGCTTCAATTCTTCTATCCTGAGCATCCTTTAGAGCTGCCCCCTCCCTTCCACCAGAATGGTGGTCCGCTTGGTAACAGCACACACCACCCCATCCACCTTCAGGAAATGCAACTCGCCTTCGGATCCAAGGGGATACAGACCCGCTAAAGCACACTCCCCCCTTTTAAAGCTTGCCTCTGGAGTACTCCATTCAAGGTCAATCAACTCTTGAATTGCATCGAGGAGGGGAAAGAAACATGACATTTTGTGTAGGGTGACCAATATGAGGTCCTTTTTTCATGCACCCATAGAGCCACTCCCAGCACACCAAGCATATTCAGATTCTGAGATAACAGACTTGGTAACTCATCTCTATGAAAGAAATGGAGCAGCAGAGTCTTCTGTGACTGTAAATCAGGGGGAATTTCCCCTTCTTCCAGAAGGGAGAAACCCAAATCCTGTCAT
This sequence comes from Rhinatrema bivittatum, assembly GCF_901001135.1. Taxonomy (NCBI): domain Eukaryota; kingdom Metazoa; phylum Chordata; class Amphibia; order Gymnophiona; family Rhinatrematidae; genus Rhinatrema; species Rhinatrema bivittatum. Next base: position 320,229,631 of record NC_042620.1, read on the forward strand.
CCAACGTATCCTTATCCACATCCTCCAGAACATTATCAGGGACTGCATTACTGTGGGCTTGCATGCCGTGGCGGACAAGTGGGAACCCCGATTTAGAAGACATCACGGACTCCAATGGGTGACCCTGCAGAAAGGTCTGTAATCCCTAGAATAATTCCACGCCGGAAGAGGAGGAGGATGGGCCCACACCAGGCCCCATTCGGATGCTCTCCAACAGAACATCCCCTGAAGATTTCTGTCATTGGGTAAAAAGAAGGGGACTCCCCCCCATTGTGTCACTTTCAGCCCCATTCCTCTCTATCCAGCACCAGCAAAATCAATAGGAGGCAAATCACCTCATGCAGGCAGCACTGACACTCCCAGAAATCCCTTACTGTATTGCCTTCATATGGCAAGCAGCACAGATTGTGCCCAAAATAAAGTACACACTCATGTATGTACTATATATGCACTCAAATAGGCACTCACTGGAAGGCCACAGAGGTTCATGCACACGGTGCCTAACTACATGCACAAATATAGGCCACATGCGAGAACTGTCACTACACCGCAGCGCAGCAAGAATGCGCACCTCAACCTACCACATGGCTGAAGAAATCAAGCCTGGGAGCGGAGCTTAACCCAAGGCTGCTTAACGTGTTGAGCCCACGCTGCCTCTACATCTTACTAAACTCCCCAGAGAAGTAAGAGAGAAGGGAAGAGACGCCGATCATCAACCCCCAGAAAAGATCTGGTAAGGAAGGAATAGGGGAATTAAAATGTCTCCTAATCTCTTGCCTTTTTTTTTTTTTTAAACCTGAGCGCAGCCCTCTTTCACTGACAGCACAAAACGGGGCTCCAGCTATGGTAGGACAGGGTACAAGCCTTCACCACCGAGCCTCCTTTGTCCTCCAAACCACTTTTTTTTCCCCTTTAAGTCCATGCCTGGCTAGGACGCCAGATTCAAGACACTCAACTGAGGGAGGGTCCCAATGGTGTCCCCTCAGGAACTTAAATAGTGCTTGCAACGTTTTACAAGCAATGCCCAGTAAGGAGATGCATGTCCACCTTCTGCTGAAGAGACATAAAATATTGACAGGCTAATGTCAGGGCAGGCTATGTCTCCATGACGTCAGCTTTCTCCATCTGCTGGTAGAGATGCATAACCCATTCGTGTGGATTGGCCTGGCTGAATGCAAAGGAAACCCAGATTCAAGTGATTGATAGGATTCATCAGCATGCATGTTGAAATCGCCAAAAAGAAGATTCATTAGTCAACATAATCAAGTCCTGTAATTAAGTACTGGTAACTGGAGGAGGTTGGTAAATAAGAATATTCAATTGATGGTTCTTGTGAAGTTGCAGATAGAGATGTTCAAGTTTAGAACTGGATGAGGTTTTTAGTTCCGTCATTCGTAGAGAATTATGAAAGACTATTGCAATACCTCCTCCTTTATTGATCAAAAAGCCAGGGAGTCAAGCCGGTGGAAGACAACACTGATCCCCTGGCTTCAGCCATGAAAAGAAAACAAAGGGCATTAGTAACCATAAGATCAGAGATAAGTTGAGCCCTGTTGGAGACAGAGAACATGGAGTAAAGCACAGGAAACCTTGCTGCCTGCAGCCAGTCTCTCAAAAGTAGTTATTTTACAGAGGAAAGAAATCCTGAGAGAGAATAAGTGTTTAAAAGAATGTTTCAAGTGGGCATACTTTCCCACTTAAGGAAACAGGAATAGGGTTCAAGTCTTAACATGGCTGATTTTGTTGATAGAACTGGGTAAGCCAATGACATAAAAATAAAAGAAATGGGAAGGACAAGAAATAAAGAACTTTCTCCGGTCTTTGTGTGGTCTTTCTCCGCACCTTTGTGCGGTCTTCAGGAGGCCATTTTATTGGCCTCATGAAGACCTTCATGAGGCCAATAAAAATGGCCTCATGAAGACCGCACAAAGGTGCCTCTGGTATCAGTGTGGGTCTAATTAGAGGGCAGCCCCCACGATGACAGTTGGGCAGGGCTAACATTAGGAAGTGAGGAGAATAAATAAAATTGCCAGAGATCTGAAAAAAGCAGTATAAGATTATCCCAAACACCAGACAAGCAATGCACATGGGAAAACAGCTTTCTTCTTAGTGAGCTCTAGGTCCAACATCAGGGTAGGCCTAATTAAAGGGGGGGGGGGGGGCAGTTCCCATGTCATCATCAAGTGGGCAGGGCTAATATCAGGAAGTGAACATCGTTATAGGCTTCCGCCCAGTGTGCAATGCTGGGGTCAGATCATCTTCAACTCCATCCTCTCCTTCACTATATATATCCAAGACACTACTAAAACATTTTATTTCTTTTCTCTATCACCACCAAAATGAATCTTTTTCTTTCTGCACATACTACTAAAACTCTTACCCAGTCTCATCACCTGCTACTCACAGGTCTCCCACTGAACCATCTAGCTCTAGTGTATGTAAAATTCAACTACCTGACATCTTTCTGCAGTGCCATTATGACCATGAAACTTTTTAAAGTCACATTGGCTTCCCATCTGCTTCTATGTGCACTTCAGACTTCTACTCACTTACAAAGAGCAGCTCTTAATTACCTCTTCTCTCTCATCTCCCACTATGCCCCATGTTCAGGGCCAACCTTATGGGTGCAAGCAGGGTGTCAATCAGGGCAAGTGCCTGGGGGGGGGACCTCCCCAAATTTGTATTCCATCCAATGACATGTCCTGTTTGTCATAAGAAATTGCCATGCTGGGTCAGAAGGGTCCATCAAGCCCAGCATCTTGTTTCCAACAGAGGCCAAACCAGGCCACAAGAACGTGGCAATTACTCAAACATGAAGAAGATTCCATGCTACGGATGCAATTAATAGCAGTGGCTATTCCCTAACTAAACTTGGTTAATAGCCGTTAATGGACTTCTCCTCCAAGAACTTATCCAAACCTTTTTTGAACCCAGCTACATTAACTGCTCAGAGGTAAGTGGGAGGAGTGTGCTAGAGAGCCAGACAGGAGCTGTAGCAAATAAGTACATTAGCAGACATTCTACACCTCCGCTTCAATCAAGATTGGCCCTCATCCACCTGATTTGTCCTGGGCCCATGCAGCCCCCTAATGGCAGCCTTGCCTATGTTAATTGGACAAGCTGCACATAAATGGTATTTTCACCAACTCCTGACTGCATTTTCCACCTTGCTCTGCTCTATAACCGAACAGCCATCCCGCGTTGGGGCATCATGCCTCTCCTCTCACTAGATTCAAGCTATGCCTTTAAATTTTTTTTTTTTTTTTTTTTTAAATGGAAGATTATTAGGTTTAAGCCCTGGTTCTTCTTGATCCTAGCCTGCATGATTTTAACCCTGTTTTACTGCAATATATTTCCTACACTGTGTCTTGATTAGAGTGCAAGCTCCATTGTGCAGACAGTAACATAACTGTGTGTACATTTGGTAGCACTAAAGCAATAAGTCCTAGCAGTAGAGAATGTTAGTCCGAGTCCCCTCTGGTTTAAATATAGTGATCAGTGGGGCACCTTAAGGTAGGATGGTTCTTTGTAATATATATATTAGCAACATTGCAAGGGAATGAGGGAAAACTATGCCTGCTTGTAGGGGACACAAACATCTCTAATAGATACACTGGAAAGGGTGGGCAAAAAAAATGAAAGGTTTAAAAAAAAAAAAAAAAAAGGGAGTGAAAGATATAGCAATGGAGCTATAGTTTAATGCAAAAAAACCCCAAAAACCACATCTGGACCACAAAAGTTCACAACACTGAGCAATTAGAAGGACAAACACTGGCCACTGCTATATCAGAAAGGGACAAAAAAAATCTTGAATGACATAAGGGCAGTCATATTTGAAGGAGGAGGGTTGGCTTTTAATTCAATCTGTAGCTTCCTAAATTCAATTCACACACATTAAGTTCCCCTCTATCAATGTGGTTACTTTATGTACACTTTACTTGCAGTGCTAAAAAAAAAATTAATTAAAAAAATAAGGTTAGATATGGGAGATCAATGATTATAAACTATAGCAGACTATTATAGGGATAGATTGACCATTGAGCAAAGTTATGTTGTTTTTACATCTCATCACTACATACTAATTATATGATGTCTCCGCATCCCATTTGTGAAAATTAGTGGCTCTTTCTTTGCTGATTTCACAATTCCTCCATTCATGGGTTCACTGAGTAACTTGAAAGATGTCCAGAGATTGAATAAAATACCCACCTTCTGCTTTCCTAAATACTAGCTCTGTGTTAACCCCAAGAAAGGAAAATGTCCTCACTCAGGTTTTTGGGGGGTTTTTGACACAGAAGGGATGGTGTAGTTAGGGTGGCAGAGAAGCTGTACCACAACATGGAGGAATTTAAAATTTAAGTGCTTGGGTTATCAGGCTGATAAGTAGAGTGCTGGGCCTGGATGGGAGTGTCAAATCGGAGGAATTTTATCATATAGGATTTTTTTTTTTGGTTGGGGGCCAGGTCAACCACAGCAATGACTTATAAAATATTTAACCTAATCTCTACTAAGTAGTTGTAAAAAGGCTTCTTAGGGTACTGAAGGAACTAAAAAATGAAATTTATCTATTAGTTAAAATTTGTAACCTATCAGTAAAATCATCCATTGTACCTGAAGACTGGAGGGTGGCCTATGTAATCCCAATATTTTAAAAAGGCTCCAGGGGCGATCCGGGTAACGATAGACCAGTGAGCCTGACTTCAGTGCCGGGAAAAATAGTGGAAATTATTCTTAAGATCTAAATCGTAGAGCATATAGAAAGACATGGTTTAATGGAACACGGTCAATATGGATTTACCCAAGGGAAGTCTTGCCTAACAAATATGCTTCATTTTTTTGAAGGGGTTAAACACATGTGGATAAAGGTGAACCGGTAGATGTAGTATATTTGGATTTTCAGAAGGCGTTTGACAAAGTCCCTCATGAGAGGCTTCTAAGAAAACTAAAAAGTCATGGGATAGGAGGCGATGTCCTTTCGTGGATTACAAACTGGTTAAAAGACAGGAAAGAGTAGGATTAAATGGTCAATTTTCTCAGTGGAAAAGGGTAAACAGTGGAGTGCCTCAGGGATGTGTACTTGGACTGTTGCATATATATATATATGATCTGGAAAGGAATACGATGAGTGAGGTTATCAAATTTGCAGATACAAAATTATTCAAAGTAGTTAAATCACAAGTGAATTGTAATACATTACAGGACCTTGCAAGACTGGAAGATTGGGCATCCACATGGCAGATGAAATTTAATGTGGACAAGTGCAAGGTGTTGCATATAGGGAAAAATAACTCTTGCTGTAGTTACACAAAGTTAGGTTCCATATTAGGAGTTACCACCCAGGAAAAAGATCTAGGCATCATAGTGGATAATACTTTAAAATAGTCAGCTCAGTGTGCTGCAGCAGTCAAAAAAGCAAACAGGAATTATTAGGAAGGGAATGGTTAATAAAACGGAAAATGTCATAATGCCTCTATAATCGCTCTATGGTGAGACTGCATCTGGAATACTGTATACAATTCTGGTCATCGCATCTCAGAAAAGATATAGTTGCGATGGAGAAGGTACAGAGAAGGGCAACCAAAATTATAAAGGGGATGGAACAGCTCCCCTATGAGGAAAGGCTGAAGAGGTTAGGGCTGTTCAGCTTGGAGAAGAGCTGGTTGAGGGGCGATATGATAGAGGTCTTTAAGATCATGAGAGGTCTTGAATGAGTAGATGTGAATCTTATTTACACTTTCAAATAATAGAAGGACTAAGGGGCATTCCATGAAGTTAGCAAGTAGCACATTTAAGACTAATCGGAGAAAATTCTTTTTCACTCGACGCACAATAAAGCTCTGGAATTTGTTGCCAGATTAGGGAATAGCCACTGCTATTAATTGCATCAGTAGCATGGGATCTTCTTGGTGTTTAGGTAATTGCCAGGTTCTTGTGGCCTGGTTTGGCCTCTGTTGGAAACAGGATGCCGGGCTTGATGGACCCTTGGTCTGACCCAGCATGGCAATTTCTTATGTTCTTATGTTTAGTATTTTTGTACACATTCTATGAACCGTAAAGGGAGGTACTTTTAGTACTTGGAGTTTGATGCAAACTTAGAAATGCTGATAGCCAGATCCTCCTATATTCTGCATCAGCTCAATGGTTCTTTACCTGGTTCTCAGGGAACAGCCAGCCAGTCTGGTTTTCAGGCTACCCTAGTGAATATGCATGAGAAAGCAACAAGTACTGCTTCATTTGTATGAAATGTATTCTATGTATATTTATTGGGGGGTAGCCTCACAACCACAGGTTCTCAGTTTGGTCTCTGCAGACCAAACTGAGAACCATTAGCTTGCACTCCTTGGAAAGACTAACATTTTGATTCCAACACCATTCATCATGGCAATATCAGATTTATTTTTTTTTAAGTTTCTCTTAATATCCACCGCTGTCCACTTTTCCTTTAAATGTATTACATCCTTACCTGTATGTTGGCAGCAGCCAGAATCTTGAATCTCTCTCTGACCAGACTATCTACAGATACTGCACCAGCTTAAGGCTGGCCTAAGCTGTTGCATTTCTAGATGGAAACTACATATCCACAAAGTCTGAGTCTGGATCTTGAAGTAAACAATTTAAGAAACCAAAACCACTCACTCAAGATTTTATTTACATTTCACATTTAAACAATTTCAGTACAAATCATGACATTTACATTATTCATCAAATATTCCTCCCTCCAAATATTCCAATAAGAAAATGCAAGATTAGCATCTCCTCATGAGGTTACTCAACACTAGAGTGAAATACATTATTGCTGTTTTGCTGCTGACTAGGAATTGCAAAAGGAGTCCATTTGTCATCAGAAACATAGCAGAAAAAAGGTAGAGAGAAAAATAAAGTGCATGTTTAAAATTTTAGTTTAACAGTTATGAATGAGGTCATCAGCTTTTCATTAAGGCTGTGTGTTTTTTTTGTTCCATGTAAAGAAAGGTTAAGAAAAATCTTATTAAGGCTTTGGGTGAACCACTGAATTGTAATTAACATGTATCCAATGATTTAAATGTTTCTCTTATTTGAACTTACATTTTCTCATTCTGATTAGAGCTGTTGAATAACTGAGGTCAGCAATATTTATTTAAATTCTCTAAGTCAAAGCACTATGGGTAGCAGGTTCCAAGTTCAGTTTGTGATGTGACAGATGAACAGTATATTTGTGGTGTTAAGTCACATAGATGCTATAGTGTCCAATACTTTTAGTTCATTACGGAAGAAAGATTTTCTTTCACCTTACTTTTAGGTGGTATGTTGCTGTATGCTGTCAATTAACACAAGCCACTACTGTGTGTTCTCTGAAGCGAATGCTTAAATTCACATTTATACTGCATATTAAGAGGAAAAACCTGGGTACCAGTTCTTTCTAAAACAGTAGAAAAAAAGCTTTATGCAAGTTTTGTTTTTTTTTTTAAACTATGAGATGATAAACATTTGTTAAAGTCAAGGTTGGTCTTAATATTTTCCTAAAACATCAACTCATATGTAGGGCCCCACCTGATCAAATAGTTGTGGCTAAGTAGCTAACAAGACAAACAAAACTGCAGAAAACCCAGATTGCTAAGGCCCTATTTAAATTGTAATTTTGTATAGAACTTGCATATCCTGCCATATTAGGCCTCTACTGCAATTTAAGTAGGGTCTTCCTCACACACGGTTTGAAAACCAAACACTGCACTACTGTTTCCATTTTATTGCAGCCTTTGTGCAGTGCCATAACAAGCCAACACAAACATTATAAAAATATAGGACAATCTGAAGGGCTAAACCTGTGCATGAAGAGATTTTCACTATTCAAGTATAGGATAAAATTAAAAGATGTGGTCTCAAAAATTTAAAATATTCTAAAAACCTTTCAATCATGCTGCTTAACCAATGTGGGAGCCTACCTTAAAAAGAAAAAAAAAAATAAAAGGCTTGGCATCTATCAAAAATTCATTTCAAAGTTAGCAATATAAATGATTTTGAAGTTGCTGTGTGTATATGCAGATCTATCTTAAGGATTATTTTTAATTAAGTTGGATGATATTATTCATATAACCCTATTTTGCTGTCCAGCATATAAAAAAAGTTATTCTAAAAGAAGCTTCTGTAACCTGAGAAGTCTCATATAAAACTAGATCTGGAATTAAAAATTTTTTTTTTATAAAGTTCAACATTTCAAACCATTTGGGTGTTATCTATTAAATGAAATTGCATTTTCTCTGTGCAACATCTATGATGGTTCTCCAGCTCAATGATGTACATGTCTATCATTGTTCAACACAAGCCTGAAGCAAAAAAACAGATACATGCAAAGTTCAACCAGGACTTCTAGTTCTCATAAGGCAAGGTGCAAAACATGGGACAGCTTTCTGGAACTTAAGACTTTATTTCATGATCATGGGTTTCCTGCTCTGCTTCAAAGCCTGGGTTCTCGAAATGGGGAACAATCTCTACTGCCACAGAACTGGATTCATTGTTTACGAGCTGAAGATTATCACCTGTTAGACAAGATAAAAAACAGAGAAGACCACATTCATTGCAACAATTAAAATCATGTTCATAATTCATAGAGCTGTTTTTGATGGGCTTAGAGCAGTGGTTCCCAATCCAATCCTGGGGACAAAGTGTCAGAATATCCACAAAACATGCCAGAGAGATTTGCATGTACTGCCTCCACTATAGGCAAATCTATCTCATGATTATGCATAGCAGATATCCTGAAAATCTTAACTGGTTAGGGTCTCTCAAGGACTAGGTTGAGAACCCCTGTCAGAGAATCAAAACCACATGTCTCCTACGCTTTCAACATTCTCAATTGACCCCATTCAAAAAAGAAAAGAAAAAAAAAGTAAATATTTAAATAAAATACTTTTTTTTTGGAAGGAGGGATGCGGTTCATCATGAGCTCACACATACCTGAAGAAAACCATGCCACTTATCTAGGCTTCACATCAATATCCTTGCAAAATTATGCAATCTAAGAGATTACTCTCTTAAATCATATAAATTACATTTTTAACACATCATGGCTCGAAAGAGCAGGTGTTTATATAAGCGTTCATAACTAACCTAGTGCAGATAGTTTTACTTGCCACCCAAAACCAGGCACTAGAACAAAGTCACAGCAGCTACTGTACAAAAAAAAAAAAGAAAGGCAAGCTGGCATCTCCCGAGCAAAGCACAAACGAATTTGCAGAAATGGATTTTGACATTACCGTGTCTCTCAGACTGCAGGAACACGCCCAGGCAAAGTATCTGTAAAAAGTGGACATTGTAGAATATTCCCTTCAGCTTTTCTAACCAAGTCAAGGGCACGGCTTTGGTTTGCATTACTAAAGAAAATGCTGCTCAGTCGTTTCAGATCCACAAATGAGGTTTTAAGTAAATCAGATACTCTCCACGTCAAATGGAATTTTAAAAAGATGATATAATTATGAATGTCTATGAAAAGAAGTGCAAATGGACAGCTGAAGTCTATGACTGGCACTACTCCTTACAAGTTTCACACTTGTGCTAATTCAATGCCTTTTTGTGTCTGTTGTGTGTCTAGTGTATGCAGAAAAACAAATGCCAAGCAGAGATGCTGTCCACCTATAGAAGGGTAGAACTGTCCCCACAACAGGCTGGCAAATATACTAAGGAGGGCTTTAAACCAGGATTGCTGGGGGATGGGCGGCCACCATCTTAAAAAATGGCACGGGCCATCCATTGCTCCTACCATGTGACAGGGGCCGACCAATAGCACCGATAGCCCCTGTCACACGGTGAGGGCAAAGGGCTATCGGCGCCATTTTGATTACTGGCAGCAGACAGCCCGAGAGGGGGAGATTGCTCCCGGGACCCCCACTGGACCACCAGGGACTTTTGGTAAGTCTAGGGGGGGGGGGGGGGGTCGGGCAAGTCTTGGGGTGCAACCACGCGTCCACTTGTGTCAGAGCTTGTCATGCACAGCGGCGCGGTGCTCTAGTCAGCGCACTTGCTGTGCATGACAGGGGAGCAAGCAGGCCTGCCGGCCAGTAGCACAGACACAGCCTCGTTGAAATTATAAATAGGGATTATATTTCAAGCCCACTCCAAAAATCCTGAAAATCAAGCTAGGGCTTATTTTCAGGGTATGGCTTATTTTCAGGGAAACACAGTACCAGGCTACACTATTCAGGAAGGATGAGTTAGGAAGAAAGGGAGGCAAAATAAGGATGAAAGAAACAGAACTTTAGGGTTTATAAGGCAAGGAGGCAGCAGTGATGGGTTAATCTGGAAAGAGAGAATGCAACACCTGTTTATGTTGGTGTAATATACAGACCTCCATCACAGGCAGAAGAAAATGGATAGAGATTCAATGGGGGATATTCACAAAATTGCTATGAAAGATGAGATGCTATTGCTGGGCGATTTCAATCTGCTGAATGTTTATTGGGACATCCTGGCCTCAGAATCTTCTAGGAGGAGGAGGGAGGTCCCCCCACACAGGAGGTGGCGATACTGGACCTGCTGCTTACCAGCGGGGACAGTGTTTCTGAGGTCACAGTGGATGACCTGCATGGTTTGGCTCTAGACTTCCAGAAAACAAAAAATGGGGCACATACAGAGTCAGAAGGATGGGGAGAAATAGGGAAGAAGAGGAGCAGCAGGCAAGACTAATATATATTGCAAGGGCAACTAATCTGTTGGTAAGATAAACAAGGGGGAGGGGGTGAGCGCACTTTTTTTTTAAGAAGCTGAAGAGGTAAGAAAATATTAGTATTCATAAACTACAAGATATTGCAGAAAGAAGACAGGCAGCAAAATCTGAACAAGCTAAGAGAAACTGGGAAAATAGGAACACGAAGATGCAAATGGAAGGAAAAATAGCTAATATGGTAAAAACTGGGGAGTGGGGAGACTATAAACTTTTTTTTAGACGTTCGTGATAGGAAGAAGCACAAAAGTGGCATTCTGAGACTCGGAGGTGAAGGGGAGGAATATTTAGAGGCTGATGAGGGAAACATGGAATTGCTTAAATTTGTTTGGTGTTCACAGAGGAAAGGCCAGAAAAAGGAAACTAATAGCACTGGAAGGTAAACCTCAAACAATTTTCAGAAAACTGCATTTGTGAGGATTTAGCTACATGAAAAGTAGATTGAGCGATAGGGCTGGACACGTCCAAGGGTATTAAGGTAACTTTGAGAAGTTCTGACCACTCACTAGATGATCTTTTCAATGCTTCTTTAGAGTTGGGAGTAGTTCTGGAGGACTGGAGACAGGCAGATGTGGCTCCTCTTCAGAAAAGTAGTGAGGAGATAAAACTACGGACTGGTTAGTCTGACGTCTGCCAAGCAAATTAAGGGAATTGCTACTAAAAATAACCCCCCAAAAAACAAAGGACAGTGCACTTTCTAGAATCCAACCGACTACAAGATCTGAGGCAGTATGGTTTTACACCAGAGGTAGATCTTGTCAGATGAATCTGATCAATTTCTTTGACTGGGTGACCAGTGTTGGAAAGGGGAGAGCATGAGATAGAGTACTTGGATTTCAGTAAGATCTTTGACATGGTTCCACATAGGCCATCTATAAACTGAGTGCCCTTGGTATGGGCCCGAAAGTGACTGACTAGATTAGAAACTGGTTGAGTGGGAAGCAAAATAGTAAATGAGTTCATTCCAAGGAGAATGGTGTCACTAGTGATGTGCCAAAGGGATCCGTCCTTTTTAACATTTTCATAAGCAATACTGTGGAACTATTGGGAAAGGCTTCTTTTTTTGCGGATGATACTGAAATCTACAACAGAGTAGACATTACGGAAGGGGTGGAAAACAATGGATCTAGCGAAGCTTGAGGAACATCTATCTGGTGGCTAAGATTTAATGCTTAAAATAAAAAAAAGGCAGAGTAATGTATTTCAGCTGCAAAAACTGAAAGTGGTGAAATTCCTCTAAGCATTAAAACTGCAGGATCTGGTTGTGATTGTATCCAATGACCTTAAGGTGGCTAAACAGGTGGATAAGGCGACTGCAAAATCCAGAAAGATGCTTGGGTGTACAGGAAGAGGAATGGTCGGCAGATAAATGGAGGTGATGGTGCCATTGTATAAGAGTCTCTGGTGAGACCTCATTCGGAATAATGTGACAATTCTGGAGGCCAAACAGATAAACTAGATGGAATCAATTCAGAGAATGCTACTAAAACGGTCAACGGTCTTTGTTAAGGATATGGGGGTCAGACTAGAGATACCCTAGGAGGAAAGGCAAGATAGGGGAGAAATGTCAGACAAATACCTCCAAGGTATCAATGCACAGGAGGTAGGCCTCTGTCAACAGAAAGGAGGCTTTAGAATGTGAGGCTCATGGGATGAGGATGGAAGTGGTAAACACCGGATTAATATAAGGAAATATTTCTTTAGATAAAGGGTAGTGGATGCAATAACATTTTCCCAGTGGCGATGAGGACAGTATCTGAGTTTAAGAAAGCATGGGGACAAGCACAAGGGATCTCTGAGGCAGGGATTGAAGAACTAAGCAATTGGTGTGGATGGGAAGACTAGATAGGCCATATGGTCTTTCTGCCTTCATGTTTCAATTTGCTTTGTATCTATATGTGCACACATTTTTGTGTGTAATTAGTTTGACAGAATTTGCCTATGTAACAAGGATACTCTTTACAGACCCAAGGATCCCTTGTGTGGCTGATATCACTTGGCTGTGAGTGTACCATGAGTACAATTTATATAGTAAGAGGAATAGGATTGTGGTAATGTGCAATTCTCACTATACTTTTGTAGATTTTTAGATCCAGGATTACATCCCAGCAGCTAAAAAAAAACAACCCAACTTCTTTCCAGGATCTTTTCCCTCCCCCTCCCCTCTGTGGACAATCATATCCACCCATAAAATGTTCCCCTATTGATATTTAAACTTCCCAAGGCAGCTTTTTAAGGGTTGCATCCTAAATGATGTTCGGCCATTTCATATCTAAACAGGAGGTAAGTAAATGCGAGTTGCAAACACACACTACAACTTAACTAAATATTTTTTATGACTGCATATAAAAGATGTGCAAATGAATGGTAGCCAGGGTAAGTGCACCAGTTTCAAACTTGTGCTGACTCAAAACCTGTGTCCCCATATATTTGAGGAAATAGGAACTTCGGAAGCCTGAAGTTCCAATAGGTGGCAGCAAATGCCTTTTCCCCCACCATCTTAAAATGTTATCAGGAACATTTTCAACCACACCTATGTCAAGCAACAACTGTAAGAGTTGTACATGCCTGGATAAACTAAGACAGGGAGTGACCATTCAGGTTCTTGAACTAGAGACATTTGACAGCAGAATAAAATACTAACAAGCACTATTAGTATATACAGAGCCATTGCTATGCTACATGGCACCAGAAAACCCAATTATTAGGGTAAAAGGTTTAGCATGGACAGGATTAATCAGTCATGGGTTTAAAAACAAAATTTGCCACCAGGCAAAAAATTAAACTACAGATGCTCAGTATTGTATTTATTAATATCTAATCTGGATTACATCTGTTGAAGATTAAATAAATCTCAGAGAAGGTGCTTTATCCAAGAAGTGTTTGGGGTCTGGGGGGAGGCATATTTCCATAGTATTATGATCTTACAAGTGAATCATGCAGAAATTTGATTGCTGTCATGGACAGGGTGAATACTAAATGCATCAGGTCTAATCCAAACCTTGGGATCTGGGGTGAATGTCCCACATGGAGGGCATTTATGGTCAGATAAAACTAATCTATGGAAAAATGGAGAAATTACTTACCTGATAATTTCGTTTTCCTTAGTGTAGTCAGATGAACTCAGGACCAGTGGGTATTGTGCTCTTCTGCTAGCAGATGGGAGACAGTCAGATTTCAAAGCTGACAGTCACTCTAGATATACCCCTGCAGTAAGCTTAGCTCTTCAGTATTCTCTTCGAAAAGCCATTGTTGATATATCTTTGCTAAATAACTTGATTAAACGAGTAAAACATGAACTGGTTCAACTAATTTCCAAACTGGAGACCGCCAGTGCACTCAACCCATTAATGCCGACACCAGACAAACTGTGGGTGTCTTGAACTAGTGGTAGGCCGTGGCTTACCCGTATTTGCTTAGTCTCGAGATTTGCTATCGGGTTCTCCTTTCTCTGGGCAGCCGTAGGCGGGATGCTGAGTCCATCTATCTACACTAAGGAAAACGAAATTATCAGGTAAGTAATTTCTCCATTTCCTAGCATGTAGTCAGATGGATTCAGGACCAATGGGATGTGCACCCGGACAGGGTGGGAGGCTGCCCGTGGCCCACTTAGTACTGCCCTTGCGAAGGCTGTGTCCTCCCGGGCCTGAACATCCAGGTGGTAGAACCTGGAAAAGGTGTGTATGGAGGACCACGTCGCCGCCAGTCAGATCTCGGCTGGCGACAGCAGCTTGGTTTACGCCCAGGAGACTGCCTGGGCCTTTGTGGAATGAGCCTTAACCTGTAGAGGTAAGGGCTTTTCTGCCTCTATGTAGGCTGCCTTGATTACTTCTTTGATCCAGTGGGCTATGGTCGCCTGGGAGGCTGCTTCCCCTGGTTTCTTCCCGCTGTGAGGAACAAATAGGTGGTCTGTTTTGTACACAGGTTCCGGTCTCTCCAGGTATCGGACTAGGAGTCTGCAGACGTTTAGATGGCGAAGAAGGCACTAGTCTTAAGAGTCCTTATGTTCATCTGGGGATGGTAGCAAGATGGTTTGGTTCACGTGAAACCACTTTCGGTAAGAAGGAGGGGACGGTGCACAGTTGTATGGTTCCAGGCGTGAACCTAAGGAACAGTTCCAGACAGGATAGTGCCTGTAGTTCGGAGATGTGACGAACTGAACATATTGCATCAAGAATGCCGTCTACAATGTTAAGAAGCGTAGTGACAGACCGCGTATTGGTCTGAAGGAAGCTCCAGCTACGAAGTCTAATACTAGATTGAGATTCCATAGAGGCACCGGCCACTTTAGGGGTGGTCGGAGTTGTTTTAACCCCTTTCAGAAAGCGGGGCACATCTAGATGGGTTGATAATCTGATGCCATCCACATCGGCTTTGAAGCAGGCCAGCGCGGCAACTTGGACCTTGAGGGAGTTGAGTGACAACCCCTTCTTCATACAGTCCTGTAGGAACTCTTGAATCATAGAAATTTTGGCTGTCTGCGGGAGAATCCCACGGTCCTCGCACCAGGCTTCAAATATTTTCCAGATCCGTATATAAGACAGAGATGTAGAGAACTTGCATGCTCGGAGCAGGGTGTCAATCACGGCCTTTGAGTAACTGCGTTTCTTCAGGTGAGAGTCTTCTCAAGGACCAGACCATAAGAGAATCGAGATGGATCTTCGTGGAGGATCGGGCATTGCCGGAGAAGATCCCTGTGTGGAGGTAGGCATGGAGAAGATCCCTTCGTGGAGGATCGGGCACTGCCGGAGAAGATCCCTGTGTGGAGGTAGGCGCACCATGGTCATCTTGGTCAGTCCGGGGCCACTAGTAGAACTAGTTCCCTGTGATGCTCGATCTTGCGGATGACCCTACCTAGTAGTGGCCATGGGGGGGGGGGGGGGGGGGGGGGGGGGGGAAGGTGTACAGTAGGTCTTCCTCTGGCCAAGTCTGGATGAGAGCATCGATTCCCTGGGATTGTGGTTCTCGTCTGCGGCTGAAGAACCTAGGTACTTGGGCACTGAGACAGGTGGCTAGTAGATCCATGGCTGGGAGGCCCCAGCGATTTACTATCAGTTGGAAGGCTGTGGTCGACAGCGTCCATTCCCCTGGGTCTAGGCTCTCTGCTGAGGTAGTCTGCTGAGACGACGTCTTTTCCCGCGATGTGGGAGGCCGAGATCCCTTGTAGGTTTATCTCCACCCATGCCATGAGGGGGTCTATCTCAAGAGACACCTGCTGGCTCTTGGTTCCTCCCTGGTGGTTGATGTAAGCAACTGTTGTCATGTTGTCCGACATTACCCTGATTGACTCGCCACGGAGACTGTGGCTGAATCGCAGGCATGCTAGTCTGACTGCTTGAGCCTCCAGGCAGTTTGTGTTTCACTTATTTATTTTATTTGTTGAGTTTTATATACCGTCATTCGGTAGAGCCATCATAACGGTTTACAAAAATATACATTTTTCTTAGAGCATTATGCCTCTTCCTTGTTCCAATGTCCCTGGGCCATCAGATCCTGAAAGTGGGCTCTCCACCCTCGCATCTGTGGTGAGCAAGATCCAGTTCGGTGGGGATAGGCTTACTCCTCTGCTTAGGTGGTCTTCCTATAGCCACCACTGGAGCTGAACCCGAACCTCTGCTGGTAGTTGGAGGTGAATTGAGTAGTCCTGGGACAGTGGGTTCCATCGTGACAGTAGGGAGCGCTTGCATATGGGCCCTTGCCCACGGAAAGACCTCCAGGGTTGATGCCATGAGGCAGAGGATTTGAAGGTAGTCCCATAACTTGGGGTGTGCATTGGTCATCAATAGTCACAATTGTTCCATCAGTTTCCTTCTCCTCGGAGGGGGGAGGAATACTTTGTTCTGTTTGGTGTCCAACCGGGCCCCCGGGTACTCTAGGGACTGAGAGGGTTGTAGACTGCTCTTGCCCGTGTTCACGACCCAACCGAGCTCCTGCAGCAGGCTCTTGACTCTGCTGGTCACCTGTCGTCTCTCCTCCGAAGACTTTGCCCAGATCAGCCAATCGACCAGGTAAGGATGTAACAGGATTCCTTCCTTCCTCAGTGTTGCAGCCACGACCACCATAATTTTGGTGAAGGTCCTGGGGGCGGTTGCTAGACCAAAGGGCAGAACTTGGAACTGGTAATGGTGACCTAGTATCACAAAGCGCAGGAAGCGCTGGTGATCCTGATGGACTGGGATGTGAAGATAGGCTTTGGAAAGGTCCAGGGAGGTTAGGAACTCTCCTGGTTGTACTGCCATTATAACAGAGTGCAGGGTATCCATGCGGAAGTGTGGCACCTGAAAATGACTGTTGACGTTCTTTAGATCCAAGATGGGCCGGAATGATCCTTCCTTCTTGGGAATGATAAAATAGATGGAATAGCGCCCTGTATTTTGCTGGGGCGTGGGCACCGGAGTTATTGCCTTCAGACTGAGTAGTCTTGTTAGTGTGGTTTCCACTGCCAGTCTCTTGGAGTGGGAGTGGCAGGGTGATCTCAAATTAATCTTGAGGGATGCTGCGGAATTCCAGAGAGTACCCTTCTCGAATGATGTTTAGGACCCATTTGTCAGACATTATCTCGACCCATCTTTGGTAGAAGAGGGCAAGTTGACCCAATATATCTTCTTCCTGTGAATGGGTTGGCCTCTTCTCATTGTGGGGCATGGCTGGAGCCTGCCCCTGGTCCTGCTCCCCTCTCTTGGTCTGTCTGCTCCGAAAGGACTAGGACCTTCCGGAGGGGAGAGGTGACTGGAGCTGTGCGTTCCTGTAGGGTCTAAAGCACTGCGATCCTCTGCCCTTGGTTCTTCTGGGGGAGGGATGCTGAGATCTTTTACTCCTATCTTCCGGTAGTCTAGGCACTGGAGATTCACCCCATTTGTTGGTTAACTTCTCCAATTCACTTCTGAACAAGAGAAATCCTTTAAAAGGCATTCTCATGAGATTTGCTTTAGGTGTCGCGTCCGCAGACCAATTCCGTAGCAATAGTTGTCTTCTGGCTGCCACTACCGAGGCAATGCCCCTGGCTGAAGTGCGCACTAGATCTGAGCTTGTGTCAGTGAGGAAGGATGCTACAGGTTCCCATCGTTTCCCTGGTATGAGATCTGGAGATATTTGCATCTCTCGAGAGGAGCAAACAGGAACGTGCCACCAGTGTGCAGCAGGACGCAATCTGCAGTGTCATTGCTGTTACGTTAAACGCCTGCTTAAGGATGGATTCCAATAGTCTGTCCTGCGTGTCCCTTCAGTACCGCTTCTCCCTCAACGGGAATCTTTATTTGCTTTGAGACGGCACAGGCCATAGCGTCCACTTTCGGGAAACACAGATGTTCCTTGGCCGCAGGTTCCTGAGGGTATAGGGCTTCCAAGGCCCGACCCCCTTTGCAGCTGGCCTCCGGGGCATTCCATTCCAGGTCAATCAGTTCCTGAATGGCTTCCATCATTGGAAAGTAGCATGAGGCCTTACGAAGGGACACTAAAATGGGGTTCTTCTTTAGTTCCGCCATAGGGTCAGTGCCCAGAATACCCAGCGTCTGGGAAACAGGCCTGGTAAGTCATCCTTGTGGAAGAAGCGAAGCATGGTTCGATATGGTTCCATCCCTGGAGAGATTTCTCCTTCTTACAGGGAGTCACTTATCTGAGGTGTCTGGATCCCTGTTCTTGGTTAGGTGAGGCATGTCTCGAGGCATCCGAACCAGGCCGGGAGGATCTAGTGCTTTTGGTAGGGGTTGAGCCTGGTGCGCAGCAGGGCCTGGTTGCGCCTGAATGAAGGTTTGCAACCCTTTAAAAAATTCCACCCAGGAGAAGGTCCCTGGGTCCTTAGGTTTCACCACAGGAGAGCGGGGCTCGATCTTCTTAAAGGTAAATTTTATTTCTTCTTTGTTCTAATTGTTAACACTATTCTAGTGTGTGGGATAGTGTCCACATCTGCTGGGAGATGGAGAGATACTGAAGAGCTAAGCTTACTGCAGGGCTATATCTAGAGTGATGTCAGCTTTGAAATCTGACTAAGTCTCCCATCTGCTAGCAGAGCACAATACCCATTGGTCCTGAGACCATCTGCTACACACTAGGGAAAAAAAAAATCACCCCCTAGTGCATTAGACTTAGTTCTGGCCGGCACACTAACTGCCACCACTGACAAGTTGTGTAAAAAAAAAAAAAAAGTCACTGAACAAACAGATGGTATCCATGCTAGGGTATTAGACAAGTGTAACAAAAAGCTTATTTTTTCCCTGCAAGAACTTCCAAATGTTCCACAGCCCTCACCCAGGCTTTTTCTTGTAAAGTCAGAGTGGGAGCCTACTGTGAGGAAAGATATTCTTAATGCGATTTTCTCTAGCACCACAGCCAAGAATCTCCAGTTTTAGTCACTGAAGTTTCCTTTATAATTCTTGGGACACGTTATTCACCTGGTTGCTAGGTGTTGGTCTGCTTACTCACCAGCTGCAGAAGCTTGCTCCTCTTCCACTATGGGCTCCTCTGCTTCTCGAATTGAAGCATATCCAGATGATGGAGCCTCGCTGTGGCTATCTTCCTCTGTGTACTGAGGAGCACCGGCTGACACAGCGGACACGGATGCTTGTAGTGAGTTAGGCCCATCTTCTACATCCACCTTTTCACAATGGCAAAAAAAAAAAAAAAAAAGGGATGTGTGAAAATCTGCAGTCTCTAATTATTGGAGCAAGGGCACCACCATACACTATCACCTACACTGGAATTTGATGAGCTCGTTTCTGCTCAGTACAATGTTGGCAGTCACATGGATCGAGCTGGCATTAACTTAGTTACTGTAACATCTTGGCTGAAGACATGCATTGCCATGATGCAACATAAAAACAGTTTGCACACAAGTGCTTTTTTTTCTTTTTTTTAAACTATACATTTTTTTTTCAAGTATACAAGAAAAAAATACAAGAAAAGTTTGGTTAAAAAGAAATAAGCTATATAAGAAAAAATATACCATAGCACAATCAAGGGTCCATAACTGGACAGATACTACCTATTGGCAAACAATCATATTTTAATTTACCTGAGATACTCCAAAACAAGAATTCTAATTAATATCAGGTTTTCCCTAAACTCTTTTCAAGAAATCTTTTTAACTGATCAAAAAATGTATTCCCTTGATACACATTTGCATGGAGTTTTTAGAAAAAAAGGATGCCCCTAGTTTCCAGTACTTGGGGATTTAATTGCAAAAAGGATTTTCACTGCATCTATTTTAGAAAGATCAGGAAAAACATTTACCTAATCTCCCAAAAAAGAAAAATCTATTTCTGAAAAATAGTTTTAGTACTAAATCTATGCATTTCTAGAGCAAAGGAAACTATCACATTTTCTCTAGCAACTCTATTCACAAGAGTTTTCTAGCAAAGCAGAAACATCTAAGCTAACAGAGGGAGCCAATAAATCGATATCTTGATCACAAGATTCTGAGAGGAAATATAATATGCTTATAAATAGCAGGCATATTTTGGGGCCGAATCTTTACATTTTCATTGAAATATTTTAACCATTTCATAAGGTGAGAGGATATCACATTGGAGAAATTAACAAAAACCAAAGTTTTATCTCAAGGAATTTTCAAGCATTTCTATTCTTAACCCCAACATCAGCAATAGAAAAAAGAATTATCCCCCACATCTAGTCCCACTACAGCATCTTTCACAAGCAAAGGTCCTGCAGCTGTTCCTTTTATTATTTCTGGAGCAGATGAATACTCTTCAAAATAGTCAAATCATATCTAAAAGGCTGTAAAGGAAAGATTCCGGTTTTCTGGGCTCAAAACACAAACACTGCTCAGAAATGACTCAGACGACCCCAAAACTGGAGTCTCTCCAAGAGCCAACCCATGTGGTTGGTTCATATAGATCTAAAAGCCCAAGAATCCAAGGGACTCACACTGGAGACAGTGGCCCCCTACAGAAGATAATTTCTCCCTTCCACTTCTTGCCCATATTCCAACCAAGGAGGAAGAGAATTCAAGGCCTGCTGAGCTCCCCAAGGGGCTCACAAACGGGGGCATATGTGCCTCTTTGGCTTGCACCCTCGGCTGCAAGCCGTAGACCAGAGGTCTTATGGCACTGGTCATGCTGACATTCACCATGCGCCCAAACGGTCTCTCTTGGGGGTGTAGCAGTTCCTTCCTGCAGAGTCTCTAGGTGTATGTGCTTGGTTATAACTTGAGTACCAGTTTGGGTCTGCTTTGCTTTTTGGCACTGTATGAAAAGTATTAAACAGGTGAGAGGTGGCAAGCATTTTTTTGGGATGTGTGTTCAGTGCATCAGCAAGACTCCAGTGTGCTCACATTGTCTGTATACCAGTTTGAAAGTCACCTAGAACTATGATAAAGTGATTTTAAAAAAAAAATTCTGTTTTTTCCTGGCAAGGAGATGTAACAAAATTCTGTAGATCACGTTTTAGATGCTGCAGGGCCTGGGATTTTCCCACTATTCTAACCAGGCAGGGGTCAGCAGCATCAAGGACTGCTAGACTGCACAGATTTGATCAAATATGGTTAAGTAGTCATCCTACTTATTTTGGGCTGGTTAGGGCAGAGCTGCTTTAAGATCATTCATAAAGTGAAAGAAAAGGGAGAGACTGAACAGAATCAATCCTCTAAAAATGCCCCCCCTTGCAACAACTGTTCCTGCTACAGATATTTAAAGCACTTCACAGACAAACGCACTGACAAAGAGCCTGTGAGAAGTGTATTTATCTTAGAAAAGGGGGTTAGGTTTTAAAAGCTGCCTCAAAAAGGTGAGTTTTTAGACTGGACTTGAATATAGTCAGAGGGAGCATGAGACATCAAATCAGAAGGAAATTTCTCTTTGGAATAGTCTAGCAGCCAGGGCATATCGAGAAAAATGTTTCCTCCCTCCCCCCCTTCCCGTGGACTCCTGAGTCATTAAATCATGGGGTCAATTCCTTACGTTAAATGTTACCTTCATCTACAAAGGAGCATTAAATATGACATTCACCTGCAGCTTAGCATTTCCAGTGCAGCTGGATTTTGTACTAGTCCCTTTTTTAAAACTCCTCAAAAAAAAACCAAACCCCAAAAACAAACAAACAGTCTTCAGCTTACAACTGAAAAAGCTTCGTTCAGATAGAATTACCACTGTTAGTTAATGCCCGCTCTGGCTTAGTTGACAGACAGGGCATTAACAGCACACCACCACACAATCCATTCATTGTAGTTTACCCTTTTAAATTTCCAGTGGAAGAAATTTAAAAATTAAAAGTTAACCTCAAAGGCCTGATTCATTAAGGCCCATTCTGCGCCTGTCTACATCAGAGCTTTCCAAACTGTGTGTCGCCTGCAGTGGTGAAGGTGTGTCACGCCAACGTAGCACATTAAAGCGGTCGGTACCTCGGAAGCCCCTCCCCTCCAGCGTCACGCGCATGTGATGGCAACTCAGACGCGAACGTAGCATGCAGTGTTGCCAACCTCGCTTATTTCCCCGCGAGTTTGGGCTTTTTTTTCCTAGCGATTCGCCTTTTTTTTTTTCAGTTTGTGGGTTGCTTATTATTGGGCGATTTTTGCTGTCAATCATAGGGGGGTTTTTTTGGGCTTGGTGGGTGGGACTTGAGCCCAGCTGTCCCTGTCATTGGCTGCTGCTGCCGATGAGGCCTGGGCACGAGGAGCACGTGGGCAAACAGGTACTGACTGCAAGCAACAGTATCTGGTTATCATGGAAGGTGTTATGCACCACGGCAGGAGTGAAGTACTTAACTGGCAACAATCAAAAAGAGCTACATGAGTGTGGGGGCCAGACATGTGCTGGAGGGGAGAGATGTGTGGGGGACAGACAATTTGTTTTATTATTGTTACTCAAATTATAACAATTTTGGAATATTATATATTTTTAATATAAAAGAAAGGTTTTCATGAGATAGGTTGTGTCGTGAAACGTTTTATGTATGTATATATTTCAGGAAACATACGTAAATTGTCGAAATACGTTTTGTTCGTTTAAGCTTTAACCTCTGCTTTGCTAGCAGACTGACTTACTGTGTCGTGAAATTATGTTTGTCTAAAAAGTGTGTCACCAACATGAAAAGTTTGGAAAGCTCTGGTCCAGATGTTCATTCCTGCAGCCTGCTAGCTCATGAAATGTTCTTGCTAGAAATACAGAACACCAAGATGTACCGGTAACTTACTTCAATTCCTAAAACTTTGAGGATGTCGCACTTGCACATGGGACACGTCCTGTGTTCCAGCAGCCAGGGGTCGATGCAGGTCTTGTGGAAAAAATGACTAAAGAATACAAAAACAAAAAATATATATCTTAGCATGTATTAAAGGGAAGAATAAGAAAATTGCTCCATTGCAGCTAAGATGTTTTCCAGAGGAGAGAGGGTAATTTCTTTTTTTAATTGCTAAATCAAAACTTCTATATGTTGTTTTCAGGTTCCTATGCCCTCAGAATATCAGACCATAGACATTAACAAAAACTTAAGGTCCATGTTCTTCAGGTCTCCAGATCTTGTCCCCCTACTTTCTATATCTTGCCTGAATTTTCAGCACCTTGTATGCTACCCCCCCCACCCATGTGCAAGCCTCCAGGAAAATAAGCCACCTCCATCAGTGGTTATTTACATGCAAGCTATCACAGTCTCTATGCAATATCTAATAGCCATTACAGCAAAACAGTAAAGTTCATATTCTGCTCGCCAGAGCTAGGGTGCTGCAGATGCAGTGTTCGGGGTGCACACACTGGATTCTGATCCCGGGCCAAGGATAGTTCATGTGATAGCTAGGTGATATGGGAGAGCGATTAAAAATTGAGGGAAACCCAGAGTAGTTGCAAATAAAGATGCATGAGACCGTAGCTCCAATAGATGCTGTTTTGAATGAGCTGGAAAACCAAATGAGGAAGGGAAATCAGATGGACAAAAATATACTATGAAATATACAACAAACAGAGAAATGGAAAGAGGTCCTAAAGAAAAGATTAAGATAAACCTTGTTTGTAACAAGTTCCTTGTCAGACTATAAACAAAACCAGTGCAAACAAATAGCAGGAGTTAAAACTCCAGATTCTTTGATCCATAAGAGTTTAGCCATTAGGTGACTAAATCTAAGCAGTGGGCAAACAGAACTCATTTAACATCATTTTATGATGCAATTCAACTGTTCATTTTCATTTCCTCATTCTACAAAGGAGGAAATATGTTTAGAGTTGCTGAAAATAAAATTAATCTTCTAGCTCAGAGAAGATCCTCCAGACTTTCTGGGGGACACAGGAGGGCCTTGAAAAAAATCATTTTGAGTCTTCTTAGTATAATTTATAAACATGCAAACCACAATGAAGATATAGAATACACAAATCAGAGCAGTGGCATGCAAATCTCTCATTACATATTGCTTTTCAAACATTAACAGCTTGACTGGGATTCTCACAGGAAGGGTGAACTGTACAGCACTACTAGACGTACACAGCACCGTAGAAATATATGAAACAGTCCCTGCTCTGTAGATCTTAATTTATTCAAGACACACCAACTGGTCAAACAAGAGAACTAGGCTGTTTCATATATTATGGAGCATGGATAAAAACAAGACAGATCAGGAGAACCAGAGAATAAGATTTAAAAGCTGCTTCTAAAAAGATGGTCAGCATAAGGAGCACAACAGCAGCTCAGGAAGCCTATTCTAGGCAAACAGCAGCAAGGTGGAAAGCATAGAGTCTGCAATACAGGAGAAGGGCATAGATAAGAGCGAGTAGCTCAATAAGCTCACAAGGAGGGGTGCAGGGAAAGAGGAGAGGAGAAAAAAGCTGCAGAATGAACACTTGTAGAGAGTAGGGGAGCCAATGAAATAACTTGAGAAGAGGGATTATATGGGTGTAGCCACAATTGTAGTAGAAATAAATTGTTCAGTGCGCGATTTGAGGACCAGGGTGCATAGAAGTTGATGAGTGTGTGGATAAAGGGCTTTAGTATAATATTAAGAAAGGAAGGGAGAGATTTTGGTTGTGTTATAAAGAAAACACATTATAACAGTATTTGATGTGTGTAGAGAAAGAATCCAAGATCACCCCAAGGGTGGCAACGAGTGAATTGGCAGGATGACAGTGTTATCCTCAGAAAGAGAAAGTGTGTGTGTGTGTGGGGGAGATGGGTTCTGTCTTGGCCATGTTGAGTTTAAGGTGCTGGTACCACATTCAGGCAGAAGTGTCAGACAAGCAGGCTGAGATCTGAGGCTGCATTCCTGGTGAAATACCTGGCATAGAGAGGTAGAGCTGGTAGTTACCAGCATAAAGATGATACTGAAAATCATGTGAGGAGATCAGAACAAGTAGAGAAAAGAAGAGGTCACGAGACTCAGCCCTGGGGCGCACCTGGGACCAGCAGTGGAAGAGGAGATGCAAGAACAAGAATGGGAGTCCTGAAATCCAAGCGAGGACGGAGTACCAAGAAAGAAGAGGTGCTCAACAGGTCAAAGATGAGGGCCAAGTCAAGGATTCGGCCCAGGCAGAGTTCAGAGACTTTATCGAAGGTTGTTTCTGTGGTGTGTAGAAGATAAAAAGCAGATTGGAGTGGATCAAAAATGGCTTAAGATGAAAAAGTAAAGACAGAAGAGGTGAACAACAAGTTTGAGAGTAGTTTGAATACAAAGTTGGAAGTCACCCATGCAAGAGAATTTTGTGACAAT